>NC_142924.1:5317000-5628000 GCF_054131065.1 Drosophila arizonae | reverse complement strand
AATGGCTATGCGGATGCGGGCAAATCCACGGAGGATTCCCTCTCGCCCAAGACAGACATCACCAGCAATTCGCTGCCCGAGCCGACGACCGTCAGCCAGGCGGCCGTTGCGGCAGCGACTGTGGTCACCAAAAAGGCGGAGCTCTGCACTACCTACTACAGGCGCACCACGCGATCCGGCCTGCCGGTGGCCTACACCACGACGATGGTGCCAGCCGCGGCCACGCCGGCCGATTCGCAGGGCTGCTCGTCGTCCGGCTCGCCGGCCCTGCAGTGCCCCGAACAGCCCACGTGTGATATACTCAACTACAAATACTATCCCAATGACACGGACAAGACGCGCTCCGTGCAGGCCGAGCTGCACACGACCACACAGCACGTGGACATCGCCCAGATGGAGTACAATGTGAAGCAGTTTCTGCTCAAGCAGAACGAGTGGTCGATGCGAGCGGAGGGAGCAGCTGCAGCAGCAGCGGCAGGGGGTGTGGGTGCTGGTGCAGCTGGCGGTCCCGGCGGTGCGCGTCTGTTGCGCCACACGCGCCTGATGGGACCCGGCGTGGGTGAGCGAGTGCGCATGGCCACGCCCGGCGGTGCAGTGGCTGCCGCGCCAGGTGTCCTCGCTCCGCACAGAACTGAAACGAATTTATAGGCCAGCGGATGGACGAAGAGACGGACGGATAGATGAATCGATGGATGGATGGATAGATGGATGAATGGATAAACCAAATTGTATTCTAGTTTAGCGCCAGATACTAACCAGGAGCAATGCTTATAAGAGAATCTTTAATTTAATGAGTACTATATAGTTAATGTACGATATATATATGTATGTATTACACATATACACATATATGTGTATGTATATGTCTGTAATACATTTGAGTACGTCTAAGCTAGCTGAGCAGTCGCAAAGTTGCGCTTATAATGCAGCTAAATGGACATCGTGGCATTGGAATACTACATAAATACACAATATTTAGGTTTATACACTTGGAGAAAAAGTCGGATATTTCGTAATTTAATATTATTTGAGAGTATAACAATTTCAAAACTAAAACTTCACGGAACTTACTTTTGTTTTCAAATACTTAATTCTTAATCAAAACATAGGGAAACTATGTACATATACATTCTGAGACAAGTGAAATCTCACAGAAACAACCAGATGATATAATATGATAAAATTTTGTATTGTATTTTTTGGGATATCTTTAAACAACTTCATCAAAATCGAACTGCGCTATTACGTATAAATTTCTTAGATAGAAACTAGAAACTAGAATCTCGCTTTAAAATTTTTTCGAATTTCAAGATATCAGCCCCAAACTTGATTCTTTGCAGTTCTAATTAAGTTTTGTGATATTGAGACAAACTATTAATTATATTAGGCTACGATACGATATACGTATAGTTATCATAAAAACTAGCAACCAAAATATAAGTTTTTAGATTCCTATGCGCTATTCAAACTATTCAAACTGCTAGAAACTATCTATTATAATTAGATGATTATATCATATAGGAAAATTATAATACTTGTTTAGACCTTCACAATCTGCTGTACTCGTATGACTTTTTTATCATATCTGCTAAGTTTAGGTTCATAAAAAAAAAAAAAAATACAATTATATTTCCACGACTTTTTCTCCGAGTGTAACTCATTCTTCTTCGTCTGACTTCAGTCTTCCCTCTGCTGTATAAACTGTACAAACTAAACTATAGAGCAAGCTTTTCACATCTATCAACTATTCCACTCACACACACACACACAGACAAGCCGAATTGTAAGTCTTCCCTTCACTACTTTCTCTCAGCTCATAACTCTGCCCAACGCCACGTTGATCCAGCTAGTCCAAAGCCTATATATATATACCATATATATATATGATAAAAAGCATATGATTATTCCATATGATATTCAAATTTTCGCATTACCTTTTGGTGTCTGCATGTTAATCAATCCATTTAATATACAACCATATATATAGATTTATATATGTGTATCTGCCTAGGCTATATATATATATATATGTAATTTGATAAGCGCATTATATTTTCTAGATTCCAATTGTGCAATATTTGTTATTAGCGAAAAACCAAAAAGGAAAATTATAAACAACAAAAGTAAATGAAAAACGAAATTTTTATTTTTATAAAATGCGACCAAAAAAAGAAAGTGAAAAGAGAAAACAAAACATACCGAAGCTAGAAAAAAACCTATTCGAAATTTCTATATATGTATTTATTAAGTTGGAATAAAGCCGCCAAGAACCTGCCTAATGTTAGCTTCTACGATATAGCAGCCGCTCTATAACTAACCTATATACAAGTGTACTGTACCTTCTTAGTAAAAATTTGCAGCAACTGTACTCATTCCTGCCCATTAGATGACCTTCATAACACACTCACACACACACACACACATATATATATATATATACACAGCTCTATTCTTATATATATAGAGAAACAAATGTAATCTTCAGTCAACTAACATTTGCATACGTATCTGAACACATACACACATACATATATTTACACACATATATATATATACATATATACTGCAATCATATTCAGATATATATATATATCCACGTATACCCGACCCACATAACTTTCAAAGGCTTCAAAAACACTTATCTTATAATCCATCCCATATTCAAATCAAAATTTCGACAAAAACAAATGCCTATTTACTCGTCTATATTTACATAACATGCAATACATACATATAACTCCACATATACATACATATATGACTCACATATATATGACCTATACACTGAGCGAAATGCAATATGCTGAAATGCTTTAATACTGTTATGTTTGGCCTAATTCTAAACGTTTAATTAGATCGAATTCACGCATATATAAAACTTACTATTATCTACTTAATAAACTGCTTGAACTTATCTAAGGTTTTGACTATCTGAACAATCTGTTGCAGATTCCTAACTTAATTCGTATAATTTCAGCTAAGTTTGTTCAATCAAAAAAAAAAAAAACAAAAAAAAAAAAAACTAAAAACACAAAAAAAAGAAAGAAAAACACAAAGACTTGAAAATGTTCTTCGAAAGACACGTAAAGATTATATGAATAAATCCAAACACAATCAAAACTAACATATTCAGAACCCAAATCTATGCTAAAACTCATTCAACTCGCTGCTCAAAGATGAAGAAGAAGAAGATGACAAATTTCCATTTTACTTTTTAGTACACTGCTCCAAAAGTTCCCCCACTATCCCTTCTCCCCACATTAAGCTATGCATTTAACTTTAAGTAGAATTATTTCCCAACAAATTCTCGAGCTCAAAGAACTTTTTGAAAAGGCAGCCTACGATTATTAGCAAAAACAATTTTGAAATGGAATTTCGATAAACGGAAGAAGAAGAAGAGACAACTTAAAATAATATAAAGATAATTTTAGCGCAAATATTTGGGCATAAGTTGTTCCTCTCGAGCACCCACCCCCTTACCCCTCCCCCTCCCCCAATCACAGCTTAGTTCTAAGTGGTTTTTTGCTGAGTATTTATTTTGTAAGCTCCCCATCCTAATCTAGCCTTATATAATATAATGATTATACTATATATATATATGAGTGTACAATATTTTGCGCCTAGTTTGATATAAACAATTTTTGAGCTATCGAACCACCTTAATGTGTAACAACTAAACAAAAAGCGAAACAAATTAAATAAATACGAAATAATTTTTGACAAAAAGAAATGGGTGTTTTAATTGTCTTATAAAATATATACATATATATGTTTGAAATACATATATGTGTTTAAAAAGGTATATGGGGAATACTAAAAAAAATTGTTAAAAATAAATAAATTCAAGCGCAAATAAAATATTTGAGGAAATTAATATGCTCATAAATACAAAAAAAAATAAAAATAATAATAAATAAATAAATAAAATTAAATAAAAATCAAGTGAAAATATATATTTTCATAAATAAAATAATAATAATAATAATAAATAATAAACAAATATTTTTGTATTATTATTATTATTACCTTTATTATATTTTATTTTTATTTTAAATAATAATATCTATGGTTTTTATTTAAAAATAAAATTGCTGCAAAAATAAAAATATAAAAAAATATATTTATATTTATTTTATATGTTATATAGATATATAGATTTTCTATTTATATTTTTTATTTTTATTTTTTTTTGTCTCTATTAAAAAATAAATTCTTGTAAAAATGAGAAATTCAAAGTCTTTTTTATATATTTGTATCATGTTTTGTTTTTATTTAAAAATAAATTCCTGCGAAAATGAAATAAATAATTTGTTTGCATGCACTTAAACAACTATGGAAAGTTTTTTTTCGTTTGCTTTCTCTCTCTTTCTGTCTCTTTATCATTTTTGATTCCTTTTCTCTCTCTGTGGATTGAAAAATGGCGATGAAAATGGCTTCAGTCAATGCTACGTGGCGAGCTGCAAGAATTGGAGCTGATCTGAGCAAGCGGCGCTCAGAGAGCAACGGCTCCATCCTCAGTGGCAGCGGCAGCGAGTTCGGGATCGATCTCTGGCTCAACGGAGTTGTTGCTGGGCACACGCTCGGCGCCAGTGTCGTCGTTGACCACGATGACCTCGTTGGCGGGCACCGCCTCCTCGAAGGAGTCGTCGGTGGCCTCGGCGCTGCTCCTCACCTCGTTCTCGGACTCGGCGGGCTGCTCGGCCACCTCGTTGTCCAGCTCCAGCTTGTCGGCCACAGCGGGCTTGGCGGGCGCCTCGGTGACAGCGGGCGCGGCTGGCGCGGCTGGCGCAGCGGGTGTATTCTGTGGCCGATTGCCGCCCAGGAAATTGATGATGCCCTGCAGCGGACCCGTTTGCTGTGGCTGTGCTGCAGCCGCGCCCGTTGCATTGTTGCCGCCGCCAAACACATTGTTCACAAAGGCCTGAATGGGTCCGGGCGGGCGCACTGTGGTCGGCTGGGCGCTCTGCTGCTGCTGGCCCGTCAGCCCCGACAGCGTGTTCTGGAACTGCGTGCCCAGATTCGTGGCGAACTGCTGAATGCCCTGGAAGGCCTGCGTGGTGCTGTTGACCACACTCTGCACCGCATTCTGGGCGGAGGTGATGGCCGCACTGGGATTCAGAAAACCGGGCTGCGTGGGTGCTGGCGTGGCCACCTGATCAGCCTGAACTGCCGGCTGCTGCTGCTGCTGTCCGTTGAACTGGTTCAGGAATTGGCCAATGGGCGAGTTCTGGATCAGTTGCTGCACAAAGTTCTGCTGCGTGCTGCTCTGCTGGGTGGGCGTGGCCTGGGTGGCTTGGCGAACGTGTGGCACGGCATCGTCAATTTGCTGCTGCTGCTCCACTGGCTCAGCGGGCGCAGACTCAACTAGCTCTGCAGCGGCCTCCAGGGGCTGCGACTTGAGAATGGGCTGTGCTTCGGCTTGAGGCTCTGCGGGTTGAGGCTCGGCGGGTTGAGGTTCTGCGGGTTGAGCTTCCTCCTTCTCCTGCTTCTGCTCTTCCTCAATTTTGGGCAGCTCTGTTTTGAGCTCTGGCTCAGCCTGGGGCAGCTGCGTCTTGGCTTCCTGCTCCTGCTGTTCCACCTGTTCCGCTGGTTTCTCCTGCTCCGCTGGTTTCTCCTGCTCCACTTGTTTCTCCTGATCCACTTGTTTCTCCTCCTTCGGCTCCTGCTCCAGTTTCGGCTCCTCCTTGATCAGCTGCTGCGGCTCCTCCTTGACTATGGCCACGGGTATGTCGAGCGCCTCCCTCGCCGCTGGCTGCAGCACACGTCCCTGGCTGCCCAGCGCCAGGCAGAGTAACACCAAAGCAATTGCCTTCATTTTCTCTTTGCTCTTCGTTTACTGCTGCTGCTGTTACTGTTGCTACTGCTTCTTCTTCTTCTTCTTCTTCGGCTTCCAACTGCTGAGCTTGATGTACGCAAGCGCCTCACGGCAACGACTGTGTGAAATTTCTTCAGCCTCGACGCATTTATACACGCGTCGATGTCGACGCAGACGCCAACGCCGACAACGACGCTGCCGCAGCGGGCGTCGACGGCGACGGCGACAGCAACGGCAAAGACACCGCGGATCGAGTGAAGACGATGCCAATTCTTTGTGCTAAATGTCATTGAACTGCTGCAGGCGAAGGTGAGGACGGCATTGCAGTTGGCCCTTTGCATTGCAGCCACCATAATTGGCCAATTCTAAGGAGCTGTACTTGTTATGGGCGGCGGGGCGTGGCCGATTCTAGAAAATTGTACCGATCAAGGTTACACTGCTTCTTCTTCTTCATTGTATTTGTAGTTATGTTGTAGTTGTGGTTAATTAATAGATCGATTGGAGCCTGAGTGGGTTTGCTTGTCTTTTACGAGCGGCGGCCAGGGCCTGTAGCCATGTGGCTAAAATTAGAGATCATTAATTTGATAAGCGGTGGGAGCGAAATTCTATTTCTGGCCGTCGATTTGAAGTTAGGGTATTGAGGGAGTGGATGGTTTAGTGCTGGCTTAGACTAGGCTAAGACTAAGTATGATAATACAAATGGTAATGGGGTAATGATATTGGTAGTAAAATATAATCATATGTATGATAAGATTGAAGAGAATGATAATAATGATGCTAATGCTTATGCTTATGATAGATATTATCGTAATGCTTCTCATATTTATTTAGTATGATTTATTAATTAACAATTAATAACTATAACAAGAACAATAGGAACAGAAATTTATTTTGTTAATGAATTTGCTAATGGTCATTGCCATTGTCAATGTCAATGATAATGATAATTCTAATAGAAATGCATATTAATGGGCCGATTCTATTGATTGATTACAATATTAATGTCTATAATAAGAATGTAAATGACAATTTCAATGCTAATGCTATTGCTAATACTAAGGCTAATGACTAATAATGCAAGCACTTGCAATAATTCCAGCATTAATACTATGGCTAATTCTTATAATATTACATATGATATATTGGACTAATGAGAATGCTAATGCAATATTCATTATTATTATTTTATTGAGAAACCAAATTTAATGGGCATTAACTTTAATTAATTGAATTAAAAATCATAAAAACAAAAAACAAATTAATAAGAAAAAATAATTAATAAATAATTAGACTACTCCTGTCAATGCTAATACTAATGACTAAGTATACAAATGTACTGACAATGCGAATGCTTATACTAATGCCTATTAACAATAATGATAATCACAATAATAATAGGAATTTTACTAACCGTAATTAATAATATTAATAGTAATGATAAAAGCAATGAACTGTTAACTTGTTGATAATATAATAATAATCATAGTTATGAATATTTGCTAATGAATATTATAATATTATTATATAAATATTATAATGATATTGATCAAATTAGAGATATTTGCATTGCTCGAATATTTGGGTGCTTAACATTTGATGTCAAGAGATACATAGATGCCCATTAGATAATCGATTCTTTAACTTTCAAATACCCGATTTATGTTCATAATGAGGCAGATCAGTTAAATCAATAAATTTGTTTCACTTACTGCCAGCAGGGTATTTGATATTCGTCAAGGTTTGTCCCTGGATTGTGCCAGCTTGTTCTGGGCATTAACGATCGTCGATTAATTTTACAGCAGATCCAACATTGTGCGCTCTTTGTATGTGGTGCTCGTTGAGCACGCATTTTGTCCCACTATGCAACTGGTTTGAATGCCTTTTATCGATCGGACCAGAGATCTCAGCATATTTTCCAGACAGCCAGCCAGCCAGCCACCCACCTCCGCCCGCCGCTGCACACGCCAGTTTTTCACTCTCGATGCAGCAGCAACAGCAACCGAAGAAGAAGACGAAGAAGAAGATGCTGCAGCAGCAGCAGCAGCAGCAGCAGAAGATCCAGATGCAGATGGACAAGATGCTTACAAGAAAGTCTTTGGCTCTTCTTTGGGTCTTCGTTGGTTCTTTGAAACGAGTTTTGTTGGCCAAACACGAAGAAAACCAGCTCGAAGTGCTGGCTATTTTTAGATCCAATTAGCTTTTAGCTGCAGCGACTGTAGAAGGGTTTTCGAATCAGAATCATCGCCATCAAATTGGGAGCTCTGCATCCAATTCGATGCGTTTTTTCAATTTCCCTCATATGAAGACAATAGAAACCCATTAGTAATTTATTAGTCAAGAAGAAGAAGAAGAAAACTAATTTATGCAAATGATGCAGATGCATTTCCAACTAAAGTCTAGTTAAATGGGTCAATGGGCGTCGCGCGTGGGGGCGTGGCGCAACAAAGAAGAGAAAATTTGTGGAGAGCTCTTACTGGCAACGAAAACTGTTGTTAGCTGAACTTGACCAGATTGCCAGCGAGTCCAATTGGCAAGCCAATCAGACGGCAGTCCAATTGGACAATTGTGGAGGAACTCGTTTTCACGTTGGCCCTTTAAAAGCAAAGCCAGAGCCAGGCTAAAGGACATTGACATTAGCTTTGATTTTTTATAGACTTGTTGTTGATGGTGGTGCTGGTGGTGCTGGTGGTGCTGGTGGTGCTGCTGTTGGCTCGTTTTGTGCGTCTCTTAATTGATTTCCGCAACAAGCAGAACAAGTTCGAGTTTATTTGTATTTGCCATTAACTTGATTTTAATGTGCGCTATTAACTTGGCTCTCTGAAATTTTATGTACATATATGTATGTATGTGTATATACCCACACTCTCTTGGCCACAAATGTCGTTCAAACATTATGCAATAATACAATTGACGAAGGTGAATAAAAAAACGGGCTAAAATAATTGTTAAATGAAATTAACACCTCGCTCACATATTTCACTTGACGCCCAGACACGCATCAGCTCTGTGGGCGGTTTTTTTTTTTGATGGGGCGTGGCCCGTGAGCAAACGGTGGCAACTTTCACTTGACAGTCGTGCGGTCTACGAATTATAAACAATATCAACAATGACAACAACAACAACAACAACCACAATGAAAGCACATGCAAATAACGTCTAAATGGGAAGGCGTCAACAGATCTCTACAACAACAACAACAACAACAACAAGCGCAAATTTTTAACATAATATTTTCAATATTGCTATTGTTGTTGTTGTTGTCGCAATATTTGTGCCATATTTCTGTTTGTACTTCAGTTGTCAAGGTCAGTAAGCAAATACGGAAAAAATAAATAAAAAAAACATTTGTGGGGCTAATAAATAAAAAAGTTGTGCCAAAAAATTCAGCACGAATTGCGATTGAACAAAGAGATTTTAGTTGTAGTGTAGGGAATATGCAGGCACAAGGTAATGCCCAATTGACTGGCATAAGCTTAAAATATAACAAAGAGGTGTTAATTTATAGCACAAATTCGACTTTAAACTTGTAAATATTTAAATTTCAAATTTAACGGACACCAGCAGTAGGGTTTGTTTTGCCATAGCTAGCAGCTTAACAGTGCCATTGATAGCTAACTATCAAAAGCTGATCTGCACAGCGTATGCTGTAAGCTGTAATTCTGTTAAATGTGCGCGCTTTGATGGTGTTAAAAAATTTTAAAACTAATAAATTATAAACGCCAATTAATAAAATTCAAAATTCCGAACAGATAATGGCAAACGATAAATACTATAATTCCATATCATTTATTGTATCAAATATATTGGCATTGTTCAGTGCCGCAAATGCTAAACTCAAAATGGCTCTGTTATGTTATGAAGAAAAGTGTATATTCGGCTATTAATTGGCTGATACGACCTTTAGTTCTTATAAGACTGCAGTGTCTATTGCTTCTCGTAATAAGAAAACAGTATTTATTAAATATATTCCTGTAGCTAAAACAAGTGTGCAAGGAATAAAATAAAATTCTGCTGATGCCACATTCAAATTTAAAAGATTAGTAAATAAATGGTCACTCCAAAATATCGCCGCCTTTACATAGCAAGCTATCGATACTTAACAGCATACATAACTTAACATAAGAGCGCATATTTACATTAGCATCGCAGTCACGTTGAGCAAACAACAGCCAGTTTGCTACCGTCCCCTTCTCTAGTTAGAGGCTGCAAAACTATCGATAGGTATCAACGCCGCGCGTTCGCCTCAGTATAATTGTTAAATAAATAAATAAATTGTATAAATCATGTGCAATGTGTAAAAAAATGTGTGCGTAAGCCGCGTGTGTTAGAACGCAACACGAAAGTGAAGTGCGCGTAGACATTAACAGCAGCAGCGGCAGTAGCAACAATAACCGCAGTGCTGCGTGCGCCCACACCAACAAGAGAAGCAGATACGGCAGCAGCAATAACAACAACAAGAAGAACCAATTAAGCAAGCGCAGCAAGCAACAAAAGTGCCAATAATAACAATAATTAATTAAGCGCGTGCTCAAGACAAAATAATTAAATTATTAAAAAACTCGATGCGGCTTCAAAAAATCAACCAAATAAACAAGAACAGCTACAGCAACAACAACAACTGTTGTTCATGTGCTTGCTGTTCGTAAACTCGCGTGTGTTTGTGTGTGTGCTGCTTGTGTTTGTATGTGTGCGTGCGTGCGTGTGACAGCAGCAACAACAAAAGCATTGGGCTTGCAATCAACGGGATCGCCATCACTTGACGTCGCGGTCGCGGTCGCAGTCGACGTTGTTGGCTCTGTTAATTTTTGTATATGTTAAATAAATCTGATAAAGAAAATGAAATTAAATGAAATACAAATAATCAATTAAAGTGCAGTTGCTGTTGCCCCAATTGGCGTTTCTTGTGTTTTTCGTTTCGCTTCTTACTGCTGCCACGAATAAACCATTAAAGTAAAATAGAAAAGTACAAAAAAAAAATCGTAAAAGAAATTATTATCTGGTTGCGTGTTGTTGTATTTGTCTTTGTTTGCGTTTTTAGTCCCGTGCATTGTGCTGCTTCCTGCTCTCGCTCTTACACACACACACATACAGTCGCGCGCGCTTCTCTTGTTGTTGATTTATGCATGTGTGTGTGTGTTGCTAACGGTTATTGTCGAGCGTTTTTCGCCACAAGTTCTTATCAGCGCGGCGCAACGGCAACGGCTGCGAGTTCAAGTTCGTCGCCGTCTGCGACAGCAACAACAACAACAGGAATAACAATAACTACAACGAGAACAGCAGCAGCCGCTGCAGCAATAGCAGCAGCAGCCGCCGCAGCTACGACAATTACAACTACAGCGACAATAAGAAACGTGACTAATGCACTGCTCGCGTAGTCTCTCAGCTGCCGCGGATACAACAACATTCTTCAGCGCAGCGACTGCGGCGTCGGCGTCCGCATCGGCCTCCTCTGCCAGCACAACACCGACAATGGCCACAACAACAACAGCAACAAATGCTAAAGATGGTAAGTTGAGAAAAAAATAAAACATTTAAAATGTACTTGCTATATACCGTTATTATATTGCTGACCCACTAAATGTCGAAACGAAAATTTCGCAATTCGCCTCGTTTGATTCGAATTCGCCTTAAAGTTCAAGGCAAGTGCAGCACAGTTTTGTTAGTACAGTGACTGCAAAACTATGTCGAGTGGACTTTAGAATATAGTATATATTGATCTGGCTTGTTGATGTGGAAAGTGAAGAAGTGAAGAAGGCATGAATGCAACAATAAGAGAGAGAGAGAGAGAGAGAGAGAGCGCGCGAGAGAGTGAAAGAGAGAGAGAGAGAGAGAAGGGTTATAGATAAGAGCAAGGAGATGATGAAGAAGGATTAAATTATCAACAGACTTCAGAGAGCCATTTAAAGAGCACGAATATGAGATGAGAGCATGTAGATAATTAAAATTCGCAAATTCTTTTATTACTCTTCAATTTCTCTCTCTCTCTCTCTCTCCCTCTCACGCTCATCTGGATCAAACGAAATTCGTAATAAAAATCGTATTTGGGCTTCAATTTTATTATCCAATATCAATTACTGAGAAATAGATTCAACTTTTGACTTCTGTCTGACGTAAGTTTTCGTGAGACGCGTGTGAAATCGAAGAAGCGTTAACTTTTCGCTTGCTGGTCGTAAAATGTTGATTAATTAAGTCCAACAACATCGAAAACATGGCATTAGCTGGCGAAATAGAAATTCGCGAAAGAAGCAACAAATGGGCTAACAAAAATAATGATCGAGAATCAAGCTAAAAGCCAGCCGGCCGGGAAGTGGCAACAAAATAAACGAATAAAACAGAAAAAAAGGTAAAATTCGCACAAATCAGAAACCGGCAAGAGCAACAGCAGAAATAACAACAACAACAACAAAAACAGAGAGCAACATTTAAGTATTTTTGCGTGCAAAATAAGTTAAGAAAATACGCACAGACATAAATTTAATTGGCTTAAGGGGCACGGGTTGAGGGTGAGGTGAGGCGGAGAGGACCGTAGCGGGGCCATTCGCAGTGTGGAAGGTCGCCAAAGCGCTCAAAAGGCTTTTGTGATGAAGGTCAAAAGCATTTCGAAGTTGTCGTCACCTCTGAACCCGCTCGCAATTATTGATTTTACACGCAGCGGCAGCAGCAGAAAAAAAGAAGAAAAGTGAACATAAACAAAACAAAAGAAACGGAAACCTACATTTTTGTTTAATATATAAATATATATGTAAATGGATATATATCCACTACATAAACACACATATTTATGCATATATATTACTTGTTTGCATTTGTACTCTGTACACAGCTGTGCAGCTGGGGTATGCTCGACTAAGTTATGATGCATAATGGAAATGCGGGGGCAGTAGAATTGAAAGAAATTTTAAAATTTATAAAATGTAAAATATGAAAATATCAAACAAATTTTGGCAGTTTATTGGCTAATGCTTTTAAATATTAATTGAATTATTATTATTATTTTGTAATATTTTATAACTATTAAAATTTATTGCAACAAGTAGTATACAATTTTATTTTATTTTATTTTTTTAACACATTTTAAGCTATTACACTTGACTATTGTGGCTATAATAAATTTACTGAATGAATACCCTCGATATATATTTCAGTTTATATAGAGCATTTCTAAGTCGTCTCTGGCTACTGCATTCCTATAACAATGTTTTTTTTTTTTTTGCTTCTCTGCGACCGTCAGAGCGACTTTTGTGCGGTTTAGCCGGGTTGTTGTTCGCTGCTCGCTGTTTTGCTGTTTTCTGGGCCGGCTTTGGCTTTGGGTTTTGCCTTTGCGTTGGCTTATGCCAAAGGCCAATTGAGAAAAACCTGCTTATATAATATATATATATATTTTGTGTGCAGAAAGCAGCGGCTGAAAGGCAAATCTCATCGATGGTCACAAAAGACAACAACAACAGCAACAAAATGACTGAATTTATTGAAATCATTAATAAAACATTATTTAATTAAGGCACAACCTAACGGTTCGTGTTCACGTTAATCAAAGGCAACAGGGCTTACAGTTTTAAATGCACTGTCATTAAAAAAAAAAAAAAACAAATGATTATGTATTTTTTGTAAGCTTTAGCAATATTTTGCCGATATATATAACATATACATAAGTCTATATATTATATATGAATTTTCTTTAATTAGCCACAATTGTTTATTAATTGACTTTTTAATGCTTCAGTGATTAATTAATTAATTTATAGAAATATTATTGAAAGTCTTTTAGTAAAGCAAGAAAAATTATTTCCTTTTTTTTTCTTTGCCGCAAAGCTTCACAAACAATTTTAATTAGTTATAGCGTTTATTGATAGCATAGCTGTCATATTTGTGTGAATAATTGAAATCGTTGCGTTTGGAATTTTTCATTAATAATAATGAGTTGTTTTTTTTTTTTCTTTCTCAATGTGTGTCGTTTAATAGGGCATTGTTTAAAGGTTTGAAATAGTTGAAATTTAATTATTAAATAGGAATTTCTATTAAAGTTGAAAGTTTGGGAAATCATTTGATTATGATGGAACAAACTTGTTTAGTTACTGATAGAGCAAAGATTTTGGGTCGTTCTTTTAGCTTAATCAGCATAATTTTAGATGTTTGAGTCAGCAAATGCAATTTATGACAAATTTTTCTTGCTATATGCCTCAAACTGTCACAGTCTTTGTACTATTGTATTCCTTTCTGGTACCCTTTTCTTAATTATCTTATATCTCTTATCTTTCTGCATTCAGAAAAAGACCTTTTTTTTGGGCTTGAATAAGAAATAAGAATATTCACGACTATCTAATGCTCGTTTATGATTCCAAGACAGTTAAATTATTTTTGGTGAGCCTCAGGAGAGAGCATGCGGTCTTATCATAATATATATTCAAAATTTCTAGTCTTTAGAACCATATATATGTACTTGTGTTTATCTTATGCAAAATATTATATTTCCCTATTTGCCACGACCCTAGCATCAAACACATATTTCAAGTCTCTACTTAAACTTCATATAAAGTGCAAAGTGCGCTCTGCCAGCTGTGTATTTCATAAAACCCATATACCCCTTTCACCTTGTGAACGAGTATAAAAATTCCTCTTATTTGAGGCCCTTTTCTCGCAACGTTTATCACAACTAATTGGCGGTACAATCTGTATGCTTTATCAGCACAACATCATCGTACTCATTCATACATACATACATATATATATATATATATATATATATATATATATATATATATATATATATATATATATATATATATATCTTTTACATATATAAATATATGTATGCATAACCACAACTATTACTGTATCGTTTTTTATCAGTTGTGATTTCGTGCTTATCAGCAAATGCAAGCATTTACCTAGAGCAAATACTATGACCAATACACGTACATTCCTTTATTCATTTATTTTTGTTGCCGTTTTCAATTAGTGCACAACGGCAAAAAAGTCAACAGCCGCAACAACAATAATAATATAAAGCTACACTTTATAATTCCATTCCAACAATATCAGCAGAAAAAGCAAAAGCAAAAGAAAAACAATTAAACTGCAGATAGCTTCAAACAATATTTAATGAACATAAAAATTAAGAGAAAAAGAGAAGAAAAGAAAAAATATATAAAAAATAAGAATTAGTCGTATATTTTATATACATGTTGACATGTGAAAATATAGATATATGCATATGTATATGTAGATATGCTTGTATGTCTGTTTAAATGCACAACTTGAATCCATAGAACTTCCCATTCTCTCCAATCCTAATCCATTGCTCCTCCTCCCCCTCCCGCTTCATAATGCAAAAATGTGCAATTAGTAAGTTTAAAAAAGTGTAATAAAAGTTATAGCTAATATGGCATAAAAATAATCAAAAACAGAAAGCACAAACAAATAAAAATATGTATATATGTAAATATTTTGCAAACATATTGAATGTTGGCTGTTTGGGTGTTTGCTTGTTGTTGCCTTTTGCCTGTTTTGGGTGGGAATAAAGTTTGGAAACTTTTCCGCTGGGCGCTGCATTTGTGAGTTTGCACTTCACGGGCGCAATACTCATTCGGCAAATGCATTTGGTTCTTTTTTTATGCTCTTTTTTTTTTGCAACTCAACTCGACTCTCGTCTCGCCTCGGCCAGGCATCATTTTTCATGTGGCATGCCATTTGCCTCGCAAGTGGCGGCAGTTTGTCATGTCCCATGTCCCGTGTCCATGTCTAAAGCTCCATTGCCCAGGCAGGTGCTCGTCGTCCGGCTTCCTTTAGCACTCACTCAGACTCTAGCTCTCTCTCTCTCTCTCTCTCTCTCTTTGTGATTTGTGGCATAGTCTGTTGCAACAATTTGTGCTGAATTGCCTGCCGTGTGCGACTGTTGCACTTGTGAATTGCTTTATTACAAATTCTGTCGCTCGGAGCGGCGCAGTCAAAAACAGCTGCCACTTGGCAGCTGACTAAATTTAATTTCAAATGTGCTGATTGTCAGCACGATTAGATTTTTATTACGCACTGCACTTGGTATATTTATCATGGCCATTAGAGTTGGCCAAGGAACAACAGTTTCAGCTGACGACTTAGTCTTGAAGTATGACGAAGTCGCAGAGGATAATTAGCAGGAACACAAAATGATAAGATATGTTGACTGTAAATTGTGATTTTCTTTCCTAGTTGTAAATCACATATTAAGAAATGAAGATAAAGTGAGATGAGAGAAAAAAGGAGTAGGGCTAGAGAAGTCAAGAAAAAAAAAATGGGAATGAGAGAAAAAGGCAGATGAGAGAAGCTTGGAGAGAAGTAGAATAGAGTTAAGTGCAGAAAAAAGAGGAGATGGGGGAAGATGGGAGAAGGGAAAAGAAGAGTATAAAGCTAGGAGCCAAGAGCAGAGGAGAGGGGAGAAACCAAGAGAAATGGTATAATATGAGAACAAAATATAAAAGATCAGCTAGGTTAGACAAGAGAAATATAATACAAATGCAATAGGTGAGGGGATAACAGAGCAGACAAAAGAGAAGAAGACAATTGAGAAGAAAAATCACAGATGTATTCTCTACATCATTCTCTACAACATTCTCCACATATATATTCGTAATTCTTTAATAACAATAATTTGCATTTCATTCATTGTCTTCACCTTGCACTAATTTGAAATGCTTGATAGTTGCACGTAATGCGCTCTAGCAAATGAGGCACGCTTGAATGTCATAGCCTCAATTGTTAATCACTTTAGATTTCAGCGATTTGTCAGAATTTGAGTCATATGCCGTAATTACTCAATTACTTTATCAGCGTGCGATTGTTCTGCACTAAATTTGGTATGCAGCTCATGATTCTAATTAAAGTGCAGCTCCCCCAGATGCCACATTAGCAGCTCAGCTCAGCTCAGCTCAACCGCTGCCGACTAATTTGTCTCACATTCCATTACACCTGTCTCACCTGTCGCTCTGCTTCACCTGTTCCCTTTTGGCCTGGTCTTGTCTTGCACTTTGACGCTCTCGCGCTAATTCGCTTAGCGTAATTTGCATTCTGCAAACATCATTTGAGGCGTGTGAAGAAAAAAAAAAATATGAAAAAAGAAAATAGACATCAACATAGTCATGATAATATCAATTAAGCGAAGTGGGAATACCCTTAATGTACTGTGGGGAAGGCATTAGAGTGGGAACAGAAGACGGAAGTAATTAAGTTAAGGGCGATAATAATATTTTTTGAGTGTTACAAAGCAAACATGAGGATAAGGGTATTCCACTATGAATATCTATTGATATGATATTAATTTAAACAAATTAAATAAATAAATTGAAGAATCTGAACTGACTTTGTAAGGAATAATCAAGAAAAAAAAAAATAAATAAACAAATTAAAGAAAATTAAGAAAATTAAGGATATTACACAATAAATGAATTTTGTGATATAAAATTGTATAAAATTTAAGTAAATGTTAATTCAAATTGTTTAAAATAAATTTTTAATTTTAATACATGCAGACAATTCAATTTTTTATAAATTAATTAAATAAAACTAACTAAATCAATAATAAATACAAATATTTTATCTTATCTAAATATATATACAAAGAAAGTATTAAAACGTCTAGATATGAAATCAAATTTTAATGCACTTTCCGACACTGACTCATGCTGTATTTTTGCTGCAAATTTCTGTTTGCTCTGTTGCCTTTGCTCAAGAGTATTGAATATCTGGCGTATTAAGTTCAGCCTTTGCCCCCGGCTTCATCTTCTTCTTTTTTTTTTTCGTTAATTGCTGCTAATTACGCGCATAAAATGCTTTGACGTCCGCACTCCATGCGCCGCCTTTTGGGCGCCCTTCACTGCTGCTTCGCCTTTAATGTCCATTCTGGCGTTTCGCTTTATGTAGCGCGCTTCATTACAATTTTTATTGCTGGAAGTTGATTACGAAAATATGCAATATGCTAAGGCGTACAGCCGATGGGCTGCCCAGGCTATCAGCCTTTGCATCTCTTGAGTTGGGCAGCCCACCTGCCCACCCTGTCGACTCTGCCCACCTGTCCCAGCTGTCCAGCATTCGCCTCTTGGCATAAATCAAATGGCGCGTGGTCGCATCCAAACTCGTTCAGCTGTCACAACAAGCGCTCCTTCGATGAATGACTCGGATGCTGTGGACGCGCGATCCTCGAGGCTGCACTTCCTATTGCTTCGCTCATTAGCGCGCAATTTCCACGCGAATAAATTTGAATGTTCTGTGACGTATCGCCGCCTATTGCGGCTGCCATCAGTTGCCTAACAACATTTTGCTGTTTCATTTTCTGTTGCTTCTTTTATTGTACAATTTTTAATTGACGTTTCGCTCGTTTTGCTGTCATCAAATGCCCTCGCACCTCAAATGGACAAATGGACACAAAAAAAAAAAAAAAAAAAAAAAAAAAAAAAAAAAATGTATTTGATTTGAATTTTTACGTTTTCTGATAAAGCGCTTTTGTTGAGTGGCTGCTGCATGAACACACCCACACACACAGAGAGCTTACTTTGTGTCTATATATAAAGTTTTTTGCATTTTACATATTTGGCATCTGCTGCGCCTGGAGGCGCAATGAATCGATTGAGTTGACTGCCTCGCCTCGCCCCACCACGCCCCGCCATGCCTGACGCACGACTGCCAAATAGGCCAAATGGGCCGCTGCGAACGCCCATTCGTTGCAATTATATTAACACTGGTTACGCATCGACAGTTCCACGAAATGCAAGAGCCTCTCTCTCTTTCTCTCTGTCTCCCTCTCTTCATATGTATGTAGATGCATTAAAATTTACATGCACATTTACATACATACCAATGGCAATCGACTCGGTTTTAATCAGTCTCTATGTCAATGGCAGCCGCCACCGTTTCCAAATTGCCAAAATCGCGTGTAATTCGCGAAGCATCTCGAAATAATTAAGCGGGCATTTCGTGGCATTTCTGCCATGTTGCAATTTAAGCGAAACTAAAGAGGGACAGTGGCATGAAATGGGTAAATAGGGGGCAGAAAATTAGATTCTTTATAGTGGTTAAAGTGGAAGCTAAGCAGAGGAAGCTATAGTTGATTTGTAGTTTTATAGGCCTTAGACTAAATATTAATAAAGTATTATGTTTCTACATATCATATATGAAATATTTCTCCACCTTACTAATTTTGATTTTTAATTTATTAATATTATTAATATGTAAAATATTATTACGTATAAAGTTAGATTAATAAACCAAAGTAATATTTTGAAATATTTAATTGATTTTGATTTTAATTTAATATGTTATTACACATGAAGTTTAATAAATTAGCCAAAGTAATATTTACGTTAACCTACCAATTTAGTTCATAATCTCTTGAAAAATATTTCTCAAGGCGTATATAAATATATTGGTATAGATAAGTTATCGATAACTTTAACTTTGGCTAGTTGGAACATATGCTAATAATTAATAATTATTTTTAATCACCATATGGATATTGTTATATGGTTATATTATGGCATTATATTTAAAGCAGATATTTAACAATTTTTATGTAGAAGCTTTATTGCTGTAACTTTTATATTTCCATCTATCATGACTTCTGTTATGACTAAAATTTGTTAGTTTTTCGTTAGTTTTTAAGCCATATTTTAATGTAAAAATATAATTTCACATTCTACAACAAAAATAAATTCCATTGTCCGTTGGCTGTTCAGAGCTCGAGCTTAAGCTTCACAGCGAGCGGGCGCTCGCAGCTAAAATTTTGCCCTACGCGAGCGAAATGCAATGCTGGACAATGGACAGACAGCGGCAAGTAGAGCAGGAAGACAAAAGCTGATAGAGAGAGAGAGAGAGAGAGAGAGAGAGAGAGACAGACAGACAGACAGACAGAAAGAAGAGAGAGAGAGGGAGAGTGGAAGAGGCCGGCCCACGCTCATCCACTCGAATATGTGGAGCAAACAATTACCGCAGTTGCAACTCTCGCTGCATCCACCTGCAGCAAGTGCGCCACAGTTAGATGGAGACCACACTTTAGTCCGCTAACCACATTGTGGGTGTGTGTGGGTGTGTGTTCGCACCGTGTGCGGTAATTTAATGCAATTTGTAAATATTTAATGTACATTAATTAAATGCAAATGTAAATGTGAATGCAAACGGTCTCGCTGGTCGCAGTGGCACTCTAGAAGCAGATGTACAAATATCTATCTAGTATGCATATATGTATGTATTTTTATTTATATTTTTATTCCACTTAATTCCATATTTCTACATATGCGAAACAATTTTCATTTAATTTTACTGCCAGCAGCAGAAACGAGTGAATATATATAAATTGTAATGCTTGAATTTGTTACGCTTGTTCTTTGGTGAAATTTCGAGGCCTACACACACACATACACCCACACACACAAACACATACACAATGCCAGTAACAGCTGTGTCCTGTCGTTGTCCTTGGGCCTTTGCATCAGGTGGACGCGTGGACGCCTTTGGCAGAACACGCGCGCCTTCCTTTTGCTCAATGTGCGTAACAATTTTTATGAGTATTGCTGTTGCTGTTGCTTCTGTTGTTCGCCTCGCCATTTGTGGATGGGCCACACGCCCCCCACATTCTTTTTATACCCTGAACCCATTGAAAATGGGAAATCAGGGTATAATGGTTTTGTTGAAATGTATGTAACAGGCAGAAGGAGGCGTGGCAGACCCCACAAAGTATATATATTCTTGATCAGGGCGACGAGCTGAGTCGATTTAGCCCTGTCCGTCTGTCTGTCTGTCCGTCTGTCCGTCTGTCCGTCTGTCCGTCCGTCCGTCTGTCCGTCTGTCCGTCTGTCCGTCTGTCCGTATGTTTGAACGCGTCGATTTCCGAAGATATAAGAGCTAGAGACTTGAATTTTTTTTTAAAATGACCGTATATACAGCGCGGACGTCGAGTTTGCTTTTAAAATTCGATAAATCATCCCGTTATGTTTTTATCGAGTAAAAACATTCAAGTTCAAATCAGGTGCCTCTATATCTAATTGTGAATGATTTTTCTTTTTTCAAATTTCTCAAATATTCAATATAATATGTAGATCATATGCTGAAAGTTTCATTAAATTCCGTTCAGTCAAAAATTAATAAAAAATAATCAAATATTTGGCCAATTAACAAACGCACGTGCAGCAGCTACAACAAAAACATTCGTTGAATCACATCAGCTGTTAGTTTCGTTTAGTTTTGGTAGATGGCGCAGCAGCAGTGAATCTATTTGAGTTTTGCCAGCGCCACCAGCAGGAGTGGGGTGGTCTAGTGTGTTAGCTGCATGACGTTCGATCAAGAAGTCGCGGTTCGAATCCCGATCGGTGCAACACTGATGTTTTTTTTTTTAATTGTTTCAAAATATTTTTATATTTTCATAAATACGTTTTCTATTTAATTTATATTTTTAAATACACCGAAATTGAAATTTTAACTATACTTTATGTGCGTTTTTAATAGTTTGGTTATTCTAGCAGATTCTTAGAATCACATCAGCAGTTAGTTTCATTTAGTTTTGGTAGATGGCGCTGCAGCAGTGAATCTATTTGAGTTTTGCCAGCGCCACTAGCAGAAGTGAGGTGGCCTAGTGTGTTAGCAGCATGACGCTCGACCGAGGAGTCGCGGTTCGAATCCCGATCGGTGCAACTGATGTTAATTTTTTTTTAATTATTTCAAAATATTTTTATATTTTATTAAATGAGTTTGGTATTTTATTTATATTTTTAAATACATCGAAATTGAAATTTCAGCCATACTAAATGAGCATTTTTATTTGTTGGGTTCAGGGTAGTATCTAGTCGAGCACTCTCGACTAGAGTTTTCTTACTTGTTATGATTTCTGTTTTACCTTCTCCTGCTGTTGCTTCGTCTCTTGGCGTTTTTTGTAGTTTTTTGCATGCGTTTTATAGTTGAAAAATTCGGCATCTCCGCTTGATTGCGCTTTGCTCAGCCACGCCCACACACACACACACACACATACAGGCGCACATACCCACACACGCCCCCAACTACACGCCTTTAACAATGGGCCGTTCGTACAGCTTATTTTTAGCATTCCTATGCAAGGACGAAGCTTTGTATAGCCAAAATTCTAAGCCTCTTTTTTAGCTTTTGTTTGTATTGTGCTTATGTGTGTGTGTTCAGTCTACCCTGTAATCTAGGGCGTTGCCACATTGTTGTGCTATATGTGATCTAAATCAATTGTGGCTCTCAATTCAGCAAATGAATTTGAACTACCTGTTGTAATGTAACAAGCTAATTCTGTACAGTTATTTGTGAATGGGCCGAGGTAAGAGTGGAATGTGGAATATCTCATGAATATTTGTTGACAGAGCTTCAATTTAAAATGTGAAGCGATTAAAGAGAATTGATAGGTTTTTGATTTAGATTCGTTTTGTATTACTTTTTACATCGATCATTCTCTGTTATCAGTAAAATCTGAAGAGAAGTAAGCAATTTTTATATAAGTTAAGTTGGTAGCTGGAAATTAAATTGAATCTTCAATTTTCATTGCTCCAAATGTTCATTAACATTTTTGTTTTACATGAAAATTTAGCAAGGGAAGATGGATGAAATTCTAATGTACTTTACTGAATCGCCCTCATTTCATCCAAGATATTCATTGACTGCCTGTCTGTCTATGCTTTTCCCACATAATAACTACAAAAACCAACTATATCTCTGCATATGCCACTTGTCTAAGGTTTATAAGAAAAGTCAACTCGGCACGAGGTATGCCAGAGTCGTAAGCTTTTTGCTGTACGCTCTTTTGTTATCTCACTTTCCCCCTCTCTCTCTCTCCCTCTCTCTCTATCGTTGAATGGTATAGTCAAAAGCGTTATTGTGTTGCTTGTGGTTGTCATTGTTCTAGTTGTTCTAGTCTACAGCTGTCATTTTTGGAGGCTGTAATTTGTTTGCTTACCCAAATGCCGCCTCCTGCTAGCCGTGGCCGCTTCCTCGTACGCCCGCAACATTTATGGCCGCTTTAGCTGTGCGTGGGCAACCAACTTTTGCTTTCAGCGGCTGCTGCTTGAGCGTTTCCATTTGTTTGTTAGCCAGACGGGCAGACAGATAAACAGATAGACAGACGGTCAGACGGACGGACGGACGGACAGCGAGAACAGATAGAACATGCGGAACAACAAAAGCACTTGGCGCTGTCAGTGGAATATGCACTACACATCTTTCAGATACTTTTGATATTATTGGTAGCTGCTTGAGCTATTTTTAACCGAATAGAGAAAGAGATAGAGAGCGCAAGAGATAGCTACAGAAATGAAAACAGAAATATCTTTTGCCTTTTGTTTTCCAAACAAACATGCGAAGAGCTCAGAGAGCGCTACACGAGGCGAAATGTTTAATTGCTCTGCCCGTTGGACTTGATAAAGTTACCAAATTTCTGGCAGTTGAGATTTTTAATTAGCCATCATTGAAGTTGGCCAAAAGACACAAAGAAAGAGAGAGAGGGAGGGAGTGAGAGCTAGAGAGACTGCGAAATTATTGTCAAAATTAGCGTCAATTTTTTCGCGAGCTACTTATTTTTTGTTGCCAACATTATGATGACCATTTGTTAAAAGTTTCTTTTGCATCGTCTTCCTCTTCTTCTTGTTGTTGTTGTTGCTGTTGTCGCTGTCTTTTGTCAACGCAAAGATAGCGCAAATTACTCGACCGCAGCGAAAACACCAAAAAACCAAAAGAGTTGAGCAAAAAGCACGAGAAAAAAAAACCAACAACAACAACAACAAACTTTGCGCGCGACAAAGTTTCCCAATTTCTTTACTTGTATAGAAACTGTTTTCGCAGCTGCCCGACTCCTGCCGCTTGCGACTCCTGCTCTCTCTTTCGATTTCTGCTTTGACTGCCGCCCACATTTCATTTCATTTATTTTCGTTGCTAATTTTTGACATTTTTCGCTAGCGACGCGGAAAATACTTTTGAGGAAAAGATACATTTTTTCAATCTATATATATGTACATATATATATATATGCGTGTTTCATTTGCCACTTAAACATTTGATTAGCGTGTTTTTTATGGGCTGGACACGCGTTCACATCTGCCGCACACCAAACTGACAGCCAGCTTAATATGAGCTTATTTTATGTTTGATTTTTATGTATAAACGCACATATATATGTATGTATATAGGCTCGATTTGCGGCATTTCATTTGGCCAGGTCTATAAATTTGCTCTGTCCTGCTAATTGGCAGTCTCATGAGTGCGCTCAATTAATTTTGGTTCGTCAATTGACGCACGTCTGTGCAGGTGGCGTATACTTGATAATTGTTTGCACTTGCCAATGCCGCTGGGGCTGTGGCTGGAGCTAAGGCTGGGGCGAGCAATTCAATGCGAAACCTGACAGGGCAAAGATAACAACAACAACAACAAGCAATAGCAAAAAATGTTTGACAATGATAGAGCATCAAACAGATTTTGCTGAGGGAATTTATTAAAAGATGTGAAATAAAATTCATAAAAATATAGAAACTAAATATATAAATAAAAATATATTTTAATAAAAATTTAAATAGTTACATCTTTAAATATTCCTATTAACTGACAAAATTTTTAAAATATTTTTTAAGCATATTTTTCTCTAATTAGTATATGATTAAAACTAAATCTCTTTTATGGCAGCTTTAACAGCTTAATTTGACTTGATTTCACATATTATAAAAATGCCTCAAATTTATTTATAAAGAAGTCTCTGAAAATGTAATATATATCTGCTTTATATATATGTATACAGGCATCATATATCATAATTTATATATGTATATGTACTTAATGCTTCGCTCTCCTTTGCTCATATTTATTACACATTTCACTTTAGTTTCCCATTTCGCAGAGTTCACATTTCTTAGCCTGGCACTTATTCATTTATGAGCTATTGCTTGCCTGTTTTGCAACTCGCACTCTTTCGATTACATAACCCAGTTATTAATGGTTTTTCACCTGCCATTCAACCATCTTTATCTAACCTGAACTCCGCTGTCGCCCGCTGCCCGAGCTCTGTTCCTCCTATGACTTGGCGACTTTGTGACACGCGGCGTAAGACAAATGTGGAGCATGGAGGAAGTATGGAAAGAGCTAGAGTGAGGGGGAGAGAGAAAGAGAGAGAGAGAGAGAGTGAAGGAAGTGGCTTTCATGTTAGCTTCGCCCACTGCTGTCCAAGTTCATTTACGTCATGGCCAGGTGAAAGAGTGGTCTTTGGGGAGCAGCTTCTGACATAGTCAATTGCCACATAAATTGCCGGCTGTCATGTTCTCTACACACACACACACACACACACACATGCGCATGTACTCACTCTCACACGCAGACACTTATTCAGTATTGGGCAATTTGTTAATGAGTTTTGGCTCTCAAAGCAGCTATGCTGCAACAGTTTGACACGCATTGATTGGATTGGAGTTCATAAAGTTCATGAACTTTGGCAGTTGGCCCAAAAGGCATCACTATGACCTGAGCACAATGCATTTGACGCCGGCCTAAAAAAAAGTCAACCACCAGGCTCTGCCCTGTGACTGTCAAACTGTGCGCACACAATGCACACTCAATTGTGGGTTAGTTTTAAAGTCATTCTTGGCGCAAGTTTATGTGCAACGCCTTTCAATACACTGCCACAACAATTGCGGCGTAAAAGCGTAAAATGGCTGCAACAAAAGGCAGTTGTTGGAGAGGGGGACGAGGAGGAGGAGGCGTGGAGACGTTTGTTGGAAGCTATAGAAATTGTCACAGGATGGCAAAGTTCAGAGACTGCACAGGTTTGTTTTGAAATGAAAATAAGTTGGCTAGTTGGCAACACTGCGAAAATGGAGTGTGCACTGAGAGAAAGGGGTGCTAAGAGATAATGAATTTATTTTTAAAGTATTTGAAAGGGCGAAAATAGTGGAGTAGAAAGCTGGAATTACTTGCA
This sequence comes from Drosophila arizonae, assembly GCF_054131065.1. Lineage (NCBI taxonomy): Eukaryota > Metazoa > Arthropoda > Insecta > Diptera > Drosophilidae > Drosophila > Drosophila arizonae. Next base: position 5,602,258 of record NC_142924.1, on the reverse strand, counting down.
TGCAAAACAAAAATAAAATTGAAAAAAAAAAAAACTATATTGTCGATTAAAAATAGTAAGAAATTTTCAATTCTCTATTTTTATTCATATTTTTATATCATAAAAATTATTTCAAATATTTATAGAATATTTATTATTAAATATTTTTAAAAACATTTGAAGGAGTAAAAATGATTTTTTTATAGCATGCAAAAATATAAAAATTTAAATACTTAAAATTTAATATTATTAATGAAATGATGAATTAATATAAAATATATGCTAAAATAAATATATATGCACTATAAAAATTATATAAAATATTTCTAGATAATTTTAACGAATTTTATCGAGTTTGGGGAAAGTTTTCCGCTCTTATAAATATTTTAAGCTAAGCTAAACTTCGCCTCATCAGTCTCATAAATTTCTCGCAGTGCATTTGCTGGGCTCTGCTTTTATGAAACGGATGTTGCCGCTTGCATTTAGTGCACTTGAGCCTTGAGCGTCATCCTCTTCGCCGGCGTCGTCCTGTCGCTTCTGCCAGTTGCCTGCTTCCTGGCATTGTGAGCTGCTCTGGCCCACATGTGAGTCCGTGTGGCATGCGAATAGCTTCACGCGCATCTACGATGCGTGTCCTGTATATAAATTCGCTCTGAGCAGCAGCAGCTCAAGTTGGAGGGTCCGAGTCCGAGCCAGAGTTTAGTGTCACTGCCAGGCAAAGGAGTGGTGGGACGACGGATAGCGAGGGGAGGTGAGCCGCACAGCAGCTGCTCTATATTAGATGGCTTTTTGGAGCTGGTCCATGTGCTTTGTTTCGGCACAGCCTCCTTTGGCTGGCGGTGAGTGCAAGGACCCGTCTTTGGGTCCTTCAGCGGCGCACCTCAACAAAGGACAATCGCTTCTCGTGAATGGCACTGCTGGGCCAGACTGAGGCAATCAAAGGCTGCTCCCTTTTGGCGCCCTTTGCTGCCTTTGTGCCCAGCTAGCCATTGTGTTAATTCAATTAGTTGGCGCTGTACAAAATATATGCAACAAATTTCATTTCAGCTTCAGCTTCAACTCCAGCCCCAATTCCATTTCCGTTTTCTGTGTTCTTTTCCATTTTGTATTTTAGGTTGAGTTTAATTATTTCTGACTTTTCTTTTATTTTCTTTTGGGCCATTCAAATGCCTCGCACGTTGAATTTTTTGATTGGATTTGTTGTGCGTATTATGCAGATATTTTCGATTTGATTTTTAATTTAATTTATGCAATTTTAATATAATTTGTTTTTGCTTTTATCGAAATTGTTTAGCTGAGTGAAAGGCAGCTGAGCAGCAGCAGCAGCTCTGATAAGAGAGAGGCGTGAATTTATGCATAAATTCGTATATCTTGTTTGTCATTTACCGATATGGCAAAGTTTGTGTTGTCTCTCTTAATAGAATAATAAATGTTCTATAGTAGTTGGTCATTGAACTGTTAACTGTTTTCTGATTTGGCAAGAGATTGCCAAATTTATAAACTGTCTAAGCAGAAGGCTTACAATATAAACTTTGCTCACTGTGTGACAGCTTTCAGGCTTAGCTCTTTTGCTGTACTATGCTATGCGCTGAAATATTTATGGAAAATTAAATATTCATGCAGTTGGGTGTGGGAAAGAGAGGTGAGAGGTGAGCTAACAGCTCACTTATTACAATTGAATGCAAATATATTTATGCAAAGATAATTAGAGAGAAAGAAAATAAATTAAAATAAATAAATAAAATAAAATAAATATTTAGTGAGGGAAATTAAATTTAATTACATTTTACTGTGTATATTTCTAGGTAGTTCTCTATCTATACATGTCTACTCACATATTTATTTATTATATATATATTTTTTGTTTATTATATATTTATTAATATATATTTATTTATTATATATTTTTTTATTTATATCATATTTAATCGACTTACTAACTACATATATCTCCATCTATAGCTATATCAATGCTTATATACCCAGTCTTCATATTTTGTGCTTTATAATCTGTTCGATAATTTACTTATATTCCCATCACTTTATCTATATTTCTATGATTCCTCAATCTATTTGAATGTCATCTTAATTTTTTATTTTTTAAACACCTTCATCAAGCTCACTTTCTTATAAACCTATTCCATGTCTAGTTTACATCTCAACATCTCAATTTGTTTATCTCTGGTATTTCATTGCAATCTATCTCCAACTGAAGCTGCCTGAATACAAATCAACCCATCAAATATAACTTCTACATCGTTAATCTCTAGCTTATCTCACATATTCACTGAATCAAATAAATTCTTTGCATTCATTTGTTAATTTTCTACTCAAAATACGCAAAATGCAATTTCCCCGCTAAGATCAACACGAATAGCAGAGAATTGGAGACAGACGCCAATATGTCGCTTGCTGTTGGCCCGTTTCGACACAGACGCATCTGCTTAGCATATCAATGTAAAATATTTGCATTTAAAGCCACTTCATAGACATTAGCAGACAGAACACACACACACATGCCCTTTTCTCTCTGTGTATGTGTTTGGCATCAAAGTCTTAGGTATTATAGCCACTCTGTGTCTCTCTGTGTGTGTGTGTGTTTGTGTTTGTGTTATTTATGCGTCTGTTTGCACTAATTCCGCAAAACACCAACTTCCAAGTTTTTGGTCTGACTCTGCGTTTGCTTTATGGCGGCCACACACACCACACACTCACACACATATCGTATGCCCCTTGTGCGACATGTGTGTGACTTATCTGACAATTGACGGGCAGCAGCTTTCACTTGCGGCTTATCAGAAATTCTAATTGTCGCCTGCGACAAGCCAAAAAAAGAGCTTAACAAAACACTCACACACAAACACGCATACACACACTCGCATACACACACTCGCATGCATAGACAAGTAAAATATAAATTGAATTACATATTTTATGCAAACATCGCAGACAGCAACAGCTCACACCTTTGCCTTCCTCTCGGCCTTCCTCTGCCTCCCTTGTCCAATCATTTTGTTAGCTGCCAACGTCCTTTCGCCTTGGCTTTTGCTGTTTCTTTTTTGCAACACCGAACAAAGTTTTCCGTGTCCATCAGTGTCGACAACAACAATAACAAGGAGAACAACGTGAACATTTTGGACACCCCACGTTGTCCGTCTGCGACATGCGACAAATCGTCGCATTTCAGCCAAAGTGTCGCCAGTGCCAAAAGTCAAAGGGTTTTACCCTGTTACTTCTCCTGATTCGCCTCCTGCTGCCTTGTTGGCTTTCTGTCTCTCTCTATATATAGTATTTATTAAATAGTTTCCGGCAAATCCCTTTGAAGTGCTCGACAACTCCGTTTAGTCGTCGCCTTTTCGCTCTTTCGCCCTCTTTGCAGTTATATCAATTAGCAGTCAGCTAGAGCTGCCATTTTTATGGCATACATGCTTTCTCTACAAATCCTTTTGTGTAAGGATTTCTGTTCTGGATTCTAGGGATTTTACATTTTTACTTGCTCCACAGATCAAGAAGTTTATGAAATGGCAGTGGCAGATTTTAAGTGCTTTGAGTGCTTATTGCCTTAAAGAGCTTGGATTAAATATTTGTTTGCTTTTATATGTCGTATTTATATGTTTGAATTTTATGATTGTTTATCGAAGCAGATTTTCAAACATATTTTTTTTTTTTAACAAATTAATTATGTCATGGCAATTTTATCAAAAATAGCGTTTTAATATTAAAATGAATATATAGGTTTATGTATATATTTATTTATTATTAACTTTCATGTATTTCTTTTCTGCAGGATAAAAAAATTATAAATATAAATGCTATATAAATAAAATATTTTAGATCATTTTTATATATTTATGAAATTCTTTGTGAAACGTTATAATTAAAAAAAAAAAAATAATAATAATAATAATAATAATAATAATAAAGAATTAAGAAATAATTTAATTAGAATATTAATATAATTAAAAAAAATATATTATTATTTTTTATTAAATATGTCTTAAATATATAAATATATAGCATAAAAAAATATTATTTGATACAAAATATAAAATTAAAAAATAAATAAATATACATAAACATATAGTTTTTACATTATAATATAATTATATTAAATATATTTTTTTATTTTAGACCTATTTTCTTTCACTGTACAGTTCTTATAATTCTCACATTTACCTCTGCCCTCAAATTTTGCCCATGAATTATGCACAAAAAAAAAAAAATAAAATAAAATAAAAAAAAAATGTATGTATAGTTTTTTATTAGCATGAAAACAAATGTTTTTCGTTTATGATTATTTCCGTTGATGTTGTATGTCATCAAGTTATACGTTTTACGCAATTGTTTATTAAGCAATGACCATAAAAAAGAGTAGTTATTTTGTCGACTGCTTGAAGCGCCGCAAGTTTAACGACTTTAGACGAACTTGAACTGGGTGAGTGACTTGAATGCCCAATTGAGTTGAGAGAAAAGGTCTTTGAGAGTGAACTTGAGGTAGTTGGAGCTACGACTTGGGCTGTTCCATAAACTATATGGTATATATGTTATATCTACAGTTATGCACTCTCTGCAGATTTCCTTTTGTTTGCCCAGTTCTGGTGCATTGCTCATACGCCGCGTGTGTCCATGCAATCGCACTGCATGATATTATTATTATTATTATTGTTATTGGTATTAGTAATAGTATTATTATAGCTGCTCTTATTATTATTTTGCGCGGATTTCCCCCACTTTGCGCACATTTGATGCCGGCACACATACACACACACACACACGCTCGTATTAGTTGGCATGTATCTATGGCTATATTTTTCTTGGATTTGGGCCAACGAGTGTGTGAAAATAGAAAATTTTGCTTAGCATTGGAATGTGCCATGTTCCTTTTCGATGTGTCGCCGTTGTTGTAGTTGCTGCTGTTGCTGTTGTTGTTGTTGTAGTTGTAGTTGTTCTTTGCAGTTTGTTTTTGTTTTCATTCTCGTTTGCAGTTTGTATTTTTAAACATTTTGCAAAATGCTCCAACCTAAAGTTTGATAGCTGCAATTTGTGGCATGCACTCAAAAAGTGCAAATCCTATTGGAATGGGGAAGTGGATTGCCATTTGCCACTTTTCTCCCAGTGAATGTGTGTGTGTGTGTCTGTGTGTGTGTGGGGCGGCAGAATATCGATGTTTTCACAGTGGGCGTGGCCGTCTGTCCGTCCGTCCGTCCGTCCGTTCCGCTCGCCTTGTTGCCAATCGGCAATCAAGAGTTGTTGTTGTTCTTGCTTTTGCTGTTTTTGCCTTCCACTCTGGTTTTTTGTTTTCGCGGAAGTTTCGCCGAGCACTTGAAAAGTTTTGGAATGGCATCTGATATGACCTATATATATATATTCGATATATATATATATGTGTTGGGGCGTAATGTTGGCTCAATTGAATTTAATCGGATTATTGCTTTAGAACGCTGGTTTTAATAGACGCGCAATTGAATTAAATTGCGTTGACAGGATAACAGCAAATGTTTGTTAGTTTGATGCAAAATCAATTAAGAGTCTCCAATTGGAAATTAGAATAAAGAAAATATATTAGCTGGCTTATAAATTCATTTGACACTGCAGCTGAAATGTGCTTAAACCTTTTTGTCTGAATTGAAATTTTCTTTTATGTTAAATTTGGATCCTACTCAAACATAAATCTCACCAGGAAAGCAGGCAAATTTTCTCTTATCTCGCACCCAAATTCGAGCTTAAAACGTAACCTTTTCTGGTAATTTTTATTTGCATATTCATAAGTTGAGACGTTAGTTTTAAAGCTGAAGAGTTCAAAAAGAGCTGCCCACCTGTTTCCCTGTTTCCTGTGCCAAAGCCCATGAGGTGCGCACGCACACACACACACACATACACACATTTACACACATTATCAACCTGCCCACCCAACGACTTGGCAAGGCAATTATTAATTTTAATAAACCTGTATAAAAGGCCGAGTGGAAGCTGCCCACAGGCAACGCCTGCTGAATGCCTTCTGCCTATGCCTCCTGCCTCTGCCTCCTGCTCTGCCTTCTGCCTACTCTCTGTAGCCCAACTCGATTTCTGGTTCATTCCCTGCCCGCGTTTTTCGGTCTAATGATATAATTTTTCTCAGTTAACTAATTGAATACATTTGCAGTAAGAGGCAGCCGTAGCAGGAGGCAGCAGCAGTAGCAGGAGGCATGGCGAAACACATGGCGCGCTAACAAAGATTGTTAATAATGGGGCAAACAAGCGCAACGAGCTCTGCAGATGGAGTTGAAGGCAGAAGATGCCCAACTTCGATGCCTGCCACTTGAGGCAAGACATTGACAAGGCAAAGAAAAAGAAGAAGAAGCAGCTCGAGGGGGGCCGAAAGGGATGCGCGCAAGTTAATTTGCGGGCAAAAGGGGCGACAGAGGGGCGGGGGTTGGCGAGGCCAAAAGACGAGCACACAAAACGACATTCCGCGGCAAAGAACTTGGGCTGGGCCAGGGCCTGGTCCTGGGCTAGGATTGAGCTGAGTGGAGCACCTGCCTGACGAGAGTGCAGCAAAGGGAGCAACGCATTACAAATTCCATTACTTTGAGCAGCGAGAACATGACCTGATTTTTATGTAGATGTATGAGTGTAAAGAAGAACTCCACTCTCCCTCTCCCTCTCTCTGTCTTGCTTTGTGTGTGTGTGTGTGTGTGCTGGAAGATGCTGCCAAGCAGGAAATTAGGCAGACAGGCGAAGCTGTCGCACGCCCTAGACTGAGTGTGTGTGTGTGTGAGTGTGTGTCTCTGCGTGTGTGTGCGTGCGTGGGTATTGAGCCACGTATTGAGCTAAATGTGGTGCTGCTGCTGCGGCTGCGACCCCCTTTCACCCACTTGTCGAGTCACGTAGCAAAAAGTTTTAAGCATCGGCACTTGCGACGTGCAATGGTCCTGCCTGGACCCCCACTCCCTCCTCCCAGCCCGCTCTCCCTCCTCTCACGCTTTAAGCGCTGTCTTGGCTATAAATTAACAGAAATGAATGGGGGCCAACACACGAATGAGTCAAAGGCCAGCACATACACAGTGAGAGAAAGAGAGAGAGAGTGTGTGTGGGAGAGCTTAAGGCCAGCAGCTTTCTATACCCTGTATTAAGTAGAGATAAGTGAGTGGCGGAGGCTCGTTTCAGTACTTTTTTGGGGCTATAAAGTGCAGTGGGTTATTGGCGCACTTTTATGACACGCTGCCAGGGCTTGCCGCACGTCTGCTCTGACCAGCATGCCACGCCCACACAACACTTACAGGCAGCCGGCACAATTCACAATGAAAGTGTGACAAGTGCGGATGACGAGGAAGGATCACCATGTGACTGTTAGGGCTGTCAACCGGTTAGGAGGCGGCTTGTTAGCTGCCTGCGGGCCTCAAAGTGCACTTTATTCAATTAAAACTGCGCACATGCAGAGACAGCCTCTCTATCTCCCTCTCTCTTGTTCTGCCTCCCACTCGATCTGTAAATTGTTACAAATGTAGCCCAACAGGCAAATTGTGTGTCAGCTGCAAAAACGAAAACTAATTATGAAGCGGCCTAGTGGAGTGGGTGAAATACTAGCCAGGTTAATGCTGAAGGCTGAGTAGGTCGATAGATGAGCCATTAGCTTACATAAACCGACATAGTTTTTGTTGTTATCAAAAATGAAATTTAAGCTGGCCAAGCATCAATTAACTAGAAACAACATGTTTGAAATGAAGGTTGAAAAAATGATGAAGAAGCAGAGCACAAAGAGTGGAAAGAAAGTAAAAAGTAAAAGTGTATCGAATGTCAGTTAGATAAAGAACAAATGACTGGGAATGAGAGAGAGATAGAGATTGAGGGTAAATATGAAAAATGAAAGGCAAGATTAAATATTAAAGTGATCAAAATAGTAATAATGGATGTAAGAGGATGGAGGATGGATTGTAGAGTAATAATAGTAGATTATAGATGATAGATGATAGACGATAGACGATAGACGATATATGATATATGATAGACCATAGATCATAGATCATAGGTAATATATGATAGATGATAGATAATAGATGATATACGATATATGATAGATGATAAATAATAGAAGATAGATGATATATGATAGATGAAAGCTGATAGAATATAGAGGACAGAAGTTATATGGGTGGAAGTTTATATAGGATGTTGATAGATATACAGATAGACAAAAGAGTGAAGATAAATGATAGATGATGGAGGATAGATGATAGAAGATAAATAATAGAGAATAGAAGTTAAATAATGGATTATCAAATGTAGTCTTTATATAAATAGTAAAACGAAGAATTGCTACAACTCCGTTATACAGGAGAGATTAATACAAATGCAAGTGGGATACATTTGAATGCATATTTCATTGTCTGCATCTGATGTTTACAGCAATTAGGTAAAATGCGCCAGCAGAGGAATATTTGTGTATGAAACTGAAGCAGATAAATCTGTGTAACATATGCGATTGCACTCAAGTTAATTACATATGTATGCATATGAGTTTCACTTCATAAATTGCCATTAGTTGGCAAGCGCACAGCCAGGCACTCTTAATTAGGTAGCTGCTATGGATGCCGTTGACTATTAGCAGCTCGCGCGGCAGACGCTGATTCAAAATTCAAATTTCCGCAGGTGTTTGAGTTATGACTGACAGAGCAACAGCAGAGCAGCAACAGAGGCAGCAGCAGAGGCAGCCGGCAATGAAAATCACTCGATCTATTACAGCAATTTGCAGTTATTAATCAAAGCGATGTGCAGCAGCAACTAGACTTTGCTGCAGTTTCTGTCCATCAAATATGCAACAGCTGTGGCAGCAACAACAGCGGCAACTGCAGCAACAACAGCAACAGCAACGGCAATTGTGTAACAAGCGAGTGTTGAAGATTTACGACCTACTTTCGTATGCATGACAGCTGGAAAGCAGTCGACAAACTAACTAACCAACGAGCACAGGAAGCCACTCAGCCAGCCAGCCGGCCAGCCAGACAGACAGACGTAATCAGCAAACACATATAGGATTCAACTCGACTCGACTCGACTCGATTTCTTGGCCTCCAAAAATCCTTTTGCATTCAACAATAAACAGCAGCATGTGTGTGTAGATTGTTTTACAATTGACAAAGTTCGTATGCTCTGTAGAGATATGTGATAGCTTATGGTTTCTTATTATAAATAATAATATATATTTTGTATATAAAGTATTTTACAGGATATCAAGCATTGTTTATATGGCAGATATATAATGTAAAGTTGTCTCTTATGGCTCTGTGTGACTGTCAGAGTAAACTATGTCTAGAGCAACTTATCTATTGAAACCAAGCTTATTTGCATCCTTATAGATATGATGTATAACAAATAACCTGATTTTGGATTTTCAATAGATTAAGGATTCATGAAAATATCTTAAGAAGCCAAGCAATGGAGTGTTCTTAGAAACCAATATTGTTCAGTAGCTTATATATATATATATTGATTAACCTATCTTCTATCAATCAAGTAGACTTAAGGCTTTCTTTCGACTATAACCTATTTTTATATGGAATATGCCTTAGTAGAATAAGGTAGATCATAAATTTTATGTAACCTAAGGTTTTTGTGTCCTCTGCAGCTAATGTTGTGCGATAGTTGCTATGTATAGTTTGGTAGATTTATCATGCTAGCTAGATCTATCATGGTCACTCACCATACTATACATATATACATATATCTATCTATCAAAAAATAATATATCTCTCTGTTAATTCTCACAAGAAATATTAAATTTATCTATTTATATATCGTGTCTTTCAATACTCAACTTAAATTCTTATGATAAAAAAAAAAAAAAATAAATATAAAAAAAAAAAACAATTCCAGAACTTTAGCTGTTAGTTAGTTAGAAAGATTGTCAAAATTCCAGAATTTTAGCCGTTAAGTAACTAAAGAAAACTCTTTTAATAAATATAGCAAACTGAATAATGTAGTGATAGTACCCTGCGCATAAAGTATTTATACACGTGCACTCAAATTGCGTGTCATAATAAAGCAAAGAAACGTCTGTAGAAGTTGCTTCTGTTGCTGCAGCAGCCGCATGTCATATGCAACTGTATGTGTGTGTTTGTGTGTGTGTGTGTGTGTGCAGGCTAGCTGACTGGTAGCTTAGCCCACAGCGAACTGTTTTGCATTACTCATTTGACACTTTGTCTATCCGAATTGTAGCACCTGCTGCCAGGCAAGAAAACCTCAGAGCCCCAGAGCCCAACGAGTCGAAGATGGCAACAGAAGCCGCAGACGAACTTTGGAGTTGGTCTGCGAAGAAGACGTTGATGAACGGTTTGGTAACTGGTCTCTCGCGTACACGCTCTCTGTCCCCTCCCCTCTCTCACTCTCTCCCTCTCTTTTTCTCTGTGTGTGAGTGTGTGCGTGTTTGTTGTGGCAGACGAGGCATACAATTTAATCCTTCATAGCACAGACATGCAACGCGATGTGGCAAGAAACAGAGAGTGAGACATATATAGAGAGAGAGAGAGAGCGAGTGAGGGAGCGGGAGTGGGGCTAAGCTGTGGGCGCCGTGTGTGCAGCTTGATATAAATCTCAAGAGCTGGCTGCCATGCACAACATGGCAACCACTAATTGAAGTGAAAAGAAAAGGCAGCCAGCAAATGATGTTAGATGAGCAGATCCCAGCTATAGTTTAAAGCTCTCTGATAACCAGCCAGCACGAATGCCCTCCATATATATAGTATATAGTGTGAGTCTGTTGGTTTGGTTTCGTTTATTTTTTTCAGTTTTAATTAACATGTGGCATGACCAAAGAAAAAGCGTTGCAGTTTCAGCTTGTTGCTCTGCCTCACTCACTCAATCTGCAAATATATTCTTTTATATACATATATATTTAAAAAGTTACCAACACAAATGCATACTAATTGGGGTTAACAAGCTAAGCGAATACACTGCCAGAACTTTACAAAAGCTTTTCAACTCTTCGAACTCGGCTGGTAGCTAATTTCGTTTTTCTTTCTGAATGAAGTTTTTTAAAGGCCATGCAAATTGCATGCCCCGAAATGAAGCGCAGTTTTCTGTTGATCAATTTTCATTTTACGCAGCTCAACTTTTTTCATTCCCGTCATTCTTTATATTTGCAAATATGCTTCCGCTTTAGCTGTCTTTTTTGTAAATATTTTAAATTTCATTCTTTTATTTAATAAGTGTCCATGCAGCGCGTGATTGCTTTTAAAACGCATTTGCAGTCTATTAGGCAGGCTTAACCCTTATGTTGTTTACATTTTTTAATGGCTTGGGCTCGAGATTATCAGAGTTTATTGTTTATTATCTTCTTTATTTACTTGATTTGATTATATATTTAAATTTTATATTTATTTTGTTTTCTGTATTTATGTTATTTATATATTTTAAATTATACAATGTATACATTTTATTCATGCATTATTTAAACATTTATTTGTCATATTTATATTTATTTGATTTGTATATATTTTATTATAAAATTAATAACTATTGAATCAGTTTATTTTTAATTGAAATATAATCATATATATGATAAAAATTCCGCAGGCTTATTTTCGATGTATATATATTTTTTTTAATTTAAAAATTTTATATATATATTTTATTCATAGTTATTTATATAATTTGCATTTATTGTTTTTTGTTTATTTTTATTTTTATACCCTGAACCCATTTTCAATGGGAAATCAGGGTATAATGGTTTTGTTGAAATGTATGTAACAGGCAGAAGGAGGCGTGGCAGACCCCACAAAGTATATATATTCTTGATCAGGGCGACGAGCTGAGTTGATTTGGCCCTGTCCGTCTGTCTGTCCGTCTGTCCGTCTGTCCGTCTGTCCGTCTGTCCGTCCGTCCGTCTGTCCGTCTGTCCGTCTGTCCGTCTGTCCGTATGTATGAACGCGTCGATTTCAGAAGATATACGAGCTAGAGACTTCAAATTTTTTTTAAAATGTCCGTAATTACAGCGCGCATATCAAGTTTATCATTAAAAATCGATAACTCATCCCGATCTTTTTTTATCGATAAAAAACCTTATCGAAACCCAGTTATAAAATTATATCTTCTACACCTTTATTGCTAGAGTCTCCAAATTTTTAAAGTTTGCTTATATGCAATTTATACAATTTCGGTTTTTGTTAAAATTAACCCCCCACCCTTAAATTCACCCCCTCACCCTCACTTTTGTAAAAAGCGTATTTCAAATACTAGAGACTTGTGCTTTAGCAATTACATGCATATCCATGTTATAATCATAATCTAAAAGTTTCATGAAGATCGTACGTCCACAAAAAAAGTTATTAAGCAATTAAGTTCTCTTAGTAAGCGCTCACTGCCGCCCATGCGTGTATATGCTTGTGTGTGTATATGTATGTAACTGTTTGTGTATGTGTGTGTGTGTGTATGTATGTGTGTGTATGTATGCCCGTGTGTGCGTGCGTGCGTGTGTGTGTGTGTGTGTGTGTGTGTGTGTGTGTGTGTGTGTGTGTGTGTGTGTGTGTGTGTGTGTGTGTGCGTGTTTCCTGTGTAAGCTGAAAGTCGCGAAAAATTATTGAAATAGATATTACTCCAAGGGTTCAGGGGATCTCGTAGTCGAGTAGTCTCGACTAGAGCTTTCTTACTTGTTTATTTTTTAATTTTGTTTAATAGCAAGAAATAATTTTAATTATAATAAAGATTTTACATAATATATAATCAAATATTTATATAGAATTGAACTCATTTCTTGCGATTGTATGGAATATGAATTTGATAGGATTTGCCAAAATCGCCCCTTAAATACTTTCAATCCACTAAAATGTGGTTAAAACCGACCCGCAGCGTGCGAGAGCAGGTTAAAGCTGGATTGTTGCGGCAGCGGCAACAGCAGCTCAACTCAATTATAATCCATTTCGAATGCAACACAAATCCGAGCGGATGGATGCCAGAGGCCTCGACATGCTGCGACAGCTGAGTCAACCTTGACATTAGCCTTGCCGCAGGGCAAACAAAGCCAACGTCGACTGACAGCAGCTGGCGGGGCAACTCGTCTAAGCGACGGCGATGCAGCCCCCCCCGTGCGCCGTCTCCCAGTGAGCTCTGTATGCTGTCTGGCTCACTGAGTCACTGTGTGAAAGAGACAGAGAAAGGGAAGAGAGGCAGTGGAGGCGTGGCACGTAAATAAAATGCCAATGATAAAAGCGAGAAGAGGCATGCTGAAAGTCGTCAACGTCAGTCAACGAGCTGATTGAATGCGGCATACAAAAGACAGCAAGTGTAGCGAAAGAGAGAGAGAGAGAGTGAGTGAGGGAGAAAGCTGCATGTAGACACAGTGTAGTAGGATAGGCCAACACAATTCACAATTATGATATGCAAATTTACTGGCAAAATATTCATATAAATTGTGCCGCCCGGCCGCAATGCAGAAATTTATTGTACGAGCGAGAGACAGAGACAGAAAAAGAGAGAGAGAGAGAGGGGGACAAAACATAGACGGAGCCAGACTTGGTCAGAAGCTGCTTTCGCCAAGGATAAAATATCATTTCCCATCTTATGCGCATAATTGAAAGCCAAATGTTATACGAGTCCATTGCAGTGACGCCCACTAATTGCAATTCCAATTGCAAACTATCGATTGAGATTGCAATCGCATTTCCTTTCGACTTGAATTGGCATTTAAATCGAGACTGTGGTCTGGTTAACTGGAAGATTTACATGCAAAATATATAACAATTTGTCGATTGGCTAAAAATGCAAATCAAAATTTTACAATTGCTAATAAAAATAATTGGAAATGCAATTGCATCTGAGTTGGGGCTATGCGAAGGAAAGAGCTTTAAATTTCAATTGAAGTCAACTGGATTTTCGAGTGCAAAATAAACAAGTTTGAAAATATAATTAACTCTTGGAGCTGTAAAGCTGACTGGCTATGAAGTTAGTAATTAAAAGTAAAATTTGTGAATAAATATAAGTACAAATGAAAGTTGAGTGTATGAAGATTTGTATATGCATAACTCTAGTCGAATATGAGATACCCTGTGCACCTCGAAGAACGGATATTTCATTTATTAAACAACACACACAGTGCATTTGCATTTTCATAAATTTATTTATTTATTATTATAATTTTTCTTTTTTTTTTTTTTTTTTTAATTAAAAAATATTTTATTATTATATATTATATCAAAATCCATTTCAAGTTTTGACTTTTCCTTTTCCTCTCAAGTCAATGAACGTTGACTCGCTTATAATTTTTATTCACTCCTTGCTCTCCACTCGTTCCTCTTCCAAAAGTTGCATTGACTGCGCTGCTTATAACTGTTTTTCACTAAATAGTCATAAAGTTGTTTACAACTTTTTCTGGGTTTTCGCCAAAAGTTAGTTAACTATACTTTACGGTATTTTAAGGACTCATAAAGAAAAAAAAAAAAAAAAACAAATGAAATTGAAATTGCATTACTATAATGTAATTAAAAAAGTAAACTACAAACGACACTAAACAAGTTTTGCACATTTTAATTAATATATGATTTGTATGCTTTTCCATTACAGGTGAGTGTTACGTCAATTGCAGTTCTAAACTCTGTACTCTAATCAGCTAATGGCACTTGGAGTTGGGTAAGCTTTATGCATATGCTGACAATTGTCTGGCAGTTCAGCTTGTTGTATTTGTATTTTTTGCTAGGATTGTTTGCTTTTTATATTATTTTCTTTTCAAGGACATGCATTCATCACGCTGTAGTTGAGTGAAAAAAGTGCTCGAAACAGCCATAAAGCGTGGCCCATAACGAGCCATGACCAAACAGCGAACAGGCCCCGAACTGAACCCCCAGTCAAAGAGCCATTCAAACAGACCAGTCAACAAACCCATTAAACACCATTTATAACTCTCAGACCCCCAAAACAATGTGGAGATGATGTGGCCAAATCGCAGGGACCGAACGACTGACTGGCTGACTGACTGACGGCTAGCCTTTCAGCCTGCAAAACTTTCATTATGCCATTTTTATTGTCCTGGCGACCATTCTGTGCCTGCATGTGCTTGTCGCTGTTGTCGTTGTTGTTGCTGTTGTTGCTGTTGTTGTTTGTTTGGTATAGAACATGGCAGCAGCTATGCTGGCTGGATGGTTGGCTGGCCATCAGCCTCGCAACGGGCATCGCAATGTCAAACGCGCATTTACCGCTGACTGTCATATGTACGTATGTATGTGTGTGTGTGAGTGAGAGCTGCCAGATGCCAAGTGACCAAAAGCGAAGGCGACAACAACAACAACAACAACGAGAAGAGCAGGAGCCAACAGTAAAGTCATGTCAGGCATCAGCAGCAACAGCAGCAGCCCAAACAAGCCAAAAACAATAACAAAATGGCAAAGTTTTTTGTCGCCTTGTTTGTGTTCAGCTCGCTCGCTCACTCATACACACACACACACAGTCGCACACTCGCTCGCTCATCCATTCACTCACACACACATACACACTGGCCCGGCTTTACCCACGCTGTCGCTCTTTCAACTCTCTCCCACTCTCGCGCTCTCTTTGGTTTTCGGTTTCCTTTTGATGCCTTGACAATGGCGTTGATAATTATTATTAGTTTTATTATGTAACTTTACAGCTTCGGTGTTGTTTCTGTTATAGCTTCGCTCTGCGGCTTCTGTTTACATGTGCTTTGTGTCGCTCTTTCGGCTAGTTACAGTTAGTCAAGCATAGTCACAGCCACAGAGCGGGGAGAGTGAGTGAGCGTTGACTGCGGCGAGAGAGTGAGCAGCTGGTGCCGCAATATGTGTATATGTGTGTGTGTGTGTGTGGGTGGGCTGTGTGCTCGCTCACTCCTTTGTGTTTGCAAATTATAAAGTTGAGTCTTTGTCACATTTGTGATGTAACGGGAATTATAATTATTTGCTAATTAGACATGCAATTGTCAAAGATACGACAGAGATAACATGTCGAGTTGGCATTGTTGAGATTCAATGTGGATTCTAATTGGATTATTTCATTTGAATGCGGCTATTGGAGAACTGTCGTAGCTTGGATAAACTTGAAGCGATTTTCAAGCGGCTTAACAATTTGAGCTCGGTTTGCAGCTGTTGTTTGTTAGGTAATTAAATTTTGAAATTAAATTACATTTTTGATTAAGTTTTGTTGGATAAAATAGAATTTTTACATAATCTAATGATTTATTTCATGGAAGTCTTAGTTATAGGCGACTGATTTCAATTTTATGTTAAAAAGTCTATTGCTTGAGTCTTATAAAACTATCAATATATATAAAAAAAAATTATAGTCCAGCTGACTTTTGGGTTTTGTTTCCCTCTTCTCGATCTGTTTCACATTCATTGTTTGTTCTTCAGCTTATGTTGTTCTCTCTTCCCAATCAACTCATTTGTCTGACTTTTGCGCTCCCAGGAACCTGCCCCATGGCGCACTCATTAAAAACCCTTGAGCTTTGCCCATTTGGAGGCATACATGACGTTGTAAATTGCGACAGCTCAATTATGTCAGAAATTTACTGGGCTGAGCTCTAGAGCCATAAATGGCACAGACTGCTGCGAAAGAATGCAGCAGTAAGTGCAACAAGGATGGTAGGTAGCAGGAGGCGGCAGGCAGGAGGCAGATGGGGCAGGCGAAATGGCCTGGCCTGGCCTGCTGGCTTCTGTGGCAAGCAGTCGGCAAAGAAAATTAAAAGCCATTGCAATCGAGAATACACAAAAGGGTTAAATGGCTTAAACGATATGGTAGTATAAATGGGGAGTGGGCTGCGGCCAAAGGGGCGTGGCCAAGTGGCCAATAAAAAGCGTAAGTTATGTGGCGGGGGCGAAAGCAGGCGCTGAGCAATAAATTGATTGTGGCACACACACACTCACACTGCAACTATGCAACATGCAAAAAATAATTGAAAACAAGAGAGACAGAGAGGGAGACATAGAGACAGCGAGAGAATTCCATTCGAATCTCAGTTGCAATGCGGCCCACGTGGCGTATGAGTGACGCGAATTTATGTTCCCTGTCCGAAAGCGCAACTTGCCACACGTTCTAATCAGTGAGTGCAACAGCCAGAGCCAGAGCCAGAGCAAGAGCAAGAGCGAGTGGGCAACTGGTTCGCTGCCCACAGCAGAACCAGTTCAACCACAATTCCTGTGCAACTTGCAGCTCCCTCTCTCTCTCCCTCTACAACTCATGCTCTCTCTTTCTGTTTTTCTAATAGCTGAAAGTTGTTCACCTTCAACGTCCTTTAAGCTGGGCTGGGGCTGGGGCTGGGGCACTTGAAGTAAATGCCACACAAAGCCAACGAATCAACAGCAGCTGCTTGTATGTGTGCGTGTGTGTGTGTGTCTGCCTCTGCAATTACAATTCAATTAATGCGCTTAGCGCAATTTTTTACAGTGTAGTAAACACATGATAAGACGCAGAGCACGAAATGCAGAGTCCAAGAATTTCTGCATTTAATCGCCGACTCAAAAGTTAAACGACCGCGCAAGTTGCGGGGAGCTGGAGCATGCCAGAGGAGGGTAAGTGCGGCTTGGCATGGGCGTGGCAGTGGGCGGGCAGTGATGTGGAGACGTGCCCCTCGTAATCAGCTCATGTGTGAGCCTCAAGACGACGTCGTCGTCTCGTATGTTATAGAGCTAAAGAAAATGGCAGCGGCAGGCCCTTAACTTCCACTTCACATGCATCCTTATGGCTGTGCGTTGTTGTTGTTGTTGTTGTATATCTGATGGCTGACTGCCATGCAACACACACACACACACGCACACACACACGTCATGGGTGTCGTTTTTCAGCCTCTTATGTGGGTGCACAGCCAGGAAACAGCAGCAGCTGAGGCGGAAGAGCTAGAGAGACAGAGAGAGAGATAGAGAGAAAGCGAGAAAGAACCATGTAATATGACTGCACTACGAACAACAACAACATCAACAACAGCTGCATAACTGCACAATGAACGGTTTTAAATTGCATTCTATTTAATTAAGCCCAAAGTGGCAAATGTGAGACAAGTGCCACAATTGTTGCCAACTTTTGTGTCTGCTGGCTTATTTTTTAGTGCCCATAGGCGACAATGTTGAAATGTGAAATGTTTTATATAACAATTGCATAGAGTAAATAAATCTATTGTTGCTGCAGCGAGATTTACGCAGTGAATAAAATGGAGCAATGTGCAGAGACTTTTGTGGGCTACTATTTAAAGCTAAATCAATAAGATCAATTTTATTTTGATAACAAGTAAAATGTAATAAAATTTTAGTGTCTTGAAGGTATATTTATTTATTTATTTTATTTTTTTTTTCATTTTCAAATAAATTTGAATTTAAAAAAATTAGTTAATAAAATTAAATTAAAGCTTATTCAAAAAATAAGAAATTAAAGTCAATTAAAAAAATAAAACTGTAATATTAAAATTTAAAAATAAAATAATAAAATAATAAAAAACATAATTTAATATATTTACAATAAAATTAAATAAATTTCCAATAAAAGTTAAAATTAATAATAAAACTAAAAAATTTTAATTTATAATTAAAAAATAAAATTATAAAATATAGTATATAATATATTAAAACAATTTAAATTTTCAATACAAGATAGTGTTTCAAAAGAAAATAAAAAATAACTTTAAAATAATATTTAAATACGAAAAATTCAAATTTTAATAGTTATCAGAATTTTTAAATACATAAAATTACATTAAAGAATTATTCAATTTGGAAACCCTCTGATGAATTATGAATTATGAAAATTTTACATAAATCAAATAAAATTTTAATTTCTCAATGGCTTTTAAATTAAAAATGTACTCAGCAGAATCAAATTTGAAATATTTTGCCAAAGATTTTGTTGCACTTTTCAGCTGAAGACTTTTCTGTTGAATTTTCATTCAATTGAGATTTCCAAATGAATTTGAATTTCTAGTTTTTGCACAATATTCATTTACATTTGATTAGCCACACTTCCATAGAGCTTTTAGCTGAATGCAACATGCAACATTGAACGGCTTCAACTGTAAATAAATACCAGAAATAAATGAAGAGAATTCCCAATAATAATGCCAGCACAACTCGACGCCCACTCAAAGTTCGAATTGCCGTTTAGTCTCAAAAGCGCAAACTTCCGGCTCTTTTATACAATTTGCTGCAGTTTTTTAGAAATTGAAAGGGGAGCGAGCACAACACGCTAAATACCCTCAAAAAAAAGAGACTCAATAAACCTAGTGGATACACACGCACACACACATACGTATATATATATAAATTTGTTTGAGTCATCAAAGTGCGCGCGTCGTGAGAACGAGAATCCAATTCAAAACTGAAACCGAAAGCAAACAAAACTGTTTAATGGGCTGTACCATAAGAGAGAGGGGAAGAGAGGAAGAGGGGGAGAGAGATGGCGCATAGTGGACTAGTTGTTCCCCTTCATGCAACATGTGTGAATCTCATGCGAGTCTCTGGGCTGACGAAGCTGTGAACTCTTTCAATTTCAATTTTCATAAAATGCGAAGAGCGGAAATCATTTGCATGCTGTCGCTAGAGGAACTAGCAAGGGAAGTGGATCGAGAACTGGAACTGGCACTGGCACTGGCACTGGAACTGGGAACCGGTCAGCCGCAGCTTCCGTTGTGCCAAGTGTCCACAGAGATGTCTCAAGTAGCTTAATTGCTTGCTCGTCTGCCTCGAGGTGCTGCATTTAATTTGTTGGCTGCAAAACTCAACTTCTTGGCGCAAATTCAATATAGCAAATTGCCACGCCCCACCCCGCCTTTTCCGTTCCCCCAAAAACAAACTTTAAAGCGAGTCTCGTTTTGCATAATTCGACAATTAGCAGCAAACCTAAAACCGAAATTTCCACTCTTGATAAACTCAACTTTGATCCTCCTTCGAGTGGAGGCATCTCTCAGGGTCTTCTTCTTCTTCTTCGTCTGGTTTTATGTTGTTTATTTTACTGCAAGTTTGCAGCTCATAAAAATGCAACCCTCTTACCCCCCACATATCCCCCATATTCCCCATAGTCCACCCCCGCCGACTCGATTCAACTTTGAAGCAGGCCGCAAATCTTTCTGTGCATCTTGGGTTGAAACTGTTTTAGAACTGAGGTTTGCAACTTTGGCTTTTGTGTTTATTTGTTTTGTATCTTGTTGTCGGTGGGAATACCCTGTAAGTGTGAAGTACACATAATGGGGTGTGGCTGAAAATTGACTGTATATAAGAGAAGGTAGCTTAAGCTCGCAGAAAATTGTCTTCGTCTAGATTTAGCTGTTGCATGCATAGATTAAAGCTCAAATTCTCCGATTTACAGGGTATCTAACAATCTAATAAATTATTTATTACCCAGTATAATATTTTATATTATTATACTTTCTTACTTTCTACTTTGTTTTCTAACATTTAAGTGAATTACAGGGTATTGCTAGTCGATAGGCAGCTTTTTGCACGCTCTAATAAATCTGCTGATTTAGTTAACTGATCTGGTTGATAATTTAAGCTCTATAAACATTTGCAGGGTATCAGCTCGTCGAGCAGCAGCTACTTGGTGTCATAGGATATGTTGTACTTGAGTGAGAATTGATATATGCTAAACATTTTTCATGGCTTCTTTGAATTTGGTAAAAGTTGAACACATCTAGGGTATCAGCTCGTCGAGCAGCTGCCAATTGGCTCAGTGCATGAAAAATAAATATCAGTGAGTTTCGAGTTATGAAATTTATTAGCTGCAAATGCTGTTTTATAGTTGAAGTTCATGTTGTTCTTGTTGTTGTTGGTCTGATTGTTGTTGTTGTTGTTATTATTATTAGTTATCTGTGTCTGCTCGGGTCGCTCACTTCTCGGCTTGCTCAGTTTTTAACGGGAAGTGTTGCACATTAAAAATTTATTGTATACACAAGAATTTTCCTCGAATTTGTTGCCCTCAGTCGTTTGCTTGATTAATGAACTTGTTTGTTGTTGTTGTTGCTGCTGCTGCTGCTGCTGCTCCTTGCTGTTGTTGTTGTTGTTCTTGTTGCTCTGGCTGTTGTTTGCTTAAAGGTCTTGGAGAATTATTTGATTGGATTTGCACAAATATTTGAGCTGATTAAGCCTTGGCCATATTTATGGAGCAACTGCAGCAATCAACAGATGAAATTTACTTGATTGCTTTTAAAGAAAAACTCTAAAACTGTGCGCAAAATTATAATTAAATCGATTATATTGTAAAATACATATAAATAAAAATATTAAATAAAGCAATAAATCACAAAATGTTAATCACTTCCATATTTTAATGAGCATTGTATTAATCATTATGAAGTTTAAGCATTTACTGTGCATTTTCTGCTCAACTTCTTCTGCTACAGCAAACTTGCATCAGTTAAACTAAAGTTGTCACCACATAATTTAGTTAATTAGGCTTAAATGTGTTAACACTTAATCCGGCTTAAGTAAGCTTAAGTAAGCAGCGTAACTAAATCAATTCAATGCTTGCCAAACTGCAACCGCAGCTTAACAGTTGCAACCAAACCGCAAATAGCCAAAACTAACAGAGAAACACACTCACACACACTATACACAACACTAACACACACACACACACACCCACACAGCAGCTGAAATCACAGTTAAACAAACATTTCAGACACTTTTTGCTCGCTTTGAATTATGATTTTTGTGGCTCGCAGCGTTGTCAGCTGCGTTTAACCAAAACACAGAAATCCGGCAACGCTGCGCAGCATGTTTATATTTGTTTGGCCGCAGCTTGTTTTTGTGCCAGCCACGCCCAGTCGCCCACTTGTGCAAACTTTTAATGCCCAGCTAATGCGGATCATTAGCAAAAGTGCGTTAGCAGATGGGCGGAAGAGGTGTGGAAAGGGGGGTGGGGCTGAGGTAGCAACAGTGATTCCACAAATGGAACCAGTTCAATTTGCAATTATGTGACAAGCTGGCCAGTGAGTGAAAGAGGGAGAGAGGGAGGGAGAGAGGGAGTAGGAGAGAGTGAGCGAGTGAGATGAAAGTTATATGAGAGTCAATTACGTGAATATTGCAGCAGCTGCCTCTGCTAGATTGCAAGTGTATATCTCTGTGTGTGTGTGTGTGTGTGTGTGTGTGTGTGTCCAGCATATGTATTTGCTCCAATTCCAGTTATTTGTTGCCATTTGGCTCAATATTGATTTTATGAGCAAACATTTTGTAAATGTTTTCATTATGCTCGCAGCTAACTTTGATTACGGCCTTCCAGCTTCATAAACTTTTTGCCGCATTTATTATTTAAATGATTTTATTTGTATGAGTGTGTGTGTGTGTGTGTGTGTGTGTGCGTGTGCGTGTGTGTGCTCATCTGTGTGTGTGTCGTGTCGAAGGGGGCAAACAAATTTGGGGCAACATTTCGTAGTCGAGCATCGCTTCAAAAGTCAATTAAGTGCGGACATCGAAAGGCTGTGGAGAGAGCTTGAGGCAGACGCTTCAATAAGCCCAAGTGCCTAATATGCCACGCCCACATTTGCCCTTAATGGCCGCCCCAAACGCCACTCGATTTTGTGGCTTCATCTAGAGGTTGGGGCTGTTTCTTCTGCTGCTGCTGCTGCTGCTGTCTTAATCCATTTCGATTTGCAATTAATTCACATTTCGTATGCTCAATATTTGAGACACACGAAAATTCGAAGAGCAAGGAGAGCTGGGAATATCTAATTGGCAGCACTCGGAAGGTACTTTTCTCTGTAGATAAAGCGAATGCATAGAGAGAGGCCTTTATATAGATTATTATTATAGATATAGAATAGATTTAGTACTTCTTATATGCGGGAGTAAGTCTTATACTCGTATTCCACTCTTTTATTAAGCTCGTTAAGGTTTTTGATTGCTACTACTATTTTTGGGTCTACTACTATTTCTACTACTATTTGTAATTTTCTGCTACTACTTGTACAACCATTAGTAGACTAGTATTAGACTACTATTCCCAGTGGTACTACTCCCATGAATTTGCGTACAACTTCGCTCACACCTCCTATTTTAATACTACTATTTCCGTTACTATTTTTTCATACTTCAAATTGTAATATTACTACTTTTACTACTACTAACTTTTTTAAAATTATTATTAGTTTTAACACTGCCATTTTACTAGCTCTACTATTAAGCCCTTCTTCTAACTACTCCTACTTCTGAATCTACTACTTTTTCTATGACTAATAGGCTATACCTATTTTGACTAGTAGATTTTCTTCCATAAGTTATGCTCTTCTTATTTATAATTATAGTCATTTTGAAGCTACCTCTTGTCACCTGCTACTCGTTTAAAGTAGTTTAGCTACTACTATGTATGCTGCTACTTTCAGTACTTTTATCAATTTGCTGCAGCAATCTACTACTCTGTTTGCTACTACTATATGAACTATATGAGAAATACTATAGGATACAAATTAAGGGTAGCAGAAATGTTCTACTACTATACTTATATTACTACTACTACTATATTTATAATTTTATTTACTACCATTTCTCTCCACCTCAATTGTATCATAAATGCTCTCTGAAGTCGTTTTCCCTCATCTATCTCTCTCTCTCTCTCTCTCTCTCTCTCTCTCTCTCTCTCTCTCTCTCTCTTTCTGTCTGCCTCTACCCTTAAAGGGTATTTCGTAGTCATTTCCTTGCTGAAATTCCACACTCTTGTGGGTTACATTTTGGTCTATTTGGCTTTGGGTTTTGTGGGAGGCGTGGCGTGGTTGGATTTCGACACACGTCGTTTTCCATTAAATTTGCCCGGAGATAAACGAAAAATGTCGAGCAAAAGTTTTTCTTTCAGCCCGAAAACTCACGTGAGATTTGCTTGCGAAGGCCAAGGGGGGCGGGAGGGGCTGGAGGGAAACTTACACACGCATGCATATTTAAATATATGAGCAGAGGACGAAGAGAGAGTGAGGGAGGAGTTCACACTGGACCACGTGGCGTATGCGTAATGTGGCGTGTGCTGCCGCCGCCTGAACCCAAAGGACTCGCAATATTTTCCTTTTTGCGTTTGCTTTTTCGTGCTGTTGCACATTGAAAGATAAAAAGCAAAAGTTAAAACCAATTCGCACGCAATTCTCGCCCACTGTCTGGCCCGGCCTGGCCTGGCCTGTCCTTCGGGGAGCCGGAGTGCGTGTCGCCGAGTCGAGTCGAGTCGAGGAGCTGAGCTAGAGGAGACTTTGGTCCGCCTCACCTGAGCCTAAACAAATGCAACACTTTGTTTTAAGAGGCGAGGCATGACTACAAATTTATTTGTTTGCCTTTGCGCCGCACTCCGACGCACTGTGCTCAGGTGCGGCGCTGCGGTTGGGCCCGCGGGGCGCTCGAATGCAAAGTACCTCGGATAGAAATGGGGCCACAAGACCGAGAACATGGACAAAAAAAAAAAAAAAACGGTTGCATAATTGAAAGAAAACTTTGGAAACTCTGGCAGTGATTAGGGTGTCCGATAAGACGTCGGGATTAGCGGCCCTCGCCTGCGGGGCGAAGCTGACGAAAAGATTAATGACTCTGAACGGAACTTGTGCGTGTGTGGACTTTAAAGAACTTCGGCCGTGTCACTTGGCTCGCTGCGGTCAACCAATTCAGTTCATTGCCCATTCACATTAAAATTAAAAAGTAGTTTGGCATTTGATCTGGGTTCAAAACTATAAAAAAAAGGGAACTTTGTGGAGCTGGTAAAGAGGGGGAAAAACTAATATTGTAAATGAGCTGGCAGTGACTTGCTGAATAATGGAACTAGTATAGAACTACTGAATAGAATGGGAACTAGTTGGAAATGAAAGTAAAAAGAGAATTAAATCAATAGAACTAGTTCATAGCGGAACATAGTAAAGGAGCAAGGATAAGAAACTGGATAATCCATGCATATTTGGAACTAGTTCACTAGTGAGCATTTGACAAATGCGTACTAGTTCTAGTTTCCAATAGTCTGTACTAGTTCAAAAGCTCTTATATAGGAACTAGTAGCCCATATATCAAAGTTGCAATTGGAACTTCTATAAAAATGAGACTCTAATCAGGCAATTAAACTAGTTCCATTTCCCGCACATACAAAGCTTTAACAATTCTTGAGTTGCTCACTTTTGAGTCAGTTCGCAAAGCTTATTCCACTTGAAATCAGCAAATCGAGTTTTTCATTTAATTTACTTTTACCTTTTTATTAATGTCATAAACTCCTCAAAGCCCGAAATCTAACCTAACGTTACGTATGAGGTCGGATGTTTAGCGTGTTTTTACGGTGCTTGGGGTCATATCTTTTTATGGCCCACAGTCACAATCAAATGTCCATTGGCTAAAGCTCAAACCAGGCAGAAGCCAACAGGAGGTCGCCTAATCAAATTTGCGGAATACGCTTCCTGCGGCTCCGACTTCGGTTCCTGTGTTCCCTTCACTTACGGCAGTAACTCCCTCTCACTCGCCCGCTCTCCCTCGCACACCTGGGGATTTGATGTTTGCACGTTTCGCAACAATTTCGTTGGCTCTGTTGCTCTTTTTGTTGCTGTTGTTATTCCCAAGCTTTTAATAACTGAACAAGCCGCTCATTAATAATTTAAAATAGAGCAAAAATATGCGCGCTTCTCTTTTACCAGCTGTGCTTGCCGTTGTTGTTATTGTTGTTGTTGTTGTTGCTGCTGCTGCTGCTGTCAGTCCCAGCGGCTGCGTTGGCCCAGTGGCGCGTGGTCGTGGTGAATTTGAATCGTGTGGATGCCAATGCACAGCGCCCACAGCAACAACCAAAGTAAGAGAACGAGAGCGTAAGCTGGCGTTGCTTGCTCTCTCGTTGCTCGCTCTTTGCATTGGCATTCGTAGCGCATTCCTTAAGCAGACGCACACGCACACGCACACTTGTGCATGTTCGGCTATGTTTGTGGGATGCCTTCGCAGACAGCGACTCGTTGCCACCACGCTGCCCGTTCCACCTCAGAACGCCCCGCGCCCACACGTTCGACTGATGATTCATGCTTTCTGACTGTGTGTGTGTGTGTGTGTGTGTGGATGCTGATTGTTGTTTGTGGTTGTTGCTGCTGCTATTATTGTTGTTGTTGTTGTTGTTGTAATGCTTAAATAATTTATGATGCCCGACACTCTCATAGAGCAGCAGCCGAGGCAGAGCCAACATCAGCATTTGTTTTGTTTTATATGGGATTTTTATTTGTTTACTTTTTGCTGTCGCTGCCGCTGCCACTGCTGCGGTCGGCAGCTGTTGGCGACTGCACAGCCAGCGCTGCAGTGACGTAAGTGACGCAAAGCTGCGCAGCTGTTAAAATAGCACACACGAGCAACAACAACGATTACAACAACAACCTTTGCCGGCTGCGCTTACTGAATGAAATACTTTTAATAGTACGCTCAAAACTCACCACAGCAGAGCAATGGCAACGGCAGCAGCGGCAGCGCCGGCCCAATGCAAGCCACTTGCTGACAGTGTTGCCAGGTTTTGAGACATAAAAATAGCAAAATCGTCTCTAAAAAATAGCTGAAAATAGCTAAACAAATTTTAAAATAGCTTACAAAATAGCTGAAACCTTTTATTTTTAAATGTTATTTAATAATGTTACAATTTGGTCCACATCCAAATCATCATCAGAATTATATTTTTGATTAACTGGAATCATGTTTAAATGGAATCATGGAAAATGTTTAAATTTTTTGCCCAAAGGCGCCAACCGCAGTTTTATGTTTTTTTGTCGCGGCATGCATTTTAATATCGTGCAGTTTGGCAAAAACACTGCATTTGCAGTATATACAATACGCCCGCCTGTTGTCTGACTCATCCTCCTTAATCCAATTCTTAAATTCGGTGATTGTTTTCCAGGAATCACGAAATTTCTGCTTATATTTTTTATCCATCACATACAATTAATGCCAAGAAGCGCGCCAAGAAGAATTAGCGTTGGTGTAAATTCACAACTGATAGTATAAGTACGATAAAGTCGTGGTGGTAGTATCGCGCAGATCATTACGTACAATTTGGGACTTAATCGAAAAATGTTTTTTTTTTTTTTTTGGCTTTAAATACTAAAATCAAATTCAAAATATTCGTTTGTAAAATAGCTAAATTTATAGCTAATAGCATTTTCAAAATTTTCATAGCTTTTAGGGTTCAAAAATAGCTAAAAATGCTATTAAATAGCTAATCTGGCAACACTGCTTGCTGACGTCGCAACGCGTCGCTGCAACTGTTGTTTCGTTTGGCTGGCTGCCGCGTTGCCAATGCTCAGTTCACAATTGAACGCTAACCGTGTCTGACGCGTCGCGCTCTGCCGTACGTACGTTAGCATCTGTGTGACGTTAGCTAACGCTCTCGCTAGCCCGCTCGCTCTTACTCTCACTGTCAAGTGGCTCCCAAACCTGTGACGCCGTGCGTTGTACGTCATAATATTTTGTTACGTGCCGCTGCTGCTGCTGCTTCCGTTCGCATTCATTCGCATTTGCCGCAGCATCATAAATCAACACTAAACACCAGCAGCAGCAGCAGCAGCAGCAACAGCAACAACAATTATTTTTAATAATTCTGTTCGCTCTATTTTTTAGTCATTCTCTCGCTTATTTATTTATTTATTTGTTTAATTTATTTGCTTGTTGTGCGCGTGTGTTTCTGTTTGTTTTATTGTTTTTGTATTTGTGTATTTTCTATTTTTTTTTTGCCTACTTTCTTCTCCCTCTTTGGTTGTTTATTTATGTGTGCAGCAGTTCCAATTAGAAACTACGTTAAAACTTGTACCGCAAAGCTAAGCCTCTCCAACCGCTGCCCGACCTGGCCCCCTCGCCCCTTCTCTCTCATCTGCCTCTTATTATTTATATGAGTTTTTGCATAGTTTGAAATGCGTTCAAAAACTCATTTATTTTCACCCACACACACACACAGACGAATTGGGGCTTTTTTTTATAAGCTTTCCCATTTAGTTTGTGAAATTGTCACAAACTAAAGTTAAACAAGCTTTTAGCTGACTATTGGGCGAACTCTTTCCAAAAGTCTCAGATATTGTTCATGTTCATTTTAGGAGAGTTTAGTCTGATATACTTTTTAATATGCATACAAATTTGTATTCATATTTTCGTTTTCGATGATCTTCTATAGATTCCACTGCAAATACAGACAAGTTCCAGAACAAAGAAACTTTAGATAAGTGAAGAATGTGTGTGTATCGAAGTGAGCTACATTCAAGATAAATAATAGATGAATAGTTTTGCAGAGAATGCCAATGTTATAAAGAACACTCAGCATAGTTCTGATATATTCTTATAGACTGAAGA
This sequence comes from Drosophila arizonae, assembly GCF_054131065.1. Taxonomy (NCBI): domain Eukaryota; kingdom Metazoa; phylum Arthropoda; class Insecta; order Diptera; family Drosophilidae; genus Drosophila; species Drosophila arizonae. The sequence continues at coordinate 5,574,071 of NC_142924.1, read as the reverse complement.
TCATAGATATCTAGGGTGATTCCAAAAGAAATTTGTGCAAACAATTTGAAAAACAAAAAGAAAGCTAGTTTTGAACTAGTTCAAATGGTGTTTTGCGAACACAAGCATTTCTTATTACTGAAATACTGTCTCGTTTTAAAATAGTTCACATAATTTGCATTCTTCAGGACAAGTTCATGCTGAACTGGTTCTTTTTAGTTAATACATTAATATAATAATGCTTTAGTGTGAAATTCATAAATGAAATTTGTGACTTACCCATGAACAATGAATTTAATATGAACTAGTTCTTATAAATTAATTATATCGTTCCGTTTTATTGTTTTCTTTTAAAATATGTATAAATGAGAGAACTAGTTCAGCAAAAACTTCTTAATCAAAGAAAATAATTAATTTCAAAGAAAAATCTCTGAGCTAAAGTGAGCAAAAGTTCCAAGAACAAGATCAAACTTGTTCTTAAATCAAAATAAATATAAACATTATTAATATGAAACTAACAAATCAGCTTTGATATTTGCTTTCTAGCTTGAACAAGTTTCTCAGAATAATAGTAGAGTCTATATATATTACATACGTACTATATTCCATCTTAAGGCCAAGAAATAATTCCAAGAATTTCTCCTTAAATCTTTGCCTTTATCGTTATTCCGTTTAAAAATAAACCATGCTGACCTAGATAAATAGCGCAAGCACTATCAAAATTCTTATCTCAGTTTTTTCGCCTGCTTCACTAGTGGGCCAAATTAAAACTTGGCTAACAAAAAAAACTAAGCAAAAAACTTGGCTCAAATGCAATTTGCAAGCAGCTTGTGACGCAAATACTTGAGCGCAGTGCGTGTCAAACTGTATGATGGCTTATCAATAGCGCTGAGCTGAGCTTCTTATGGCGACGTGCCTTTGACCCAGAAGTCTAACAACATTATAGACTATGCCTCAACGCAACGACCCCTGACCCCTGAGCCCCCGCCCAACCAGTCGGTCCGTAGCTAACACGACCTATGTAATCAACATTGTGTATACGTAACGTAATAATTGAAGCCGCCAAAAGACGCTACGCTTGCCCGGGCGCTACGACAAGAGTGAAACGAACTGCAAAGAGAGAGAGAGAGAAAGAGAGAGCGCGCGTTACGAGAGAGGACGTAAAGTGAACGAGTGTGGTACGCAGGCACGCAAGCCAAGCCGGCGTGTGGAACTTAAGAGCGGCACACGTAACAGAGCTAACTCTCTCAAATGGTTGAGCTCTCTCTCTCTCTCTCTGTCGCTTGCGCTCTTGACGTACTGCATTCGCTGCCACCCACCCCAAAGCAGGTGGCGCCCTTGCGCTACTTTCATGTTGGGCTTTGCTTTCAGCAACAACAACAACAACAAAATGTAGAAGAACGTAAAAACGTAAGCGTAACGTAGTATCTCGTTGACCTCATTTCGTGTGCGAAACTCAACGCGGCAGGTTGTGTGCAGCTCCCGCAGCCGGCTAACGGTAAACGACAACGACGACTACGACGACGACTTTGAGCAGTCGAAATTCCTTTAAATACGTACGCGTCGCTCTGTCAACGCTCGCGTTGTATTCGCTCGTCATATTCAAGTTAAATGTCAAAGTGTTTGCATTCAAGTTGAACTCTTAACCTCGTCGTAGTGTGCGTGCACGTGTGCGTATGTGTATGTGTTTGTGTTTGTATTAAGTTTATGATTTTGTGCTTAGCGAATTTTGTTTCACTTTTCTTAAGTTGTTTTTGTTGTTTTGATTTTGTGATGTTGCCAAGAAAACACCCTCAACAATAACAACCCTTAAAAGCAGCTAGTTGTTGTTGTTGTTATCCCTTGTTGTCTGTGGCTCGCAGTATTTAATGTTGTTATTGTTCTCGTTTTTAGCTAGAATTTGACCTCGTTCGAGCTAGTCCATAAATCGGCCGATAACACACAGATATTCTATACTAGATAAAGTGCCATAAAGTGAATTCTTAACTTGTAGCTAAAATGTTTGCCATCAAATAAAAGTGTTTACAAATAAACCCCCAAAAAAGAAGCAAAACAGCTAAAGCATTAAAGAAACAGCTATAATTAGCAGAAACTGCTAAACAAAAATCAAAAATTTTTCTGTCGACCCCTGAGAGAAAAAAACGGCCTCAAAATTGCCGAATTAATAAATCAACCCACAAAGCTCAACAACAACAATTTCTCGGGTGCGTATTAAAACAATTTAGATTGCAATAAATATTAATAAATGATATAAATTATATTATTAAAATACTGGCAACAATTTAAAGCGAAATGAATTGTGGAATGCTTAAAGTAAACAAATGAAACGAGTAGAGGCAACAATTTCGGCCTCTTCTTATCCCTCTCTCTCAGCCTTTCTTACAGTAACATTAAAAATAAAATTTGATATATTTAGTTATAACTTTCGTATTTTTTTTTTTTTTTTTAGCATTCTATTTATAGCTAGATTTAATGATTACGATAAACAGCTGGACAGAGAAATGTTTTTTGTTTAAGTTTTGTAATTGTTTTTGTTTAATTGTAATATATATATATATGTGTATATGATGCAATGCATATTTATAAATAAGCAAAATTTGGTTAAAAAAAAAAAAAAAATAAGATTAAACTACCCAAAACCCTTATATATGAAACTAATTATTATTTTTTTTTATTATTAGTATACTTTATTATTTTTTTTTTATATTTTATTTATTTATCCTATTTTTTATTTTATTAAAAAACTTTTTTTTTTAATAATTTTTCTATTCAATACAAGATTTAAAATTTTTACTACAATATTCAAGCCTTTATTAAAAGTATTTGTGCACTTTGATAATGCAATTAATAAGGCTCTATTATGCATAGAAATTTTTACTTCAGCAATGCATTGAAAAAGTTGAATAATCTAATAATAATTTAATTTAATATTTTATGAAAATTCTCATTAGTTCTGCAACATTTGAGTGGGACAATTTAAAGCCCAAAAGCTTCAAATTTTCGACTATTTTTCACGTGATGCAAGCAGACCGTAAAAAATGCGCCCAAAATAAATAAATAAATAAATATTGAAAATATGTGTGTAAAAGCCTATTTGAAATGCTGAACAAATATCAAATGACAGGTAGAGCGAGAGGAGGCAGAGGAAGAGAGAGAGGAGTCAACTGTGCCGCATCAAATTAAACTTTATTTAAATTAAGCGCAAATATTTTGACACGTAGACGGTGGAAATAAAACAAAGTGAAATATATTTCAACAGCAGCGAAACAGAATGGAATGGAGTGAAATGAAACGGCAAACGAAACTGCATTTCAATTGCAGTACATGAAAAGACTAAGTCGGCATTTACCGACTGCTGAATACTCATTCACAATTGAAACGCTGTCAGATTAATGTTCCCTTATATAGATTGATTCTTAAGCAACTCAATTATCATGATTTCTTATATAGCGGAAAATGCATTGTCCGATTTTTCACGGCAAATCAGGAATATCGAGACGCTTTATAATTTTTGGCCAAAAATCTAGCTTTTATAGTGGCCGAATGGTTTGCATTCAACAGAGGCTTAGGCGGACAGACAGATGGACTTTTTGCACAAAACCAATATACTCATTTAACTCTCGTGAATGTGTATAAAAAGTTTACATTTTATGGACGAATTGGCAACAAGCCTGCGGCAACAACCGATATGAACAATACTGCAGTCTCTCTCTCTCTCTCGCTCACTCCCTTACTCTCCATCACCATCCCACTCTCTCTGTCTCTCTCTCCAGCCGGGTCATGTTCAACTCCCTGGGCAACTCATCTCGGCGGCGTTGGTAACCGGCTTAAAGCAGCCAGCAAAAGACTTCGGACCGAACAGCTCGATTTTAATGGCATTTCTACGGTTCGTTGTTGTTGTTGTTGTTGTATTTATTGCTCTCGTTGTTCTTGCTGCTCTTGTTGTTGTTGTTGTGCAATTGAAATTAATTCAAGTTAAATTGAACTTTTTATTAGAACATTGACCCAGCCACGACGTGAACAACAACAGCAACAACAACAACAAACAACAACAGCAGCAACAGAAATAATCGAGTTGCTTTCATTTCACATGCAAAGCATTCGCTGGCTCTAATCAGCTGTTAAATCAGTTGTTTAATCAGCTTTATATAACTCTCGATAAGCAGAATACATAAACACACACACACACACATACATATATATGTATTTAGTATACTATCTGTCTGTGAACATGAAACCGAAAATAACGAAAACACTTCCGTTATCGTAGCAGCAGACAGCAAACATTATAATCAGAATTCATTACAATTATTCAACTAGGAACTAGAAGGAATCCGCTGCGAGTGGGCAGTTCGAGAAGTTGCTTGAGTGGCACAGTACTGTAATTATTTATTATTTTGATGATATTTCCATATCATATATTCATAGATGCAATGTAAATAGATTAAATTCTCTTGTTTCATTGATTTCCTGGCTGATCTGCATCTCCGATTCTTATCAGATATATTTCTCTATGCTTATCTTTCCATTTAGCCTCATTTGAACTCTCCTACGCCGGCTTTTCGCTATCTCATTTCCTTATATACGCAGATCGTATAATATTTAAGAGTAGAGTAAATAAAGGAGAAAGTTGGAATTGGTGCATCTCGATTAAATGGATTATCAGAGAATTATGAACTTAAGGAATCTATGTATGAATTGAAAGAATATCTTTTAATTCTTTTGCTTTTTCCTTTTTCCTTATATGCATGAAGAGGGGGAAGCCACTCTTTCGCTTTCTATCTGTCTTTCTAACCCTCTCTGTCTCTCTATTTCTTTTTGTTTTTGCTTTCTCTATCCATCACTATTTCTCACCTTGCGTGTCTTTCTATCTATCTCCATTTGCGTTTCTCTCTTTCTGTCTCTCTCTTTTTCTATCTTTGTCTTTTCTCTCTCCTTTCTCATTCTCGCTCTCTCACACCTTTTTGGCCAGTATTATACCCTCTCTGTCTCTCACAATGTCTCTTTCTCTCTTCGCTAACATTCCACTGTCTCTCTCGCTCTCCCTCTCTCTCTCTCGCGCTCTCCCTCTCTCTCTCGCTCTCGCTCTCTCTCCCATTACCTCTTTCCCTATCACATTTCCCTTTACCTACTCTATCCATATATATGTCCCCACAATTCCTCGTTCGCCCCTCGCTAACCCGTTTCGAGTTTGATTTATTGGACGACACACAAGGAACTTGTTTAGTTTGTTTGCTTTTGGCTCTGGCTCAGCCAGTCGAACGCAATTTAATTAGACGTTCGACTGGCTGCAATTAGTTAAAGCCGCCTTCTAAATATGACGCCCATATAGAAATCGAGAGATGTTTCATTTCTCGTTTGCATTTGGCTTGGCTGAGAATGAAATTGAGCAAGTCTCGCCATATTTTCGATGGCTAAATCAATTAGAAAGTTGAGCTAAGGCTGAGTGTAATTAGGATTATATATATATATTTTTTTAACTTGCTATAACATATGTGTGTGTGTGTATATATATATATATGTTGATATTTATGTGAATTTTAATTAAGTTTCGTTCATTTGGCGATTTGGCGAGCTGATAAATGGCTAAAAAGCACGCAATTTGGCAACTCGTGTATGTGAGTATATGTATGTGTGTGTGCGTGTGTGTGCAGCATTAAAACAGGTGTGTAATATCATAAAAATTGAGGCGTAACTCAAAGCCAAAGTCTAAGGTTTGGGCCGCTTCGCATGCAACTGGTTGACTAATTTTGTAATATATATAAATGGCTTCTGTTTTTTTTTCTTTATCGTCCACGCCCCATCTGCGCACCGCCCACTTGACGGACGATAATTTGCCTAGCGATTTCTTGTTGGCGATAAAGAAAATTGAGTTCTATATGGTAATAAAACTTGTTCTGCCTTGGCCAAATTCATTTGTGCATAATAAATATAAATATAAATAAATGTGTATAAGACGTTAAATGCCAAATTAATTTTCTTTTCTTGCCTGAGCTCATTTAATGTGCGTTTGGCTTTATTTCTGGTTGAATTTTCATCTGTTTTTTTTTTTTTTTTTTTTTTTTTTTTTTTTTTTTTGTTAATGGTTTTTAAATTTTACGACTTGTCCAATAAATGTGCGAGCCAAATAAAAGGGGTGCGAACGGCGGCGTTGATTGATCAAAATTGAGACGATGAAATAGCATGAAATACAGTGGGTGGGGGAAAGGCAGAACTAGAAATTGGGAGAAAATTAAATGGTGTATTAAATGAAAGAGTTGCTAAGCGCTAAGTTAGAAGAAGGATTTCTTCAAACTAAAATTATTCTGATTATTTTGGAAAGTGAATTAAATTTAGATATAGAAATTCATTTAAAGTATTTTTTATGCTTAAATTAGAATTATTTACAGTTAGGCTTATATACGCCAGGGCAAAGTTTTTTCAATATATTTTTCACTTTACTAAATCCACTGAAATAGGTGGAATATTAGTGAAATAGAGCTTTAAAGGTAATGACAATAAAATATTAATAAGGTTTCTAGAATCGATTATCTTTATTTCTTATATGTATGTTTTTATATGGATATATGTACACTTCAATTTCAGCAACTATTATACATATATTATAAATTTTTTATATAATTTTTTCACTGATTTCATTTATGGATTTCCTTTTAGTTAAACGTTTTCAATTTGATTTGTTTTTATTGCATTTTGCATAAAGTATTTGGCAATTGCGTTTAATTACTTTGAAATGCATTGCAATTAATATTGCATAAAAAGCAAATACAATTAAAATAGATGTGTATAACTGTGAGTATGTAGATGTGTATGTACTATATATGTATATGTCGCGATTTAATCCCATTACTAATCTCTGTTACGTGAACTGGCGTGGCATATAAAAGGATTATGCAAATTACCAGCAAAATTTGTCATTAATTATTGCAGCAAAATTTTATTGAAATTTAATGCGATTGTGTGTGAATGTCGCTCACCTTTCCACACGGCCACTCACTCTCTCTCTCTCTCTCTCTTTCTCTCTTGCTCACTCTTTCCCTCACAGCGTGCATTGACATTTGAGGCTACACGCCGCATATCAATTATCCAGCTGCATTCTGTCCAGGCACGACAAGGACAAGGACCTGTTCCAGGACCTTTTGACAGCAGTTCAGTCGGTCGAAGGCCACAAGGCTTACAGCCTCACGTGCTCGACAGGCGTTGCGCGCTCGCGTTTTTCGGCTATTTTCGGCCAACAGAAATTGTTGCCATTGGCAAATTGTCTACACGTCATTTATAAGCCATTTCATCAACGGCCCATTCAATTCCGTCAGCTGGCTGCACTTTAAACCTCTATTTTTGGCCAAAGATAGAGAGAGGGAGAGGCAGGCAGGCAGTGAGCGGGAGTCTGGCTCTCTTTTGCGACTCTCGCAATTAGTCAGCTGCTGTCGCCGAGTGTCAAAATATTTCGCATGAATATTTTGTGCAGAAAATCTATTTTCTCATGCTACCGATTTTCACTTGGCCGTGCGCCCACAACTGTGACAGAGGCGGTTCGCCTGGGGGCCGAGTGTGTGCGGCAGGAGGGGGCGTGGCTAGGGCTGTTGCTGCTGCATGAGCAATGCGCGTGCATGGCCAAAATGTCACGTATACGTCGTGTGGCACGCCACGCCATGGCTCGCAACAATTTCAGAGAGTTCGCATGTCACCGGCTGCCGCTAGCCACGCCCACCCCCTTCTCGGCCCAAAGTTAATTACGTCATTAACGAGAAATTTAAAGAGTGCTCATCATTTCACTCGCTGCCACAATTCATTTATGTCCCACCGTCAATTGCCCTGACAAAGGGGTATTTCGTATCGCTGATGAAGTTTGCCAAAATTTTGTGGGTTTTTCTTCTTTTTCCGACTTAGTCATTGAATTATTCATTTAATATACTTAGTAGCTGTTCTTTTTTTTCTGACTTATCAACTTGACTCAACTTTGCGACACTAATCAAACCACTTATCAATTAATTTTTATATATTATCAAAGAATAATAAGTCGAAAATTAATGCAGTTTATTTTCTATAAAAAATATAGTAAATAGTCAGAAAACATTTGCGGAATTTCTTAGATAGCTAAAACATATGTACGATAAATATTTGTAATTTTATTATTTTTGCAGTTGTGCATTCTCGAGATATGATAAGAATATATAGGTTAATTTGTGTTTATATAAAGGTGTTATTTTATTTTAATATGGTTTTGATATGCGATAGGCCGAGGTATCAAGAGGCGGTACCTGGAGCCATTGCGATTTTGATATGCAAAAGGCGGTGCGTGGTACCAATGTGAGAGCTATTTGAGAATGTCTTTCTATATAACATGCCTCGAATGAGTAAACCGTTAAAATGTTGGTTATAGACCAGGTCAACTATATAGATGTATATATGTTAGATTCAATATGTTTCTAGAAATAACAGAAATATCATTTTATGTATAATTGATGGGAATATTTGTAGACTAGATCAGCTATGAGTATATATATCTTCAACTTTTATCTATCAACTATCCTCTGGTTACTAGACTCTTAGACTATATACTATTATTAGATTGAGATTTTCGATAAGTTGTACGAATGAAGATAATAATATTCAGTAAAATAATTTATGATTAACCAAAAAAGACCTTGATAAAAATGGAAGCTCTATCAAAGTTCCTCACAAACTGATTAATCCATAGATTGTAATATTATCTTCCATGCGATTCTCTTTACAAACTTAAAGCAATGAATTCTAAAATCAGACCAAAACTTCTTTAGCTAATTTAACTACATTTAAGTAATTGACCAAAGTAGCAACCTTTTTGTTTCCTAGTAAAACTTTCCGCCTTGGTCTAGTCAGAAATAATGATAGAGTTACTCAAAAGAATATATATTTTTCTTGCAAGCTTGTAATTAAGTTGAATCTTTAATTGTGACTTAGTTGCTGACAGGTACAGTAATTATTCGCATATACAAATTAGCAGACAGAGTTGAGCTCTTCGTCGTTTTACAGTGAATATTCGCATGTAATTAACAGGCATTTGATTATGGTCAATTGGCGAATTTGTCTGGTGCTAATTGCTTGTGAAAAGCGGTTCATATAATGCTGCCAATCACTGTGGCGCTGCCTCAGTCTATTTTTGAGACACCTCTGCTCCAACCCGCGCCCCCTAAGCAGGGCGGGGCTATTGAACTCGCTGCTGCCAGTCAATTTTCGTCTGTCTTTGACATTGATGCCAAATTGCAAAGTTTGATTTGAATGCGTTCTGTGTGTGTGTGTGTGTGAGAGAGAGGAAGAGTGTGTGTCTATGATTGTGTGTGTGTGTATTCACGCTACTCATTAATGCAACCTAGCAGCATCAACAACTACAACAACAACAGCAGCAACGATCTCGTACAACTGCAAGTGAAGCATCTGCCTGAAAAGTTTTCGCAGCGCCTTTTGCAGTCTTAATTAAATAAGTTTGACGTTGCTGCAACTTCCACTTGCAGCTTGTTGCAACTCATTTTGCTTATTTGCCTTTTTAGGCAAAAAGAAAACAAAATAGTGAAAAAAATAGAAGTTTTCGCAAACAACTTTAATGGGCTTTTAAAAACAAGCAACGACAACTGCGAGTCATTTAATGTAAATGCAATTCTCTCGTTGCTCCAACTCTCTCGCTCTCTCTCTTTCTCTCCCTTCCCCTCTCTCTGTTGTCCTCTTCTATTGCCTAGCTTTAAAACAATTTGTCAGCTGCATTCGACATTCTACATTCTGCATGCGGCATTTGCATATTGCATTTGTGCCAGCAACAGTGCCTGTATGCAATCGCTTGCGTTATTCGAGCCAAGGCCAAAAGGATCATAATCGGTTTGCCAGCACTTGAAGCCAACCAATTGCCGTTGCGTTGTTATTGCCCTTGTTGGTGAGTTTTGCCCGTTGCTAACATAATTTATACCCACTGAAACTGTTTGCGTGTGTGGGTGGGGTATGCAGCTCTTGTAAAGGTGTTTAATAGGTGTATACAACTGTAAGGGGAAAGTCAACTTTGGGAGTGTTCAGTGTTTGTTCTATTGGGTGGATTTTCTTCTAGTCTATTACTTGCTCATTTCTTATGTCTAATATAGTTTTTTTGTGTTGTTCTCTCAGTCTCTCTATCTCTCTCATTGCCCTTGTCTTTTTCTCTATTGCTCGGTCTTGTTCTTCATTTATATAATTTGCATAGATTCTATTTACATTTATATTTAAATATAATTAGCTTTCTACTTCTTTCTGTCTACGTCTATTTTGCCATTCTCTTTCTCTCTATCCTTATTTACTCTCTCTTTTTCTATCCTTATTATCTGTCTCTCTCTCTCTCTCTCTGTCTCTTTTTCCCTTTTGCTCTCTTGCTTTGTTCTATTAATTATCTCTATCCATTTTTCATAGTTTCTGTTTGTATTTCCATCGCTTCCCAATCTTCTACTTCCTAACTTCTACGTCTATTTTACCATTCTCTTTCTCTCTTTACTAACTCTCTCTCTCTCTCTTTTCCATCCTTTCCCAATCTTCTCATTCTTTCGTTCTATTTCCGTTTAGCTATTCTCTCAAGCATTCAACTATACAAAAACTTACTCTTAGTCTCAGTAAATGAATTACCATTCACTCAACGCCTTTCTTTGCGATTCTCAGCAATTGATCCAAGTACAAATAAACCATTTTTATTATTTTCTCTAATATAATCACTATTTACAGCATGTGCTCTAGTCGAGCAGACTCAGCTTGGCTATTATCCTCACTTGTTCTCGTTGTTGCGGGCTGGCTTATGATTTTGAATGATTTTGAATCACAACAATAGCAACAGCGAGCCATCTATGAGCCTATGGTTATGAGAGTGTGCCTTTAATTGAGTTGAAGTGCTCGATATGCATACGAGATAGACGTACGTGCATATATGGGCATGTCTATGGGTACATATAGATATGTACGCACCATATATGTATGTATGTGTCTATCTTGTCTATCTATGAATTGATGGCATAAATTGCTTGCGCTCGACTTGTCTGCATTGTTGTTAAGCCAAATTGCTTTTGACAACAACAATGATCACAATAATAATAATAATAATGGACACTACAATAACAGTGGGCTATCGCTATGACGAGCGACAGCGAAGAGACAGACACTTACCCAAATGATTTAGTACCCTAAAAATATTCTACACAAACTATATATAAATGTATTCATATATATATATTTTTATGTTTAATTGTTGCCGTTGCTGTGACTGTGTCTGGCATTGGGCGGATTGTCAAGGTGGCTGTCCGTCCAGTGGCGTGGCATGCAGCATTATGTGGCATCATTCACATCAATGACAAAGTTTTGGTGGTCATGTTTCAAGTGGAAGGGTTTTGATAAATGACTTTTCGAGTGCCAATTTCCTGGCCAAAAACTTGTATGGCATGCAAATGAAACTAAAGCTTAGCCAACTGTACAAACCAGTTGGCATTGGCCGGGCTAACTGAACTGTGTATAATGTGGAGAAATGCATCGATTGGAAGTTTATAATGGAGCTGCCATATCAGTTTCGATGAAAACGACGTAGAAATAGTTCAATAATCAATTCTTCGCAAATTTTTAATCAGTCAATCAATGAGAGCTAGAATGGGAAAATTGCTTGAGCAGGGAGTGTGTGGTTAGAAGATACTCGGAGCAAGCCAGACGAGCTGCGGCATACTAACTTTTTCTAGGCTTAGTCTAACTTGTGATGTAAGTTATGTATGCGTAAGATAGAGATCTATTATTTCAAGTATATGGATGCATGTCTTTATTCATATGCTTGTAGGTTAACAAGGCACATACTACAGTAAGAGATCTACTATACTAATAATGCATAGATTCTTATCGCATAGGTAAGTTGACTGTATTAAGTATAGCTCCTATAGGTAGGCACATCAAATGAACTTTGAACTTATTTGTAAAGAATAGTTTATATTTGAAATTCATATGTAAGACCACTCCAGATTGTAAAGTTACCTGAAACTCAGTTGATTGATTGATCTTTATCAGCCAGAGTATTTTCGATTTGAATTCTTGTTAAATTGTACGTTGCCATCCTTAGTTGGGTGCAGTAAACTTACTAATCCGCAATATCTTAGCTTTGAGCCAGCATAAGAGCAGCTTTTAAAGAACTGAAATATTTTTAAATGATGTAAACGTCACGAAAAGCTAGCCACCAAATACCATATCTATAACTCTAAAAGTTCTCGAGTTATGTTGAAAAAAGCTGAAAAATCGAAGAAATGACAGCAACCAAGGCAAACAATGTTATAAACTTGCCATAACTATATTTATATTATTTTAATTTATATCAAATTTCAATTCACACTTACTAATAGTTATAAATAAATAAAAAATATATATCTAAATAAGTATATGTATTTAGATAGTATATAAATTGCTTGGCAAAACCATTTGGCATGTTAGTTGGATAACCGTTCGATATGAATATAATATGCAGTTAGTTTAACTGTGCTAACCAAATCATTGTGCCAATCAACGAGCCAGCTAAACAGCGCCAGCCATAATAAACAATCGAAAACAGCTGATACAACAACAACAACAACAGCAACAACAATTACGCCCTTTAAATAGATGCGGTTAAAAGCAAAAAGTTGTACACAATTTGCATGGCTCACTGAACGCTGAAATAAGTTGGCTAAATGTTACATTGGTCAAACAACAATCAAATTATATAACTCAATTACGAATGCACACAAATACAGACAGATGCACATACACACATATATATATATATATATATATATATATATATATATATATATATATATATATATATATATATATATATATATATATATATATATATATATATAAATGTGTATATATAGAGGGGAATAGTCTGTTGGTTTACTATAAATATAAAGCAGCAGGCGCCCGCACTCTGGTCTGGACTGCATACATATACATATGTCTATATACCCATCAACGAAATGCATTTCTATTTTGAAGTAGTTTTTCATTTGAATTTTACTATGTAAATTGGCTTTTCATTTGGAAATGTGCGTGTCATTCGGTTGCGGTGGGGGTGGGGTGGTGTGTGAGGCCCTCTTCCTAGTTATCTATTTATTATTATGGCACACCACGCTCCACTGATTTATGTTAATTTGTAATGTCAACTCTGTTGTTTATTGTTGTTGTTGTTGTTGTGTGTTTTGTTTTATAATTGTCGTAGCGCGGAGGCATGGCATAATAAAACAACAAACAACAAAGCTCTCCTTAGCCACAACAAAAACTTTAAGAATATCAATCAATGCTCAATGAAATACTAAAGTTTTTCCCCCCACTTTTCTTTCTCTACATTTTCAGGCGTCACAATGCGGGAGAAAAAAGGCGGCGCCCTGCAGAAGCTCAAGAAGAGGCTGTCGCACAGCTTTGGCAGATTAAGTGAGTAGAAGTTCTATCGATAAATGCAATCGATAAATTAGATCTAAGGGCACTTTAAACTTGGTCTAACAACAAAATATTTATTAAAAAAAAAAAACCCAAACTCTAAACAAACAAAAGCTAAACTACAATAAATCAACAACAAAAGCTAACCATAAATGGGCAGAAAAAAAATATATATGAAATAAAATAAAAGAGAAGCCAAGCTGACAGAAGCCCAACACAGAGCGCTGTGTGTGGGTGCAGCAACAATGGATTTATGTATAAATATATAGATATATGAAGTATATATATATATATATAATTTTTACTATGGCCACATAAAGTTGGGCGTTGCATTGAGCAATGAGAAAATGTCGCGCATGAATCATGCACAATATATATACATACATACCTATATCGTTATACACACATATAGATATATACTATATAATTCTCAGCTTAGTTTCTCAGCACTTGAGCGTGGCAAGCGTGAAAGAATAAGCTTTTAAATTAGATGCATAAAGATTACCTTGGATATATGCAAAAAAAAAAAAAAAAAAAAAAAAAAGTCTCAGCTAATGCTATTCAATATATGTATATATTTACATATATAGATAGCGAGTTGAGTTTATGTTCTCCAGCTTTATAGCTTGCATTTCCTGGCATTATATTCAAGCATTAATTTGAGCTTAAGCTCGATTGTTTTTATCAATTAAGACTTGTGTTCGCATTTCCTGTTATTCTCTTCTTCTGATTCAACAACTGAAGAGCCCAACTCTCGCGATTTTGCTTTGTTTCTCAGCCGTAAGCGTGCGAAAGACACAGCCTGGGCTTAGCGATGCTATTTAAACTGCAAAAACTAAGAAATATTATTAGTATAAAAGTAAAAACAGAAAATTATAAAATTATTCCCAATATGTGTTCATGAACTTTATGTCGAATTATAGTTGCTTTAGCTTTGGCTTATGCTAAAATATGTTTCAATTTAAACTTTTCGCTCGCAAAGTTGCATAAATTATAGATAAACATGAGTTTTTTGAGCCATCTGTCTAAGTTGGCAACACAAATGAGAAAATGTTTAAAGCCCAAACACAATTTGGCTAAACTTTATTAGCTTCACTGCAGAGCAGGCCATAAAGCTAGCTTGGCCATGGCAAAAGTTGCGATGACAAAGTTCGCTTTGGCTGGAAATTTGAATCTAGTTGCAAAAAGTTGCGTTGCCTTAAACACATTTGCTGCACGTGAATGAAACTTGGCCAAAGCCAACTAAACCAAGCAAAGCCAAAAATAGAAGAAACTGTGGAAATAATTTTGGAAATTGTGCCCACAGTTATGCACGGAGCTGTCAGAGCTGCCAAAGCGCTTGAAATACTATGAAAACACGAGAAATTGGAAACAACGAAACAAAACGAAAAGTAACAAAAAATTGGAAAATAAATGTTTGCTGCGCAGCAAGCGAACTGTCGAATGTTGAATCATTTGGCAAAGCATTTAATGGTCAAACAGCATTGAAATCGGCAGCGGCATCAGCAGGGGCTGCCCCCATGGTAATTGAATGCAGCAGCTGTAGCTGACTATGACTGACAGCTGGCAATGCACACAGACAGACAGGCAGACAGACAGACGGACAGATGGAGAGACAGAGAGACAGACGCTTGCATAGCTGAAAGATGAAATAAATGGAATATAATCCACAATATGCACGCTAATACGTTTGTTAACCAACGCAATTGCAGTACTACACATACCCTTTATCTCTCTCCCTCTCTCTTCCTCTCTCCCCCTCTCTTTCTCACTCACTCTCTTGCTCTCTTTACTCTTAACTGCACTTTTTAGTCGAACAGTTTGTATTTGCCTCGCTGAAATTCCATAGTTCTTGTTTGAGTATACCCTGTAAATATGATGAGGCGCAAATGAGGTGTATAAAAATTGTATTTGTGTATCAAAAAATTTTTTTGGAGATTTACGTATATTATTTCTAACAGCTCTCTATAAAAAATACAAATAGAAAATATATAAATATTTCATTTTTTTGATTTGATTACAGAAAATCAAAAAGTATTATTAGCAAAAAAAAAATAATAAAATCAAAAACAAACACAAAAACCTTTCCAAACCAAATTTTGTAAGCACAAGTTTTCAGAGAGTTTTTCTTACTTTTCTAAATCAATAAATATTGATGTATTCATTTTATTTCCATATAATATATCTGTTGGCAAGTAAAATCTTCAGTTTTTCTTCATATTTACTTGAATTTAATTAATAAATTTAAGTAATCGGTAACTATCGTTATATAATCCTGAACATATCCCTTATTGATCTCTGACTGTTAGCATCTTTGACGTCTTGAACATATCCCTTACAGATCTCTGACTGTTAGCATCTTTGACGTTTTCCTATATATATCTAGATTTTGTTCTCTAAGAAGAAAAGAATGCAGTATATCATTTCGTTAGTTCATCAATCTCATCCATATTTAGAGTTTCTTCTCTAAGAAAAAAGAACAGAGCATGCAGCTTTATCATGTAAATGAGATTAGTTTTACTTCTCTAAGAAAAAATGAACAGAGCATACAGCTAGTTCATCAGGTTCATCTATAGCTGGTCGCTTGATTTTTCTGTCACGCTTGGTTTGGGGCGCCACAGTGATTCCGTATAGCGAATATTTGTTGCTGTTGTTGTTGTTGTTGTTGTTGCTGTTGACTCACCAAAACTTGTTTCGGGTTGCGGCATGCGGCTAATTGTCTCTCAACGCCCACAAGTCAATGCTGTTGTTGTTTTAGTGCCTACTCTCGATATTCGCGTTTCAGAAACAAGTTTGAGCTTTGTCTGCAGCTGGGAAAAAAAGCCGCTTTATGTGCAGAGCAAAGCCAGAAATGGCTAAAAACAGCTGTTAAACGGTTAAATAGGGAGAGAGTGAGCGAGAGAGGTAGATTGAGCTAATGGCCAGTATTTAGATTACTGTTCAATGTGACCATATTTGGCAGCAGATATTGATTGCCTAATATGCAATAGGGTCACATTTTCAAAATCAAAATCAAGTTTTTAATCCAGCCAAAATGGTATTAAATAAGAAAAAAGGGGAAGCGAGAGAGAGAGAGAGAGAGAGAAGAGAGATTTGTTTATTCTTTGTAATTCTGTCATATATACCTATTCAGTATTTTATTTTTTTTTTCGGTATATTTATTTACGCTATTCGATTTCATATAAAGCAAAAACTTGAAGCCACGTCAATTGGATTTCAACTTTATAAATACGTTATTTTGCCTGCTCAATCAGGCGTGTTGTAAACGGCTATTTCCTAGTTTTGTGTGCCTGGCAAACCGCTTGACAAAGTGCCTGGTAACCAACATTTGAAGTTTTGTAGCTCAAGTTGGATTTCGCCTCGTTTGTCAGTCACAAAACTTGAGCAAATAAATATAGAAGAAATATTGCAATTGCAATTGGAATATTGCTATTGCTGTTGCTGCCTCTGCTGCTGCTGGTGACAACTCTATGGGCGACAACTCTAGGAAAAGCTTTTGGCAATTGCATTGTTATTTTCCACACGATTTTGTCAGTGAATGCAGCTCATAAATTTTGCAATTGAGAAACTGTTCACGAGGGGGTGGGGGCTGGGGCTGGGCTCGGGCAGTCGCCAAGTTGCTGCAACTTAAATGTTTTCATTGCATTATTGAACAGTTGCAGCAACAGCTGCGGATGCAACTTGCTGCCAAAGCAAAGCTAAGTTATGAATGTCACACACAAGTTGCCAAGAAGCTGCCGTTTGGCAACTATTTGTTGCTCTCTCGCTCTCACTATCTCTTCCTTCTTCTTCTTTCTCTAGCTCTTGCTTTGTCAAGGCTATTGCAGCAGCAGCAGCAACTGTTGTTGCAAGTTTTAATGCTTTCTTGTAGAGCTATTGAAGTATATTGGCACTCGTTTGATGGAATAGAAGTCTTGGAAATTTAGTATAAATACGAGTTGGCAAACTGGAAGGATAAAGATTTAAGATAGTGGGATAATACCAGATATAGGCGTGACTAGTTTATAGGACTTACTATCTTATAGAAACGAGAGAATAGACCTGAAATTGGCATTGAATGTAGAATAAAATATTGGATAATATCATACATACCTCTTTCTATAGCCAGCATGCGTTAATTTGAATGATTTGCTATAGATTAATTCTTATAGATAATATACGTATTGGTAACATATACAAATTCCTATATAATAATGTAATTCGATGCCTGATAAAGTCCTAGCATTTCATCCACCTCGAGCGAGTATTCAGCAGTCAGTCTGGTTGAGGCTGTGTTTGACTATCGTTAATTGCAATTTGTTGTTGTTGTAGCCGTAGCTGCTGCCGCTTCAATTTCAACGGGTTTTTCTTTCCAATTATGTACAAGCTCGACAAGCTCAACTCAACTGCCTCATTCGCTGGCAATAATAAAACTTATGAAGTAATAAGCAGACAGAGCGAGTGCGGAAGAGGCGACAGCGGGTGCAGGCATTAAGTAAATTGCATTTAACTGAGCTGTATGCCACGCCCCAGTCCGGCGCCCGTCCGACGCTGTCCCAGTGGCTTGAACGCATCAAGTGTCGCTCACGATTCCAAGCAAAACAGAAACTGAATCTGAAACGGCAACAGAATCAGAACCAGAACTTAAGTCTGGCCTCTATGGCGACGGGTGCTCGTGCTTCTTCTTGTTCGTGACTTCAGACAGTGCTTCTAGCATACACTTCCGGGGGGTATTATAGGTTTTGCTATGGATGAGGATGAGGGAAGTAGTTGAAAATTATGTTGAATCAGATCAAAGCTCATCGTTGATTTGATTGATGGATAGAAAGATTAATGGTTATGGAGTGGATATTAGCTGATATATTGATGAATTTATTGGATATTATAGATATTAGAGATCGAGATAGAAATAGATATAGAGAGAATTGTTAGATATGGATAGGATATGACCAGATGTATTGATGAAATTCCACATATTTTAGAGATCGACATAGACATAGATTTAGAGGGAGACATATGGATTTTGTTATATTTATAAAAAGTTATAGAATACAGAATAGAATAGAAATATATTTATATAAATTTATATATAAATAGAAAGTTGGTATATATCACTAGATACCCAGCTACATAAAACAGAAATTTAGATTTTAGATTTAGGCAAGGGTATTTAGCTGTCGGATATGTAAAGTTGCCTGGTTATTTCTGGTTATTTCATTTGTTAAACTTTATGTTGCCGGCACATTCCAGAGTCAGATTCAGTTGCTGTTTGATAGTTTCTTGGCTCGCCTTGGGGCAGCACAAGTTTGTTGCTTGGTCTCAGAGTGTTGAGCTGTGGCTGCCATTATAAATAAAAAGAATATAATAGTTGACATCGAGCTGATAATAAATGCCATTAAACTATCAAAATAATTGCTGCAGACCGGGAGCGAGATGCCATTTAAAAGTTTTTAAAGGCGATTTCTGCAATTTATTTAAGCAGAAATGCGACAAGCATCCGACATTTATCCCACAGCGCAGAGCAGTGCCTGAGTTATCATTGAATTCTTTTTCAGTTTTTCACTTTGTGTAAATATGTAATAAGTGTGTGTGTGTGTGTGTGTGTGTGTGTGTGTGAGCTTTCCTCTTTGTGAGCTGTCAACGATATCAACGTAGATATCATTGTGGCTGCCTCTTTGTGCCATTGATACACTTGTCGCTCTCGCTCTCCCACTCCCACTCCCTTTCTCTCTCTCTCTCTCTCTCTCTCTCTCGCTCTCTCTCACTGTTTACCTCTTCGCGCTGTGCGCTTGTCATAATCCTTTTTGATAACATTTTATGTCACAAGCCATAGCCAAACACTCGACGTTGTCTATGACTTTAACCCTTGACAGCGACGTCTGTCTGTCCCATGCACAGCACTTGATAACTTTACACTTGAGTCTCTCCAGCAGAGCTGCTGCCACCCATTTGCCCTCCAGCTCCCTCCTCTGACCCTCGCTCTCTCTCTACCTCTCTGCCTCTCTCTATATTTGCTGTAGCTACTCAAAGCGCGATAAGCAGCTAATGGCCTCCTACACTTCCTACTTTCTATCTATACCTCTCTAGCACACAAAGTGCCCGCATATCTCTCTATGTGTATGTGTGCATGTGTGTATGTGTGCGTTTGAGTATGTTTGTGTCCAGAGCTGAGTCCATTCAATTGACTGCCTTCGTTTAGGTCATCCACTATCAACACATGCTCACATATCGCGCATCATGTGTCGGCTTCATTGTATTTGCTCTCTGATTCGTATAGAGCAGCTCGAGTTGCCCTCACCCCCTCTCGACAGGCCACTCTTTCTGCCATACATTCATCAAAATCCGCTTAATATGAGCGTCCATTGATATGAGTTTCTTTTTCAAGCAGATCTTCACTTTAATCTCCATTTCATTTCAGTTCATTCGCTATACGCGGCGTATGAGTAATCACGACCTTTCACATTGAAGCACATTAAAAACCTTGTGCTTCTCGATGTGTATATATGATTATTTATATATATATTTATACAATATATATTTAGCTCTCATTAAACATCAAATGCTTAGCACCCAAGCTAAAAAAAACTGTGAAAGAGTATTTGTTTGCTTTCTTCTTTCAAATGAAAATAATCTGAGGTGCGAGAAATGGTTTTATTACAAATTTGAGTAATTTAACTAAATTGTGTGCGAACTGGTTGTGTTTCGGTCCGGGTGCGCATTAAGCAGACGTGAAGATGGAAAGCCTTGATAGAGAGTAGCGCGCAGGCAGAGCCAGAGACAGATTTATGGTCTACTAAATAATTTAATGCGATATGTGCAAACTAAAGATTTTGCGCGTATTAAATGCGATTTGTATATGTAAACTAAATAAAAACTAATGAATTTCAAATATTGAATGAGGTTTCATAAGCAAACTATTTGAATACCTCAAATTTTCCTGAGTATTGAATGGGATTTCTTAAGTAAACTTATGAAAGATTTCTCGTGTTGATTTATATTTTATATGTAAACTATAAAATACTAAGCATATTTCAGGTTTTACTCAACCGATAGCTATTTAGTTGTATGTTTTCCGAAGGCTAAATTCGCTTTTTATTATTTCAATTTTTGTTTAGATTTTCTGAGAAAGTAGAAAGTGAGAGTATGATGATCTAAAGAATCATGGAATGTATATATATATGCAAGTGCTAGATCTAAAGAAGATATGTCAGAATTTGGAGCTCTCTATGAGTCGTACGGCATATATTTACAAAGATCACAAATAACGAAATTTATATGAAGATTATTTTGAGGTTTTTATTTATTTATTTATTTATTTATTTTTTTAATCTGTTGAAAATTTCTTATGAAGCTGTTTAGTTTTTTTTTCTTACCTTGGCCTTTTCATTTGCTTGTGATTTATATACACATTTTTGCTTAAAATAAATTTACTTTGCATATACATACATACATCAATTTGAGGACAAAAAGTTAAAAATAGGTTTTTATCTAGTTAAACTTCATTGTCAAATTCATTCTAGCATTTGTTTACATTTTCTACAGCTTCTCTGCCTTTCCCATAATTGAATAACTCTACTCGACCCATCACTGCTGCTTCTTCCTCTTCTACTAGTACTACACCTCTTCCTCTTCCTCTTTCTCTTCTCGTATCCCATGGTGCATGTCAGCTTAACTAGGCGTCTACCCTAAACACCCGCTGTCAGTATCATTGACTGTCTATAAACATTGAACTGATTGTCTTTATTTGTTGTAGGCACTGCTCTGGGCCCTAGGCTCTCCCTCTCTCTTTCTCTCTCTCTCTCTCGCTCACTCTTTTACTCCTTTTCTTTTCGTATTACATGCTTATTTCAGTGTGTGGCATTGTGAATGACAGGTGGATGCTACTGCAGCATGTTTGATAATTTGTTTTTAAACGGCTTGTATGGCCCATTGTTAATGTTGTTCTTGTAGTTGTTAAGCTGTTGTCGAACGAGCCAGCAGCAGCAGCACAAACACACACACACACACATTACACCTGTGTGTGTGTGTGTTTGAGAAAAAAGCAAAGTTTTCTTCAGCCTCGCGCCCATTTGGCAACCGAAGCGTCAACGTTTGCCTGGAACGTGCCCTGAATGCGAGCAGTTAGCAGACCGGCACACACACACACACACATACACACACACACACATACACACACACACTGGCACACACATTTGCTGTTTGGCTTTTTATATTTGCTGGCAGCGTCTACAACGCCATAATAAAAGCGTTTTAAGTGAAATTCAGTGCCTCAACCGTAAATCGTAAAATTCAGTTTTCAATGTTTTTCACCGTTTTGCTTTTGTTTTTTGTTGTGTTCTGGCTTTTGTTTTGTGTATGTTCTTTGGCTTTTACTCTATTTGCTGTGTTATCTCTCAGCTCTGTTCGTATTGTTAGCGGCGATATTTCTCGTGCTTTATTGGCAACAAAACTACTTACAAATATATTTTAAGCGTAAATCCGCAGTGGAACGCGTTCTGAATTGAATTAGACTCTTTCTTATACTCTTCTACACTACATCTCTCTCTCTCTCTCTCTCTCTCTCATCCTCACGTCCTCTTCACCCACCCGCTGTCTAGTTTGAGAGCAATTTAACAATTAGCTGCGAGCCGCATAACGAATGAATTCTTCAACGTCGTCTTCGTCGCCAGTCTGTCTCGCATATTTGTTCGCCAGCTCGCTCTAGCCGTCCAGCTATCTCGCTCACTCGCTCACATTCTCATGCTTTCTAGCAGCTTCTGCTGCCGTTCAATGACACGCTGCATGCTGCTCGCTGCGCTGCTCTGCTCTGCTGCTCTGCTGCTCTGCTTTGCTCACTTCTGCTTTGCTGCTTCCTCTTGCCCGTGTTCCATCAGCAGCGCGCCATCTCTTTCACTCTGACGCTGCAGCGCTGCAGTTTGGCATTGCTTCTTGTGCCGTTTATTTATTGTTTATCTATGTCTCTTTTCATTTGCATTGTTTATTTTCGGTGGCTTATGCCGCCTTGTCGATCAGACCTCATGCTCTCACTTCCCGCCCCTCGCCCCGCGCCCTCTCGCGCGCTTGTCGATTATTATGTTTTCTTCTTTTCGCTTTATTTTTTTTTTCGCATGCAAAGTGCATTGCCAACAGCAGCGAGCGATAAACAGCGAATCAGACAGCGAAGACAGTGGGACAGACGGTCGAACAGACAGCGCATAAACAAGACGCAAGGCACATGCCAGCTGCAGAGGCGGATAAGAAAGAGCTGCGACAAGCAACTGGAGGAGTAGGGAAGGGGAATGGGAGAGGGTGAGAGGGAGAGCAGGAGAGCGGGCAGCCAGCATAAAGTGTAAACAGCGACAACCGCAAAAGGCTTTTCGCATTTTAATAGAAATGTGATTCGTCTTGTCTCCACGTCTCTTTGCACTCGCTACCCCCCAAGTACTTCAGCCCCCCTCTCCCACTCCTCCTTTCGCTGTGCAGCTTTGGCTGTTGCTGTTGCTGTTTGCTGTCGTCTCGCCAGCTGCACAAGAGAACTGAAGTCTTATTGTTACTCTACGTGGAAATTGAAGCACAGCATAACTATTGTTCAGTTTGTATGGAGGAGAGGAACTTGAAAGTTAGGATTATTATAAAAATTGAAGGAAAATAAGAGAGATCATTAGTTCATGATTAAGAAAAGCTCGTGTAGAGCAAAACTTTGCGTGAAAGAAGAGAACAATTTAATAAGAAAAATATGCCAAAATTATAGTTAAATATTAAAAGCTAAAAAAAAAAAATAAATAAATAAATAAAAATAAAGTAATAATAAAGAAATAAAAAAATAATTAAAAAGAAAAAAATAATAATGAAATAAAAAAATAATTTAAAAAAAAATTAAAGAAGTAAAAAGGGTTCATTAATTAAATAAATAAATAATAATAATAAAAAAAAAATAATAATAATGAAAACGAAAAATTGTAACAATTTTAAAGGAAAATCAAATTATACTCTTCTCAAAGGTTTCAAGATGATAATATGATATTATAGTAATAGTATAATATATTATAAAATAAACAAAAAATATACTTCCCTTTAAATTTATTCAGTTAATTTCAGTGGCCTTTCCCACTTTTAATTATCCAGCTTAGCTGCATAGAGTATATAAGAAGCTAAATACTTTTCCTCTAGATTTATGACTTTCCGCTCATATATATGTGTATATGTATATCTTCCCTTTGATTTCTCAGCATTGTCATCGATTGTCTATTTTCATGCTGTGTGTTTGGGCGCGTGACTTTGAGAATCGTTTTTCACACACATAAATAGAAAACACACACACACACATACACACACTCATGCACACGCACACAGACAATCACATAAACATTTGATTATGCGGAGAATTTGGCTTTGCATTTACCACAGCGTTTTCCGGGCGCTTTTCCGCTTTTTCCCCCCTGACTTTGGCTTGTCAATGCGAGCGGCGAACAAATAACAAAATATTATGCTACGTGATTTGCAACAGCATTTGGCGCTTGAATGAATGCTGATTGCATTCGGATTTCTGAATTTTGGCATAATATGGGCGCAAATTGGGCTGCCATTTGGCAGAGCCTCTCCAGCGCCCACTTGCTGCCATAAAAGGCGTAAACATTTAATTTCCATGTGCCACATGAAGTGGCAGCTGAGTGGGAGAGAGAGGGGGATACGGCAGCCTGGGGAGCTAGGGCCCAAAACAAATGCAAAACAAACCAAGTGTTAAATATTTGACATGGGCATGACGACAACGACGAAAATTTCTAGAGCCAAAGGCAAAAACTCTGCTGCATTTCCTGACATGCCAAGTAATGCATGCGGCATATGTGTCTGCCTGTGTGTGTGTGTGTGTGTGTGTGTGTGTGTGTGCGCTTGGAGTGCCTAGCGAGGCGTCTTCCGCTAATGACTTTTGCTTGCCTGCCTGCCAGCCAGCCTGACAGCCCGCCAGCCTCCCACCTGCCCCGCCTCCTGCCAACTGGCACTTCATTATTTTGAGCTGCTGCCCGCGTTGAATTCTTCTTCTGGGGCCTCCTTAAATGGTTCAAGGTGTTGACTTTGTAGCGCAAACTAAGTGAGTTGCTTGTCTCCCACATGGACACATACACATACACATATGTACATGCACATGCATATGTATTTGTGTTTGTATTTCACTGCCTACACCTGCAGCAGCTGCCGCTGTCCTGTTAATGGCTTCCGTCCGCCCTTTCCCTGTCGCCAAGAGCTAAGCAACATTCGCACACACACACACACACACACATACAGACACATAGTCATTGTCTGTCATGGCGTAAAATGATTTCCGTCATGCACTCACCACACCTCCCTTACCCACACATACACACACCCACTGCCCTCTCCCGCTCACTCTCACCTGCTCGTCACCTTGCTTCAATTCCTTTCACATATCTTTGCACTTGACACTCTTCACTTGGGTGGCCCGGCCTTTTGCAGGCGCCACAGTTTGAGCTGCACCGTTTTAATTACAGTTTGGCCAGCATTGACACCAGCCAGGCTAAAAAAAGAAATACCATTGTTGCAGCAGCCGCCATTGTCAGCCAACCTCTCATATTTCACAGTCACCCTGTGTATGGCCAGCTACTTTTATTTTAGCCTTTTCCACAATTTACAGCTAGGCGAGCGTCTATTGTCTCGCTTGTTAGACGGACCGGCCCCAACAATTTCAGCATACATACTCTGTAATCCTAGACGCGAGCATGTGCATCATAGCGACGAAGGGAGAGCAAGTCTTGAAACTATGCAAATATGAATAGAGCTGAAGTCGAGAAGCTTAAGAGTGAGAGTAGTCTGAATTGGTGCGTAGAATCTATATGGCATGGTTTATGGTATGCAGCATATAGAAGAGGTCCTACAGTAGTAGTATTAGCTTAACTCGAGAACTATAAGAGCTAAAGCTTACAAATTTCATATAGCTATAAAGTTCAAGAACTTGAAAAGTAAGATTATGTACAATTAATGTATAATATGATGTTATCTAAAAGGTTTAATCTATACTTGAAACTCCTTAGCTGGAGAGCTTTGAGAGCTGAACTGAAGTAATTTGATATGAAGACTCTAGATTCCATTATAATTTAAGAGGTAAATTCTTAAGAGCTGAGCTAAGAAGTTTGAGAGCTGACTTGGAATGAGGTAGCTGTCAAGCTTAAGGTATGAGTACTGCACATCTTCAATGATATAGAAGACACATAAAAACCAAGGAACGTTAAAAAGTAATATAAAATTGTAGATTGTAAATATTTTCCTATATCCTACTATGATACAGCTTAAGAACATCCTAATTTAACCATATGTAAATTGAACATCTCTAAAAGAACTCAACAACACATTGCTTACCAGATTGCCTATTACGTGGTATCTGCCAATCAGTCACACTCGTCGTCTACACGACTCACACTTCGTGTTCTGCTACTCCATATCCATTGTGTTGTGCTGTGCTCTGCTGTGTGTTCTATGCTTCCTGCTCAGCTGCAAATGTTTGCTTGGTTTGTTTTGACTGGCTTGGCGCTTAAGATGAGCGGCTGCCACGCCCACAATTGTTATATGGCAAACAGCCAGCAGACTGTTGTTGGCCATAATAAACCACGAGCCGCGCATACCAAACGTCTACAATTACCGTTGTATATATCTCAGTCTGTTGTTCTCCAAGGGGCCTTCGCCACAAAACAGAGCAGAGAAGGAAATAAAAATGTAGAAGCAAGAGCAAAGAGTCCAAGGAGGAAAATGGAAAACTCGTGCACTTTTTCTTGTACTCGGAAACGGCTACTTTTCGTAACGGGTCAAGATAAAATGTGTGTGTCCATCCACGGTGGGGCAGCGGCCGGAGCTGG
This sequence comes from Drosophila arizonae, assembly GCF_054131065.1. NCBI lineage: Eukaryota > Metazoa > Arthropoda > Insecta > Diptera > Drosophilidae > Drosophila > Drosophila arizonae. The sequence continues at coordinate 5,547,834 of NC_142924.1, read as the reverse complement.
GCCAAGGGACGAACCGGCTTCACCTGCAAATTGAAAATTATTTTCCATTTAGTTTTTATGGCGAAATATTCAAAATGTGTGTTCATTCCCATTTTAATGCGCAAAGGGTCAGCTCGAGAGAAAAGCAAATTATGAAAATGTTTGCGGAACATGTTTTGAGGAAATGCTGTGCGCGAAACCAAGTGGAAATAATGGTCATCAGAATTTAGATTGGGCCATTCTCATGAATGCTTCGCCCTCACGGGTCGTTGGCGGCGATGGCTCGATGCTATTCGAAAATGAAAACATCAACATTTAGTGCCTATCGAAAGACGTATTTATTTCGAAATGACCAACATAATGTACAAGGGGGAAGGTGAAGAAGAAAATATACTTGAAGTTTGTATTCTTTAAGGCATTTAATGTGGGCTTCATATTTAAGGATTACTTTAAGTTTGCTTTGAGAAATATTTGCTATGCATATATTTCCTAATTGGATTATAAGCTGATTTGTATTGCATGATAGAATTCTAGGTATTGCAATTATTCAAATAAATATTCAATTGAGGGGGAGGGTGGGAGAGTCGGTAATGCCTGACTGGAACGTACCCGAAACGAAGCGTAGAGCTGTTGTACAGGGAAAGGGAAATACGTATAAAAAGCTATATGGAATAAGTTCTTCGTTCTATTTAAGAATAACACCCGCTCTTTATTATTTATCTTTATCTTTCTAGCCTCATTCAGAAGACTTTTGATCCAAATTCCCATTTTGAATGGCTATAAAAATATCATACTTAGTTGTATTTGTTGATAACGCTTAACAAAGAGTAGCTTAGCTTAATCGGATTCAGATATCAAGAGGAATATTCATCTGTAAACGATCAGAGATATTTGCTCAAGAAACTCTCGTATCCACTTGGCTCTGAAATCGACCTGCTTCACTTTCTTGCAGCTTTAAGCATATGCTACATGTCTTGATTTTCAATCCACTCTATGCTCTACTTCGTGTTTTCATGATTCAGCGCCTCTCTACGCGCTTCTCAGCCAATTGGCACATCATTCGCAGCACTCCACACTGCTTATTATGCCGGCCTGGCGATGGCTTGGCTGCCAGCGCATAAACAAATGATCGACTGTGTGCGTATGCAAATGAGTAGCACGAATGCTGGCCAAGAGATTGCGGCCGACACACGCCCCCTTCAACCACCGCCCACAACAAGCGCAGAAAAGAAAACCCAAAAAAAAAAAAACGAAATTTTTCGGTGCAGAGATTGCGCTGCTGCATATCGATGAGGCTGCGTGGCTGTCTTCAGGCCAACTCATCAGCTTGATGGGTGGCGGGCGGCTCCAGAGTGGAGGGGGGCGTGGTTGGCAAATATTGACAGAGACAACAAGCAGCAAACTATGCGATTCAGCCAACCGCCAACCACTTGACTGACTTTTGTTGCAAATTATGATGATGATTATGATGATAATGATTATTATTATTATTATTATTATTATTATTGAGATTGCGAATTTGCATAGACTGGTGAGGCAGGTGAACCAGGTGAGCCACTGAGGTGGTTCCCAGGACGCAGCCAGGCAACGAGCAACGAGCAACGAGCATTGCATTTCAATGACAGAGCGCGAGTCCAATGCTCCTTCAGTTACTTTTTTTCCATTTTTTTTATACCCTGAACCCATTTTCAATGGGAAATCAGGGTATAATGGTTTTGTTGAAATGTATGTAACAGGGAGAAGGAGGCGTGGCAGACCCCACAAAGTATATATATTCTTGATCAGGGTGACGAGCTGAGTTGATTTGGCCCTGTCCGTCTGTCTGTCCGTCTGTCCGTCTGTCCGTATGTATGAACGCGTCGATTTCAGAAGATATAAGAGCTAGAGACTTCAAATTTTTTTTAAAATGTCCGTAATTACAGCGCGCATATCAAGTTTATCATTAAAATTCGATAACTCATCCCGATCTTTTTTTATCGATAAAAAACCTTATCGAAAACCAGTTATAAAATTATATCTTCTACACCTTTATTGCTAGAGTCTCCAAATTTTTAATGTATGCTTATATGCAATTTATACAATTTCGGTTTTTGTTAAAATTTACCCCCCACCCTTAAATTCACCCCCTCACCCTCACTTTTGTAAAAAGCGTATTTCAAATACTAGAGACTTGTGCTTTGGCAATTACATGCATATCCATGTTATAATTATAATCTGAAAGTTTCATGAAGATCGTACGTCCATAAAAAAAGTTATTAAACAATTAAGTTCTCATAGTAAGCGCACACTGCAGCCCATGCGTGTTTATGCGTGGGTGCTTGTGTGTGTATGTGTGTGTGTATGTGTTTGTGTATGTGTGTGTGTATGTGTATGTGTGTGTGTATGCGTTTGTGTATGTATGCGTGTGTGTGTGTGTATGTGTGTCTGTATGCGTGTGTGTATATGTATGCCTGTGTGTGTGTGTGTGCGTGTTTCTTGTGTAAGCTGAAAGACGCGAAAAATTATTTAAATATCTATTGCTCCAAGGGTTCAGGGGATCTCGTAGTCGAGCAGTCTCGACTAGAGCTTTCTTACTTGTTCTCATTTATTTTTGTTAGCTGCTTCAACTCCGTCCGGGTTTGAGTTTCCAGTTTGACTTGCATTTGGCTGTCTGTCTGTCGGTCGTGTTGGTTGTGATTCTGATTTGATTACATTAGCTGGCAACGTTGTCGCCGCCTCGCCTGCCTCGAGGCTCTGACTATATTCATTTTAAAGTTCATTTACTTACCTCAACAACTTGCAGTTGCTTTCTTCCCCTCCCTCTCTCACTCTCTCACTCTCTCTCGCTCTCTCTCTCTCTCTCTCTGTCGCCAAACATCCTATACTTCCGGCCGTGTTATTTACTCAAGTGCGGGATTTCTAGTTCGCCTCTCAACTACTCAGCACTTCAGGCGCGCCACGCCCACCTGAGCAACTTGATTTGTTTCAGCTATTGCTGTGACTGTTTCGACAAGTATTTCTTGAAGTTCCATCTTTTGTATCTTTCAAGACGAGTATCTCTCTATCTAGCACCGCATTTCGGCATTTACACAAAATTTGCAAGTCATAAACAAGTTTTTGCTTTTTACTTTACCTGCGTTTTACTTTGCTTTCTGTGTCTTTATTTTATTTGGCTTTTAGGCGGTTCTTTATTTTTATTTTGATTTTGTGTTTTGTTTTGCGGTTGCATGATTTGTGTGCTCTTTATTAATTTTTTTTTTTGTTTTACTTCGCAACCTGCAATGAAGTCATAAATTCTGAATTACTCGAAACTGAAAAGTTTCAGGAAGTTTATTTCTTGCGTTTCTTTTTGAAGTTTCGGGTCTCTGGCAAATGAGCTCATTAGAAGTGTTTGTACTTGGCATTAGGCCCCTCGACGGCTGTGAATTCTGCAAGATAATCGAATTGTTGCTCGGCGCTTATAGGGAAGTCTAAAAATACTTTAGCTGTTGGATTGAAGTGAGTGCAAAAAAACAACCTCAAAATGATAAATGAAATGATCATTAGCTGCTGCTGCTAGAGGCTATTTACATGGGAAGTTGTTTTAGCAGTTGGGTTAGAGCTAAATGAGATTTTAGTTGGATTGAATGAAAGACTAATAGAAGGTTAGAGTTTCGAGAGGTATTTTATCTGGAGAATGTATTGAAAGTGTAGGTGTGTGAAATAGATTAGTTTATTATAATAAAATGTGGAATCATTTGAATTGAAAAGTATTTTTAAAGAAAATTTTGCAAAAAAAAAAAAAAAAAAAAAAAAAAAAAAAAAAAAAATAAACAATAAATTTCTTATGTACATGCTAAAAAATATTTTTATAGCAACATTTCATTTATTTATCAGCAATTTTTCATTTTTAAAATAAGTTAATGTTGCAGCTTTCTCAAGTTCTACTTCTTCAATTATTACGATTAAAAAAATTTTAATATATTTATATTATCACTTTGCTTACTCCAATTCCACTCTCAATATTCGCATTCAATTAAATTCATCAATTACGTATAAAACCAAGATATCTCTGTACATCATCGCTTTATCGCTCTATCATTCGCATCGTGAACAGCGACTGTCACATCGAGTTGACAGCGCGCTTCGAGAGCGAAGCCAGAACACGACGACAAGTCTTTGTTGTTGCTGTTGTTGCTGTTTTCTGGTATCGAAATGGTCGAGCCGCGCAACTCATTTGCCTGAGTGCTTTCCGTTGTTTGTTTGCTAGTAATTTGCAAAAGGAAAAGCGACAGAAAAAAAAAACGCGGCAAGAACAAAAGCAATATATCGCAGATATGTAAACGGAAAAGTTCTATTCGCGATGTCCTTGAGCCTGGGGAACAGGAAAAGAGAAGAAAATAAAAGACAAATAATGTTAAATATAAACAGCAACAGCCAAAAGAAAAACTGGGCAACCATCAATCAAACGACGACCGTTACTGCTCGGTAGGCGTGGCCAGCCCATCAGCTGTTTAGGCTGTCGCATTAGCCAGAGCACATCGGGAGCCGTGTTCAATGCCAACCGCTGGGAAATATATCAGGTGTGTCACTGTGCAGTGCTTTTCCAACTCTGGCCACAAGCCACTTAAATATGGCAGCTAAATTAGCATATGACTCATGGCTCGAATGTCCTCCGTTTGCTGGGCCATTAATAATGAAAAGGAAAAAGGGAAAAGGAAAAAAAAAGTACAGAAGAGAAACGTCGAAAACAATTTGTGTGGCCAGCTTTTTGGGTGCTATGGCAATAACCAGTTAAAAATAGCTAAAAAGCTAACAAACAGAAAGGGTCACTCATGAAGTTTAGTGTGTTTGTTACCAATTAGGATAGGGGGGGCAGAGGTAGGGTGGGAGTGGCAGCTGAAGTGCTTCGCATTGCATAACAGGAATTGTCATTCGCAAATATTACACATACGCCCAGTTGAGCTTTACAATTGGGAACAACAACAGCTTCTAGCCAGCAGCTGTGCCACGTTTGACAATTTGTATAAAAGGATGCAGTCAGCTGTATATATAAATATATATGTATATATATATATAGAGAAAGAGAGATAAATACATATACACATGTAGATAGAGAGATATATGTGCATACATCACTTCGGTTTACGGACTACGGACTCCAGAGTCTGGAAGTCAAAAACCCGTACTGATGCTGCCTCGCCTCAATGATTGCGCAACATTAGTGTTGCTCGTTGTTGCGTGTGCCTGCCTGCATTCTTTGTAGAGTATATTTACTGTTGACCCGAGCTGCATGTGCACTATGCAGTCACAATTCGCAGTTGCAGTTGCAGTCGGAGATGGTTGGCGCTATGAGTGGATGTATTCCATACATGTTTAATGTGAATATGCTTTAAAGAATTTTCATAAGTACCACAGATGCCTGCACGCTGATGCCGCTTGCCTGGTATTTAATAACTCTTCTAGAATGAGAGATGGATAAAAAACATGGAATGGATAATTTCTATTGTTATGATTAAATTATAAACTATTTAATGATACTTTTCTTAATAAATAATCTTTATATAAGTAAAGGAAATACAATATTCATCTAAGAAATTTCTGTCAATTCTAGCGTATAGATTAAAGAGCATACCCCAGACGGTTAAGCAGACATATGATGGTATAAGAGTAATCAAAAGCTCTCTTTTATGCTTGAATCTTTCTTTGGAAATTGAAATTAAATTTTAATCAAATTTGTAGCACAACAGAATTTTTTATGTTGACAGCTATAAAGCTCTATTTACACCCCTCTCTCTATCTGCTTTGAGCCCTCTTTCTGAGTGCCTCTCTTTGACCATTTTCTATTTTCTATAAAAAACTAAAATTTAATTTTCTTTCATGCTTTGGCATTAAGCAAACACATGGCTTAAATTAATTAAAATTTGTTGTCTATTTTTTGTTGTGAGAATTTCCTATGAAATTAAATGCGCCAAGAGCATAAAATGTTCGGACTTTTTCATATGCATTTTCCTTTTGCCATACACTTTTTCTCTCTCTCTCTCTCTCTCTGCAGCAGCTATTTTCTTTTGCGTTTTTCCAGCTTGCTATGCAGCATTCATTTTTGCACTAGTTATGCAATAGCTGTGATTTGTCTGGGGCTTAAGCAAATATCTGCCCACGCATGCTACGAACCCCCGTCCCCTCCTCGCCCTGTGTCCTTTTGGCCTTCAGCCTGCTGGAGTTATGTCCTAATGTCAACGATTTTTGCTCTGTCTCTCGCTTGATATTTTCCTGCGAATTTTTCTGTGTGCTTAGAAATATTTTTCTCTCGCTTTGGCCTTGATAATTTAATATAGAATTTTTTGTTGGTTTTTGCATACTCTCTGGCCGTTCGTCTGTCTGTCCCTCTGTCTGCCTTGGCTAAACTAATAAACTATGTTAGTTTTTTCTGCTCTTGTTTTTGTTTTTGCTGCCTAATGCATTCCTGCGTGGGAATTTCAATTTGTTGCAGCACGTGTTCTGTCTACGTTCTATAATTGACTTTGCCAGCGAAGGCTGTCAGATATGTGTGTGTGTGACTATATATATATATGTGTTTGTGTGTGTATCATTATCGATTGTCTGTCAGCTGTGCGCTGCAAAGTTTTTGCTTTACCTTTGCATTTTGACCATCTTGTCTCAGCCCGCATTTCAAAAAGTTTTCTAAAAAGCTCTGGCCTTCATACTAAAACTAGTAGCACCGTCTCTTTCTGCCTCTCTCTCTCTCTCTGTCTCTCACCTAGACTACAAATCCGTGTGCACCTTTGACAAAAAAAGCAAACTTTGCCAAAGACATAGCTGTGGGGGCGTGGTTTTGTCACATGCATTTTTAATGCGACACAGTGCAGCGCAGGGGGCGTGGCATGGCCTGGCCTGGCCGGCGCGTGTTGTTTGGCTTAGCTGACGCAATGCGACAGTTTTTAGTTGAAAGCCTTTTTTTCTGACCAGTCCAAATGGCAGAGGAGCAACTGCACGCCACGCAAATTGAATTGGTTTTAGAGAGCTCACACACACAGACACACACACAAGCAAACACACACAGGCACACACTCACACATGAATTCCCACTATAATGCTCTGCTGGAAATAATCGCTTCCGCTTGACTTTGCGTCAATTATGTCAAAAAGCTGTGCGCTCCATCAGGAGCAGCAGCTGAACTGAAATGGAATGTTGCAAACCCTTCAACTCACAACGCATCAGAATCAAAAGCTCAGCGCTGGATCTGAGAGAGGGGGGCAGTCTGTGTGGCACGCATTGCTGCTGCAACATTTGATGTTTTGTCTGCTTTTGTTATGTGACAGCAAATTCTTGAGTGCGCGCCTTAACTAATTGCCAAGGCTCGTCGGGCGACCCTCGTCTAATTGAAACATTAACTGTTTGAAAAACGGCAGCAATTTTCGTTGCATAAAAGATTTAAATTCATTTGCGGGCCCGCGGGGCAACTCAGCCCAAGTCAGCTCAACTCAAGCCAGTGCTCAGTGCGCTGTTAGCTCTCGAACTCTCAAAAGCGACGACGCCCGACGACTCAAAGGAAGCACTCAATTTATGCAAATCTCATGTAAATCTGTTGAGACGCCGACCAGAGCCAGGGCCAGGGCCATGACTGGGGGGAGGGATTCGGGAGGAATTGCAAGCAGAATTGTCAATGCTGTGAGCCGAGTGAGGAGACGGAGTCGGAGTCTGGGTGCGTGTGTATACAGCTTAGTATGATGGTAAATGTTAGGGTATGACAACAGCAGGAGGAGGAGGAGGAGGAGGAGCAGCAGCCGCAGCTTCTCGGTGCGGACTGTCAATTTGAATGTGCGTTAAATGGCAATTTACAGTTGAGGAGCAACTGGAGTAGCAAATCGTAGACATGGGCATATGTAAGGCAAATAATGGCGCGACTATAAAAAATAATGAGCCACTGGCTCTGGGAATAAAAAAGGAAACAAAAACATCGAAAAAAAACGTTGCTACGTGACACACTAGAAATCAGGGACGACTTGCAGAGAAGAGAGCACAGATAACTGGGGGATGGCCATAGAAAAACGAAAAATAATTGAACTTGGCTCAGAGATGTTAAAGCTAAGCGCTGCATGTCAAGAAACAAGCTAAAAAAGAAAATGAATAAGTAAAATAAATTTGGAGATTAAAGGAGATTAAAGTAGGCAAAAAGAAAGAGGGAATTAAGCAAGAGAAGAGCAGAGGAAAGAGAGGGATAAATGATTGGGTTGTCTAGTAGAGATTACAGCAATGGAAGCTGTAGTTTTGGATATGGAAAATATATATTATAATTAGTTTGAAAATATAACAAACCAAATAATAAAATATTTTATAAAAATAATAGTAAAATAAAATAAAAATGAAATAAATCAAATAAAACAAAAATTTTATAATAATAATAGCTACACAAAATAAATACATGAGTATAACTATAAATAAAATAATATAAAAAAAAAAAAAAATCAGAAATAGCACAAAAAGAAATATTATTAAATATTAAAAATAAAAAATAAAAATAATGAAAATTAAAATTAATTAATAAAAATATATATTATATATACATGCATGTATATATATATTTTTTATACATATAAAAATTTGGTACTTCTTGCTATTCCTTCCTTTCTTTTTACTAAAAGCATCTCTTCTAGACAATCTCTGTCTATTCCTGTCTTGCCATCTCTCTCTAGCTTTAATGAATTCCTCTGCTTAAGCTCTCTTAGAATATTTGAAGAAACTGCAAAGTCACATTAGTGTCTAGCTAAGTCTTTAGCTCTTGCTGCTCTCTAGTCTCCATTTAAAGCTATTTAGCTAAAGCTGTCCTAAGGGCAATTAAAGAGTTGCCGAAAGCCACAAATCTCATTTCCGTGCGTTGACAAATGAGAGAATTCATATCCCGCACAGCAGCTCATATATATAGATATATGTATATAATTTTTGTTGGGGTCCGGCTCATTGGTCGCTTCTCACGCATCGCCGAGCTGCATTTGAGGTGCATTGGGTAAGCAGAGCTGTGAAAAAATGCCAAATGCTAAAACAAGAAAAACAGCTCAAGCTTATAGCAAAGAGAGTTAGAGAGGGGAGAGGGAGGCTATACCCCTTGGGGCGCTTAGCGAGGGTTGCTCAGCTGCGCGCTAATGGAGCCGGACGAGCTGCTGCTGCGGCTGCTCCTGCTGCTGCTGCTCCTGCTGCTGCTGCTTCGTTTGCGTTCAAAGTGCAGACACGTGCCATATTTTCGGACTGTAGCCGGGCTACAGTGGTGGCCAAAAATATTGCACACAGTTGCGACTTCAAGTTGTCGTCGAAGCGACGCGTCGTGGGCGGTGAGGTTTTCGCTGTGGCTTTGGTTCATTGTACGGCAACGCACCGTGCCGAATTTGCATGGCTGGCTGACAGGCACAACACAACCACCCCAACCCATTGAGTCAGCCAGCCAGCCAGCCAACCACCCAACCACCCTGTGCATACATCATTCAAAATATGCACAACCACCCGGTTGAGCCTCTGGACGCTATCACAAGCTGCCACACGTTGGCATTGCAACATTTGCTAGCCATGTTATGTAAGCTACTGTTGTTGTTGTTGTTGTTGTTGTTGTTGTTGTTACTGTTGCTGTTGCTTATCAGGCGCCCATTTGGCAGCCCCTTTTGGGGGTTGTTTAGCATTTTTAGGGGTTGGCCTGCAATCGATATGCGTCTGACAAAACGAGCGCACGGCGCTACGCTTTCTTTTTTCCTTGGTCCTTCACTTTTTATTTTGCGGTAGGCACACAATTCTTTGGCCAGTCTAACTAACTGGACTGACCCACCGGCCGATCCGGCTGGCAGCAGGTGGAGCCAAAGTGCAGCTCCACGAGTTAAGCACTCGATAAGCGCGCTCGAATTTATTTTTATGATTTTGTTCGTTGTTGTTTTAATTTTTTTCTCTTGTTTTCCAGCTCACAAATTTGTCTTTGTTGTTGTTGCCCTTGACAGCCATTGAAGTTGTTTTTCTTTTCCTTTTTCTTTTTTTTTTTTAATTTCCTTTTGTTTTCTTGCCGGGCGGCTCACGCAATATTCGATTTCACACTCTGCGCCTGCCCGAATTTGGATTTTTTTTTTATCGAGAGCCTCGTCACCTTTTGTACAATTTCTAATTTGAAACCAATTAAAGTTGTCAAAGTTGCAACTTTTTTTTTTACTTTTTTCCTTTTTTTTTGTGACAGAGCGGGCTGACGAGCTAATCCGGGCTCTCGGAGCATATATTTATTTTCATTAAAGATGCCAAAGTTTTAAATTTCATTTGCACAAAATTTGTTTGTGTGCCTTGTTTATTGCGTACTCGACGGCAGCAGAAGAGCCAAGCCAAGCCAAGCCGAGCCGAGCAGAGCGGAGCAGGAAGGAAAAGCGTTGGAAAATTCAATTTGCCGCTGCCCTCTGGGTGGTCTGATTGATGGGCAATGTCTCGGTACAGTTTTAACATGAATATATGCAGATGTACATATATATATATATGGGCGAAGTTTTTGCCAGCTGAATTTGTCAGCTAATCTGAGGCGATAAAGTGAAGAGAACGAGATTCTGGGAATGAAAGCTGTCTAGGCAAAAAGAAGAAAAAAAAAAAGTTGAAATGTATTTGCAAATATGTGATTTCTGTTTTCTTAAGTCAAATTGAATTCGAATTTGAAATTCTAGAGCAAGGACTTAGCCCAAAGCAAAGATAGATAGAAGGACAGATAAATTGAAGAAGAAGAAGAGGAAGCAACTATTTGATATGCTTTACTAGCTGGCAAAGGCAATTGAGTTGGGTTAGTTTTAAATGATACGGAAATCAGCCAACTTTAGCTAAAAACTTATGCAAACGTAAACGTAAATGATACGGAAATCAGCCAACTTTAGCTAAAAACTTATGCAAACGTATAAACTCTATATTCGATTCTAGAGCGAGCATTAAATATTACATTAATACATCTATAAGAAAGAGTAAAGTTGTTATTTTATATATTTGCCTAGCACTTTTTCGCAGCTTCTGCTGAAGCTCAAATTGCCATTGTGGATAAAGAGGCGTATACTTAACATTAGCTTTGGATTAGAATGCTATGATCAAATTCTTGGCCAGCTCACGATTTGCATTCACAATTTTAACAAGTTTTGTGAATCGCGTGATTTGTTTTCCGCCCGTCAAATGTGCTAAAACTTTTATATTATTTAGCTATTAGCACTTGCGTAACGTTGATTGTTCGTCATTATCATCATCAACGTCATCACGATCATCACGATTAGTCGTATTTTTATTACTGTGAATGCTTCAACACGTTTCGAGCATTTGATGAAAATTGTCACGACAATTGCCGCTCGTTGTTCGCCATGTAAATCAAATTTCTGCGAATATAATTTCCACACTTTGTCGTAAATGAAATGAAAACCAAACGAGCAATCCGAATGGAAGTTGAAGTAGAAAAGTAAAAGGAAGCAAAAACAAAAACGGAAACAGAAAAAAACAAAACCAAGCTAATAAATTGGGTACGTGATAAAGAGCCCATTTCCACATATAAAATTTAGCAGTTAGCGTAATTGCTTATTATTGCATTTGCATATTTGGGCTGATTACGAATACGCTTACATCAATGATTGACGTAATTGAAGAAGCGAAACGTACAGGAAATCTTACTAATAAAAGACTGAGAATTATTTGGATGAGGTGCAGAAGTGTGAAGTACTTCGATATAAAAGAAGAAGAATGGCCATTAACTAGATTGAAATGAATATATACAGATTGATTGATTGATTGATTGAACGATTGTTAAACATTCAGACAAAATCCAAAATCAAAGACATTGATAATTCAAATTGATTTCCATAGCAAGCTCAATAGATAAGTATATATTATAGCATAGATATAACATCGATTGTTAGTTTGATTGACTGATTGACAAGCAGACACACAGTTTGCTGGCATCAATTATTCTGCATGTGAGGAACTAATTCAAAGTGTCCTTTGATTAACTTTTCCACCTCATCTTGACAACTTTCAATTCAGGCAACACCAAGAACTTTCGGTTCAGCACATTTTCAAACGCAATTAGCCAAATTTGTAATCTCTCTGTGAAACTCGGCACCAATGGCTGTCAAACTGCTTAAAGCCCAGGCATAGTTGGTTCAGCTCTCGCTGTGGCTTCTACTTCAGATTGGCAGTCAACTAGTGAGCTTTAGTGTCAACATTGTGTGCGTAATGAGAGCTGAGGATGAAGTTGCAGTTGCGCCTTTGTTACATAAGCCAGCCCAGGCAGAGCGCCATGGCAACAGCCTGGACTGACTGGCTGGATGGCTGGATGCCTGGATGGCTGACTGCCTGGTTGACTGGCTGCTGTGCATGTGTAATCAACATTAAACTGTATTTTGTAATCAAGCCACACACACACACACTCGCACACACACACACACGCACACTACTTACTCTGCAATGTGAGCTTCAAAGTTGCCAACTCAGCAGGCGGAAGTGAAAGCGTCGGCTGTTTGGAAAATGGCGTGTTTCAGGTGACGCTTTTTTCTTTAGCAACTGCAACTCATGACAGGTGAGAGAGAGGGAGTTAAAGAAGTGTGTGCGTGTGTGGAGCGTGCAGCGTTTAGACTGGCAAACACATTACGAAATCTATACACAGACGCTCCGAGCGCACTTTTAACCCATTAACGCCCGCCAGCTGCCCGAGCTCAGCTTCCTGATGACGCAGCTCAAAGCTGAAGCAGTTCTTGCTGCTCCTGCTGTTGTTGTTGTTGTTGTTGTTCTTTCCTGCAAGTTGTTGAAGACAAAAAAAAAAAAAATAGTGTCAACTTGCGTTTGCGGCATTTTAATGCCGCCCACAAGCAGTTGAAGCACAGGCAGTGGCAGCGGTAAAGGCGTGGTAGCTGCCCCCAAGGCTTGTCTATTGTTTCCTGCTGCTGCCCTGCTTACAGTTTTTTTTTCCTTTCCTTTCTTTTCCCTTTTTTTGCTCGACTTTCACACACACAAAACGCTTTATCGTCTGTGCATAATAAATTTCGTTGGCTTTTGTTGCTGCTTGGCCAAAAAGATTTCTGCAATTTTTGTATATCAAGTTATTGACAGTCCTGCACTCGCATTAGCAACACTTGCCTGCGCTTTTGGGTCTTGTCATTATAGTAGTAGTTGTTGTTGTTGTTGCTCCTGCACTTATTGACAATATGCTGACTGCTCTGCAACAGCTGCCAGTGGCTGTCAAACCCATTAAGCGACGCGCACAAAAGCATGCAACAATATTCTCTCAACTTATATTTGACTTTGCCTCGTTTACTTTACTTTTCGTATATATATATATATATATATTTTTTTTTTTTTTAGTTTTGTAATTATTTTAAAAGCGCAACTTGTGCACGTAACGACATTTGCGGCAGTCGCGCAGCAATTGCCACTTTTGCTAGAACATAAACAAAGAGCCACCCGAGCACCCACCCGCCAAAAAATAAATAAAAAACAAGTGTCTGCAGCGGCGCGTGGTTGAGGTTGGAGTTGGTGCTGTGGGGGCCCCAGCGACTTGGCTAGTTGTGCGTGCCTGCGTCAGCACAGTGGGGCAAGGTGTGTAAATTTGCGTATAAAATACAAGCATGTTTATAAAAAAAAAGAAAAAAAAAAAAAAAAAAAACTATATATACAAATATTATTTTTGAATAAAAACTTTTAGATTTTTATTAGTAAAGAAGAAAACAAAAATTCACATAAAACAAATTATCATAATATTTAATTTCTTTATATTGTAATCCCTTTTATCCAATTTATATTTGTTTTTATTAAAGAAAAAATAATAACAATATATATTATATTATATATATTTCTTTTAATATTATATTTTCTTGACATTTAATGGATATTTAATGGAAATTTCCAAATGTATTTCCCATTTACACAACTTTTCTGAACCTCATTTATTCCAACTTTTCAAACAGCCTTCAATTTTTTTCTGATGAAACCCATTTTTTTTCCATTCTACGTCTCAACAGTTTTATTTACTCTCATTTGCCTTATCTACCACCCTCCTGCCGTTTGTCCACTCATCCCCCCAGCTGTCAGCGTTTACCTCGCTCTTTCAGCACACTGTGCACACTAATCTCCAAGGACTTGCATTTTTTTGTACTATTTGCCGTTTTTTTGTTTTTTTTTGTTTTTTTGTTTAAGGAGTGCTGCTCGAAACTCGCATATCATGCGAAAGTTAGGCGCCCTCATAAAGAACTGCGCCTGGTAACTTTTCGGCGACGTCTGCCCTGAGCCACGGCGACGTCGCGCTCCCACAAGTCAAGAGTTCAACTGGTTTGCAGCTTCATTTTTTTCGGTACTACCCCTACTACCCCTACTTATCAAACTTCATATTTACAAAGTTTAGCTGGAGCATGCAGCATGGAGCTGCTTTTGTTGCTCAACTTCTCTCTAGGGTCTACACGAAAAGTGGCAGCAGCAGAAGAAGAAAAAGAAGAAGAAGAAGACAAAATAGTAGTAGGAAAAATTGGTTAGAGAGGGATAGGAAATTTGCGGCGCCGCGGGCCATTAGCCCAGACCCTGGAGGCCACTTCAAGGCGCGCCATGTCTCTCCTGCCTAATGATAATGATGAGCACGAATGCTCATTATTATGCATGCAACTGGAATTGCCAGCAAAATTAAATGCTGCCAAATGTTTGCGCCGCCACTTGGAACAAGATTCACTCTAAAAATATTAAAATATGCATAAATTAGAAGAACTTGTTGTATGTGTGTGTATGTGTGTGTGTGTGTGGCGTCGGGCTTGACTCGACTCGACTCAAGCTGTTTGCCAAACATCTTTAAAGTCGCTCTTTGAGCACAAATCACGCGTTATAATGCGACTGTGGGTCGGAGGCGACTCTGGCTCTGCCCTCGGCTTGCCCTTTTCGCTACTCCAGCTGCCAAGGTCTCAAGTAGTTTTGCCTGCAACAGGCACGTGTCTGTCTGTCTGTCTGTCTGTCTTTCTGTATGTCTGACTGTCTGTCTGTCTGCTGAATGTTGCCTAGGCACAATTAGTTTTGTCATTTCTCATCCACTTGTCTGTCACTCTCTCTCTCCCTCACTCACTCTCTCGCTCTGTCACTCTCTACGTGCTGTTGCTCATTTGTGTGCACTTTTCAATTTGCCATTCAGTAAAATGTCTCGTAAATGTCAACGAGCAACAAAGATTGTATGCAATTTGGGTTCACAATAGCAGCAGGCATACCCTGTAAAAAAAGTTGAAAATAAATTCTGTTAAATTAAAAATTAAATAATTAGTTAATTAAAATTAAATAAAAATAAATAAAATAATAAAAAAAAATAAAAAATAAATAAAAAAATTAAATTAAATTATAAAATAAAAAGATAATAAAATAATTAAAAATAATGAGAAAATTAAATAAGAACAAAGTAAATACAAAAATAAAATAACTTAAATAACAAAATGTTTAAAAAATAAATAATAAATAAAAATACAAAATACAAAAAATTGTAGAAGTAATAATAAATTATAATGCAAATTAAAAAAAAAAATATATATATGTAACAAAAATAGTTTAATAAAAGAAAAAATAATTATAAATTTAAGAATAGTAAATTTGAACAAATTTTGCTGCTCAGTTGGATAAAAAAGTATAAAAATTATATTTTATATACATATATTTTTTATATTTGTTATATATATCATATATATTAGCCACATAGCATGCCCTTTCCATTTGCCACTACGGGGTATTTAATAGAAATTGCTGCAAACTTTTGCCAAAGTCAGCGAAAAAGACTTCAAATCTTTGCCAAACAGTTTGCATTGTCATTATGGCCAGCTCTATAATTATATGAGTATATACATATACATATAAATGCAGCGTAAATGTTAAACATTTACTTAATTATTTTTGGGGGTAGCTGGCTGCCACGCCTACTTTGTCGACGCGCCCAAGCACCATCCACTTCATTTCACTTGAGTTCATGGAACAACACTTTGACACGCTTCAGTTGGCTTTTAGAAGTTTTGGGCATTTGCGTCTGGCAAACCCCATTTGACACTCAATTGCACTTGAAATTTTCCCAATAATTTTTTGCATTTTCCGTTTGATTCGGTTTTGTCTTTTTTTGAAATTGTTCAAAGGCCAGGCGAACGAACTGTCATTGACACATTGAAAAGCGAGTTAAAAAACAATTGGGCAGAACTCAAAGGGATTTATATGCATATATAAGTTGTATTTTTTTTTTTTTTGTAATTATATAAATTGTTTTTAAGCCAAAAAGTAGCAAAAAAGCTGTTTGTTTTTTTGTTGTTATTATTTTGGCCATTTTCAATTCCATTTTCATTTGGCCTGGAAAATCTCATTTGCAATTTTGCTTCTTGGCAACCGAAAATGCCGAAATTGTGCTCTGAAATTTTATTATGATTATCTGTCGTCGCATTTCGTATTTATGAGTTTTAAATTAAATGCGATTTCGGGCACCTTTCCACAGCAGCAGCAGCAGCAGCAGGGGCAGGAGCTGGAGCAGCTGGAAGGCGGAATCTCAACTGTCTCCTGGGCCAGAATTTTTGCTTCTTAAATATTTATCGATTTGTTGCCAAAAGGTTGGCTCCTCCTCCTCCTCCTCGTTTGTCCTCAACCTGTTCACATTCTCTTACTCTTATCATATTATTTCTTTTCTTGCGAAAAAAGGATAAGTTTTTCGGGTTGCTTGATAATTTTGCAAAACGTTTTAGTGGCTGTTTAGGCGGCCGCCTCAATTGAACTTCGATTCGTGCTGCCTCTGTCGCAATATTGCCTTAAATATTTCATGTGCCATATGAAGTTTGAGCTCCCTTTTTAGGGGATTATCTGGAGTTGAGAGCGTAGGGCGGCAGCAAAAATGTTTTCAACCAGTCAAAACTTATGCATATTTTATTCATATATTTGTTGTTCGGGGTATGTATGTATATGTATAAATTGAGCACAGTTTATTGCTGATATAAATAAGAAGCAAATAGATATTTGTGCCGTGACCTATATAAGAGAAAGAGAGAGAGAGAGAAAGGGTTAAGGAAAGGAACTGTTTAGATAGTCAGGTAGAAGAGTCTTGATGGTAAAGTTCTTGAGGTATAAGAGTTTCTCAAAAGTGAAGAGGACATGCATACATATATTAATAATAGAGTTCTAGACTCATAATTCTAAAAGCTCAATTGAATATCATCTATAGCTATATAACTTATCTAAAAAACAGCTACAGCATTGGATTTCTTTGACAAGTTCTTCAAAACTATATATGTGAATATGTAAAGGGTTAAGTTTTTGATAACATATATCTATAACAGAGGCTCTCCCCACTCTATAAGCTTAATATAATACATCTTCTATAGTTGTTGTCTATCTACATTCAGCTTTTGTGGCTACCTTTAGATCTTACTCCAACAACAAAAGTTTTAGCATATCTTCATCTGAATGATATATTTATTGATATATTTAGCATACTTAGCTCAGAATGCTCTTTAACTTTTAGATCAATGAAATATATCATCTAAAGACTGTATAAAAATTAGAAGTCTCTGTCCAATCAACCAAAGAAGAGCCTAATTAAGATATTGAAACTCAGCTGAAACCTTCTATAAGGGCTATAGAAATAATCGATCTAATAATCAAGCCTAGTTGTAAGCATATAAATGCCAGTCAATTTCTTAGCGTTTGCCTTAAAAATTGCATAAATTTGCTAGACATTAGACAGTTTCAGCTTTTGGGAGCTGTCTTTAACTTTTGGACCATTCGACCCGCGTTGCATTGTCAATTACTAGGCAAACACCCTTGTCTGTCAGTCGAGATGCCTGCAAGCGCTGTCTGAATGAGTGAGTGTCCCAGATGCTGTTGCTGTCGATTGCTCTGTGTATCTATTCAAGTTAGGTGTCAAGCTCTACCCTCACCTGCTGAGCTGAGTTGGGCTGAGTGCTGGCTGGGCCATGATGGTGTTAACTTTTTTGGCCAAAGATTTACAGCTGTCGACTGGCTGGCACTCCCTCTCTCTCTCTCTCTTTCTCTCTCTCTGACTGACTGACAAAGGCATAAATCGGCTGTGACTCAACTGATTTACACTTGGCAATGCTTTTGAAGTGAAGTGAATAGAGAAAATGCTGATGCTGAGCAGACGAGTTGCCTCAGGCTGCGCAGCTGCTCGCGTCCTGCGTGCCGTTTGCCAACTAAATTGTTATACTTTTCAATTTGTGCAGAGTGCAAGCAAAATTTTTGGCCATCAGTGTGGGCGTGGTGGGGGCGAACCACTTTGCCCCACCACAAAACGGCACTTTCAACTGTCGCAGCTCTTTTACGAGCATCATTTAAGTTAATTGTCTCGTGTGACTAACTCACCTGTCGCCGGTAGACAGTCGCTGTCTGCTCTGTGGCCACAGCATTGTGGCACTACAATTTACCAATTTGCGTGGCTCTTGCCACGTGCCGCATTTGTGGTGGCGTTATCCCGAAAATCTGGCATAGAATCCATAGAAGATGAAAGCTTCAATAAGCTACTTGAAATTATTTTTAATTAATCATAAGTTTGAAGAGCCTTACACACACACACACGCACACACACACCTTTGTGTGCTGCTCATTTTCATTTTGTGTCCAACCACGCCCCCCGCGTCGCGCCTCCTGCTGGCTGTACTTTTTGTAATTCAATGCTTTGGCTGCTGTCTCTGGGTTTTCTACACGTCGGCGTCTATTAATTAAATTAAAAACTTCGCAAACAGCTTCAGCGTTGTCCTTGTTGTTGTAGTCGTCGTTGTTGTTGTTGTTGTTGTTCGTTGTAAAACTTCGGCGCCTTTGGAGTTCTTAAAACTATGCGCAAACATGCAAAATTATCATGCGATGCGCCAGCTTATAAAGTTTGACAGCAATTACAGCTGAGCGAGCACAGTTTGCAAGCAACTGGACAGTGCGAGCGACACTATTTGGCTTTAAAAGTAATTGGAAACATGAAGTCAGCACACTGTTAAAGCCCTGTTATCTCAGTTCTCCTTTGTAATTATGCAAATGGTTAAGGTTAACAACAATTAAGCGCAGCCCATGTTAAAACACTGTCTGAACCACTGATTCAATTGAATAAAGCTTGACGTCCCTCCACTCGGTTCAATGGTTCATTGAATGTTCGTCTGTCTGCAGGCAGTTTATCAGTTTTCTATATAATATTTTTTGTTGTACTGTAATACACTTACGTCGGGTATGAAAAATGTGAGATAAAGTACGAATGAGTCTAAATAAAAAATAAAATAAAAAAATAAAATAAAATATAAAAATTAAAAATACAAATAACAAATATAAAATATAAAATATAAATATAAAATAAAAAACATGAAATATATAAAATGTAAAATATCAAAATGTAAAATATCAAAAATAAAATATAAAATTTAAAATAAAAAATAAAAAATGTAAAATGTAAAATTAAGAAATATATTAATTAATCAAATAAATATAAAATCTGAATATTAAGAAATACAAAAAATTAAACAAAATAGTTTATAAAATAAAATAAATAAATATAAACAGCAAAAATATATGAGCAGACGGACTCTTCAAACAAGGGTCTAGAAGCTTCTCTTATACAAAGCGCTACAAAGTATAAAACACTGATGTACGCTGTGAATCAGTACAAGTTTTATAAGATACACTACAGCACTGCCTCTAGAGAGTATCTATCATTCGTCATTCTATAAACTTGATTTTGCTTCTTTTTGTTCACGGTCTGCACATTTCTGCCAACAATTATGCATATTTACAAATGTTAATTGCCAGCGGGCGCACACACACACACACAATATTGTGTTGTACACGTATTTACGACACGGCCAACAGCCACGCCCCCTGCTCTCGCTCTTGCCCTCGCCCACGCCCAGGCCTGCCAATTAACAACATTATTGACTGTGACCCGACCAACGACTCTCGAAGCCAAACCAAGCAACCACTTTGAAATGCTAATGAAATTGGCTTTTAAAGTGAGTCGTGGCTGGGGGGAAAAATGTGTAAAATGAAAGAAAAATGTGAATTCAGCGTTTGATTTCGATCAAAAGTCCTTGTCAAGACTCGTCCTGCGCGGTTGCCTAATTGATAAATTGATTAAATTGCATGGCTTAATTGCATGGCAATCGCATTGTCTTTCCTCACAATGCGAAGCGAGCCACACACGACAACGAGCAGGAGCAAGAGCAGGAGGAGAAGCAAAAGCAGCAGCAGCAGAAGCCGGCTGCAAATGAATTTTCACATTTCATTTTCGAGGCTCCACTTTGGCTTTGGCGCGCCGCTGGCAAATTGCATTTGCTTTGTTCGCCTTCATTTTGGTCAACTGTTTCGTTAATGCGACTTATTTGTCAGCATTTCAAGTGTCGCTCGCATCAGCTCCTGAAAGCTCGGCATCTGCCCCGCAGTGATCCGTTTTGGATTGAGTTTGCTTTTGTGTCTGGACAGCGCTCAATTTTCCCCTCTGTCAGCTTTAGCGAAGCGCCTGCGGATGAGCTACTGATTTGGCTATTGTCTACTTTAGTTACAGTTGAGCGGCGAACACGTACGTTAACTGTAAACATGTGCGATAAAAGTTGAGAGTCGTAAAGTGAAGGGAAAGAGGAGAGTCAAGTTTAAAGTTCACTATGCATGTAGTTTCTATGACCCTTAGATGATATTTGAGAAGAACAAGCTCATTTGAAATTGGGGTATAATCAGTGAACTAAATTTGCATGCTATTCCGCTTGACTCAAACCAGAGCCAGTTACACGTTTAAAGAAAATGTAAACCAAATGTTATACTCTTTAGAGAGTGATATAATACATACATATATATTCAAATTGATTCCATCAAACTATTGAAGCTCTAGAAACTAAAAAGATTCGAATCTTCACAGAACCCAGCCTCCTCAACGTTTACGAATGTCGCACAAAGCGGAATCAATAAATTTGACGCTCTCGAGAGAGTAAATATAGGATAATAAATAGCATATGTTAGTAAATCGCTTAACTACACTCACTAAACACCCTCTAATCACAGCAACCCTATCAGTAAGCCTTCGATAAATAGCGAAAGACCCTACTAAACACAATATCTAGTCAACCCCCATAGATATCCGCACAATCTATGCATTGCTCACTTTTATGGTGCGCATTTTGCATTATCTGTGTAAGTGCCGTCCGGCTTATGTCCGCTCAGCACACTCACTTTCTCTAAACTCAGTCTCTTCGTTAACTAAGCGTTAAGTCCGAGCGAATCCCGTACAATAAAAAGCCTGAGCCCGGCGACTAAAGCGCATTAAAAATGCCGACTGGCTGTGTAACCGAAGCGCTCTCACAGGAATGGGAGTTGGAATTGGAACTGGATTGGAGTTGGAGTCAGGGAGAAATAGTGCTGGTCAGTGTCCAGTAATAGAGCTCGCTTCGTTTCCCTTTTCCGATTGTTTTCTCTGCTTCATCTTTTTCTCTTTTTTCGCCATTGCGTTGATGCGGTTTTGCTTTGATTTAATTTTGCTTTTACTGCTGCTGGTTGTTTGTCATTGTTCGCAGTTCGTATTCCCTTCCACCCAGCCCATTGTCTGCACCCAATTTGTGAGCTTTGTTCAATTGGCTTTGGGTGCTACCACAGTCCTCTCTCTCTCTGTCTCTCTCTCTGTGTGTGTGCGCGTGCAGTGCTTTACACTCGACTCTGTGCAGCTCAACTGTCATTCAGTCGTCAGCAAAATAAATCACCAAACGGAACGACAAGCACTTTAAAAATTTAGCTCCTCCAGGGCCAGAAAATTTGCCGATGCCTGAAAGTAGGCAACGATAATTTAAGGCCCTGAAATCTAGTTAAATATTCAATTGGCTTAGTTTTTCGCGTAGTTGATTTGAATATGGTTGCAAGTGGAGCATTTGGGCAGAGGCTTATAAAGTTGGAAAGTTATAATGTTGCCCTGCCATAGGCACTGCACTTGATGTGTGGCATAAAGAGATGAAGGCTTGGATTGGAAGAGAGAGGAGAGCGGGAGATTAAGAGATTTGTAATGTAGAATAGAGTACATGGATATGAAATGTGGCATACCGAATAGCGAAGAGCGAATAATGAATATGGAATCTGAGATATGGAGTATGGGAGAATGTGAGATAAGGAACATGAAATACGATATGTGAAAAATGGAATATGAATTCTGGAATATGGACTATGGGAATATGGAATTTAGAATGTAAAATACTCAACATGAGATCTGGCATATGAAATATGGAACTTTGAGTATGGAAGAAATAATATGAAATGTTGAACATAAAAGAATGTTGTAGAATGTTGAATATATATGTAAGATGTGAAAAACATGTAATATGGAATGGAATGGAACATGGAGTTCTGGCAATAAATAATATGTAATATGTATAATATATTAATATAAAGTACATATTCCATAAGGTATAGGTCTAACTGAATTTCTATTATGGTAAAGTGAATGCATTTGACATTCAAGAAATTTGTAGCTATTAATAATATAAATATCTCAGGTCTCCACAATTCGCACTGCTCTTCTATTGTCAACGTTCAAGCAACCCTCGCAAACTACCGCCAATTTATCTGCCGAAGCGCTGCAGCTGGATAACATTTCACAATTCAGGCTGCCATTCAGATTCATAACCCAGCGATTTGTGTGTGTTGCTTGCCAAACTGGAACCCACACATTTCCACCAGAAACCCGCTCGTAATTCCATTAAACACACTCCCAAACCCAAACCACAACGCGCCACAGTTGGACAGGCACTGCAGCACGGCGGCAGCCGCACAATTGTGGCTTGACTATTGCATAAGAATGTTACGAGCATGAGCTGATGCTTGATGCCATTAACCCAGAGTTGGGTCTGCTATTTCGCTTCTGCTTCTTCTGCTCCGATTTGTTGTTCCTTTTTTCAACTCCAGCCATGCGACTAGTTTATGCTGAACATATTTTATTGATTACATTTGCTGTTTGCCCAAGTTTGTGCAGACTCCGGCATACGCTGCGCTCTGTGTCTGCGTGTTCTTGCACAAGTTTATGAGATTTTTGTGTTAGGCAGAGACCCCCACAAAAATCCCCAAATCAGTGGAGCGGGAGTTGTAGTAGCCCACATTTAGGGGAATTGCATTGCTGTTCGTGTGCGTGTGTGTGTGTGGGTGTGTGTGTCTGCATGAGTTATGTAAGCAAATAAATTGCTTATATGTAGCGACAATTTGCGGTAATTTTGTGATTTGTGTATTTGGCTTCAATCTGGAAATGTTATGCTGACATCATCTGTGGCCTCTCTGTGGGGTTGTTTTCTAGCCGGGCCCCGAAGTCTTTATGGCTATTAATTAAACATATATGTGTGTATGTATGTATAGATATATATACATACTCTTCACCCACATCTAGTTCATATTTCATGACACATTCTCCCTTGAATCTAACTCCCCCTCTCTTTCTCTCTCTCTCCTTTGGAATCACACTTTATTGACTGCCTGCCTGCCTACCTGTGCGCACACTAAACGTGTAATCCTTTTTTCAGCGCCTGCCATTTGCATATAGCATACGTGTAAGAGGCCACGCTGAGTGCCGTCTCTGATAGCCGCCCACTTGTATGCATATCGTTAGCAAATTGCAGGCTCAAAAATGCCAACCAAAAAAAAATGTGGAAAAACAGCCAAAGCTGGAGCGAAAACTTCAGGCAAAAGCCTCGTGTTTTTTTTTCCTTGTGCACTGTAAGCTAATACCCAGCCAATTTCCGTTAGCTGGTGCTCCCTTACAGCGGCTGGCAGGTAACGTGGCCAGCGCTTCTTGTGTCCTTTTTTGGCCCTGTGGCGCAATTCGTGCCTTTTGTATTTCCGTTTTGGAAATTAGAAGGCGCGCCCCGCGTTAAAGTTCTCTGTACAAATTTGTATAAAAGCTTAGCTACATTTGCTCTCTCTCCCTCTCCCTCTCTCTCTCTCTCTCTCTCTCTCTTTTATTTTTCCGCTTAACTCATTTGCATATTCGACACATTCCAAATTGACTTCCCCCCGGCGCGTTTCAATGGCCGCCTTTGGGGAATTTAAGCCTTTTTAGGCTGCCATTTTATGAAAATAATTTTAAAATTGACATTAACTTTGGCAGCCTGGCAACCCGACTGGGGCCGGCTCTGTCCTGGGCGAGGTGTCCAAAAATGAAGCCATTAGCAGTCAAAGCCACTGCCGCACACAAACCCCATCAATTGACTTGTGAACGCAGCAGCCCCAAACCGCACAGCAAAAGGCGTTGATTGGGCAGCAAAGCCCCAAAAACTAGAAGCGCCCCACACTCAATTACCCAAACTAGCTGACAAAATGTGTCCCAGCTCGCACAAAGTGAATAGGAATAG
The DNA here is from genome assembly GCF_054131065.1 of Drosophila arizonae. Lineage (NCBI taxonomy): Eukaryota > Metazoa > Arthropoda > Insecta > Diptera > Drosophilidae > Drosophila > Drosophila arizonae. The sequence goes on along the minus strand of NC_142924.1, from coordinate 5,523,567 downwards.
TCGGGCTGAAAATAATTTGATTGGATTGGTTGGCTGCCAGTGGAGGGGGAAAGGGAAGTTTTGAGTGCTTTTCATAAATTGATTTTGCATAAAAGCCAATTAGCATAAGTCATAATACAATTCTGTAATCGAGAATTTACACAATATTTATATTTATATTTATATTTATGTATGTTTTTCCGTGTTTCCATTTGCAGCTATTTCCCGCGAGGATGGCGACGATTCGACACATCATCATCATCATCATAATCATCATCGCGGCGGCGGCGCCCATCATAATCACGGTAATAAAGTTCCATTCAATGGCTACAACTCGGAGGAGTATCTGGATCGCCTCGAGCCCAATGGCAATATACCCGCTGACAAAACAAATTGCAGATATGGCGGTAAGTTAGATAGAGTTGATTATTAACACTTTATATATCATAATATATCATTATATAAAAATATTATATACATATGTATATCATGACTAGTATTAGGAGGAAGTTGTTCAAGGCTTTTTAGTTAATTTCATCATGAACTCAAGATTGAATGCTATATATTGTTATTCATTAGGGAATATTTATTTATTATCTTTAAGTTAAGAACATATAATTTTAATTAATATAATAGTAAGAGATTATACTTCTATGAAACATAAAAACAAACAACTACTTGTTCCATTAGATTGAACTATTTGGAATAAAATATTTTTTTTAACATATACTCATAAGTACCTTTTACTTAAGGATATATGCCAGCCAAGAAATTATTGGTAAATATATAAATACATTTATATGCTATTTTATATGGCATATATATACCATAATACCATAAAATAAACGAAAAGCTTCAGAATGTACAGAGATTGGGGCGCTTCATTCATCATAATATACATAGATAGATGGATTGTAATAGGTATATAATAACCGCTTCATATATTTTAATATACATAGCTTTACCTTATATTTCCTTTTATTGAAATTTTAAAGTCTCAGCTTGTGCAAGTTTTTCAAGTTCATTTCAATATAACTTAATAATGTATATAATATATCTCTACATAGATAGATTAATATATTTAGTGTTGCAATCTAAAAGTACAAATAGTTATAAACTCACACCAAACGTAGCTTCAACTCTCAGACCAACTCTCTCTTCACTTCACATCATTCCCTATCAAAAAAAAACATTGCCTACATTTCAGCGCTCGGCTGGCGAAAATCATTTGTTCATATAATTTTTTCACAGTTTCGCTTTAGACAACCTTAAGCGAGCTCATTCATAAAGATTTGCACAATTTATTGCCTCACTTTCGCAATAATCTCTCATTTAAGTAGACTTGGCATAGCTCCCTCCCCTCCCCCACCCTCACCCACACACACACACACACACACACACAAAACTAATTTAATGATACGAGAAGCATTTGTAAGCGCTTTGACGCTCCCCACTGACTGACTGCCGTAATTTATGCCTTGGCTCTAACTAATATCGGGCCGCGTGTCTAATTATGGCCAAGAACATTTCCCCAGTGGCATAGATAAACCATTCCACTCAAGCATTTCACGCGCTCAATTTATTCGCCACGTTGCATACATTTCTTCTGCTTCTGCTACTGCTTCTGCTTCTTCTTTTGCTTCTGCTTCTGCTTCTGCTTCTTCTTTAGCGTAATTTATCAAATGTTTGTGTCATTTAGCAACGTTTTCACATTTTTTTTGCTGCTGTATTTTCGTTTCATATATTTTATCTGTAATTTTCGTCATTTAAAGTCGTGCTTAAATTGTTTATCATATCATAACTTGGCTGTTAATGCGCTTGAATTCCAATGTGATGCACATTAAGATGCCTCCGTTTACCTCTCTCTCCCTTTATCACCCTCTCTCTCTCGCTGTCTTGCCTTCAGTCTCTCGGCTTTCTGTTGCTCCTTCATTTTATTGTCATAATTGTAAATTGCAATTTTATGCAAACAATGGCAAAATGAAGGCACAATCTCAAGTCCTGCCGGAGCCGGCACCCCCTTTGGGGTTCATGAGTCCTTGCGACTTCAAGCTGGTTGACATTGCCGATAAGGCGACTGATGATGAGCCGTAGCACAAGGACTTGCTGCTGCTGGCGCTTGTACTTGAAGCTGTTGCTCTTGTTATTGTCCTTGTAAAGCGGGGCACTCAACTCGCAGGCCATCCTACTCTAGCGCTCTCTCTCTTTCCACTTTTTCTTTGTCTCTGTCTACGTCTAGGCATTACGGAATCGGCTCATAAAGCAACGGAAATGAAAATATTAACAAGCAAATGCACAGCAGCAACAGCAGGAACAGCAGCAGCAACAACATCTGCAACAACAATGGGAATTATTCATAGTTAAATGGAAACTGTGTTGCATGCCTCATATAGTAGCTATCTGTAGCCCATTCTTTCTCTCTCTCTCTCTCCCTCTCTCTCTCTCTCTCTCTCTCTCTCCCTCTCTCTCTCTCCCTCTCTCTCTCTCTCTCTCTCTCTCAACTTCCCTCCCCTCTTGCTGGAGCTGGCTCTGCACATATTGCCCAGGTTCTGGACTGGCTGACACCTTAGCCAAGTTTAATGCACCATCGCTATATCACTTTTGGCTTTGGTCTGCTGCTACGCGACGCTAGGTGGCGCTAGCTGCCATGTTTGCTTATTGCATTTGGCGAGGTGCACTGCAAGGATTACGTGTGCTGCTGCTTCTTTCCTGACACAGCAACTTTGGCCTGATATGAAAAGTGTGAAAGGCTGTGGCTAAAAAACCAAAAAATAAAACAAGGAACTTTTGCTGCATGCAAATATCAGTCGTGCTGCACGTCGCTTCAAAGCTTTTGACTTGTTTTTCGAGATACTTTAAACTTGCGAAACTTCAGTTGGTATTAGAAGTTTTTAAATGTTGAAGAGTGTTAAATATGTCCGTTTTTTATTTGTTTATGAGATATGATAACATTGTTATGCGGAGCTCTGAGTTTGACTAAGCCAAAGTTTTCTCTTGAAATTTCAGAAATCAACTCTCAATTGTGTCTCATTGTCTCTGTGTTGCCCAAAAAATGCTGTTCATATTAATTGCACGAGTTTTATTAGCCATTCGAATGTTCTTTAAAAAATATAGGGACTATGTAGTATATCCTCTTATGCAACCTTTCAATCTCTTCATTTCTATATTAAGCTGAAATTTATTAGAAACATTCAAATCAAGCCCAGCTAATTTCTTGTTTAATATTTCAATTGGCGCCTATAAATTTGTATTATATTAAAGTTGTAGGCTTACTTGCAAGCTTTAGCTCTTTATAACACTTTAAAATAATGTTACATATACATATATATCATTTATACTATCTCTATCGTTCACCCTTGATTAATAGTTTTTCTTTCCCTCATTCAAAGCCAAGTTTTCAATTCGATTCGCTGTAGTTTTTTTTTTCTATTGAGATCAATAAACTTGTTCGTGCTACCCCCGCCCGACAAATGCTTTACAGTTCAGTTATCATAAAGTTATGTAACGCACAATAAATTACACACTCTGAAAGCACATTCACCACCCACTCAGAGCTCAGCCAGAGCGAGCATGGGCCAGAGTTCTCCTCTCTAGCAGCAGCCAAAAGCAATTTCAGTTTTTCATGCTCCGCTCTCGTGTTGCTGTTGTTGTTCTGATTAGATGATTTATAAGCTATCTTCAGCTCGACAACGTTGTTGTTGTTTGCTATTTAGAAGTGCGGACGAGATATGCGCAATTTATAGTCGCAAAGACTTTGCCCTTAACAAAGATTATGGTTTATATGCGCAAATTATGCAAGGGAAAATCTTTCCCAAAACGGAAAAAAAACGAAATTCCCGTTTTCGAAGCTCTGCCATTTGCCATTTGTTGGGCAATTAGAAAAGTTATAAAAAAGAAGCAGAAGCGGGAAAATTGTAAATTGCTTGAAAAAACATATTTGGCAAATTCGCATAAAGAGAAACATTTGACAAACGGCGCGCCCCACATCCGTGGCGCCACAAAATTGTAAATCATGCCCCACGATTATGCGCGACACGCAAAATTACGAGTATTTAAATCACGAGGGCTGCGTGAGGGTGAGTGTGTGTGTGCGTGTGCGTGTGTGTGAGTGTGTTGCAGCTGCTTGGTGTTTGCCACATGCCACATGCATCACTCGGCTGCATGGCGCTTAAAAATGCCATTTGCTGCCACGCCTTCATTGCCCAACTTTTTGGCAAGCTCCTCAACTACCTCAGCTATTTCAGCGATCCCCCCCGAAGCTCTCGCGCTGCTTCAACAAAATTTTACACGCGCGACTAAATCCTTTTAGCGCTTTATTTGGCTTCTGATGCGCCGTTACTTGTCCTTCACTTGATGTTTATTCTGTTGATATGGCAGGGTATTGTGATGCTGACAGACAATATGATATGCTTAATATTCTCAGAGATTCTAGAGATAGATTTGGTATATAGGGCGTGTATATATGGAAGATCTAGGTAGGTTCTTTTAGAGTTGCCAAACTCAATAAAATATAGATTATGTAAATCTAGAAAGGATCTAGATAGTTCGTTAAGCTATCAGATCTATAGATATAACTATCGGTTATCGGTATCTTGATGATGTAGCAGCTCTCAAGTTAATTCGCATTAATATATTTAAAAAAAAACTCTAAAGAGTTTCTTGAATACCAGAAAATACTATGGTCTAAAATCTAACCTAAACTAGTTAAGATCTAGACAGACTCCACAACCGTCTCACCCCTTATACCCTGTAGGTCTAGTCGCTGGCTCAGCGAACTTTAAATATTTTGTATGTAATTTCACTTCATTTATTTCTAATAAACTTCAATTCAACAATAATTTTTGTTTTTTCCATAAACTCGTCTCCCTTATATCTCTCTATAAAGGGTATTCTTTGTTCGTACTTCCTCCACTTGTGCTGGCCTTTTTGGCACTTTCAGCTTCATCGCTTCGTTTGTTTAAACATTTTTTTGGTGTTTTTTGTTTTTTATTTTCGTGCTCGCTGTCTTGCGAGGGGTGAAACTCAGTCAGAGACTTTGTTGTCTATTGTTTTCATAGCGTTTTCCGCTCCCTAGTCGACAGACTGTGATTTAAATTTATTGGCGAAATACTTTAAGTGATTTTTTTATGTGTACCCAGAGCAAGTGGCAGATGGGTAAGTGGAGTAGATTGTTTTGGTTTGGCAGCAGTGGCTTGTAACAGGTTGGACTGAGCTTTGAGAGAGTATGAGAAGTAAAGATGAAATATGTAATGTGTGTATAAAATATAATATAATATATGACATTTAATAATATAATATGATTTTTTTATCGTTTAAACATTAAAAATTAATTTAGATTTTAGTTTGCTTAGGCCTATCTTGAAAAGAAAAGATAAACTAGTTATTTAGTTAAATATACAGACTTTTAGGCAATACTGTATTTATTAAACTTCTACTCACATTTTTGCAAAATTTTATCTTAAACTATATCAAATGAAATTTATTTTAAAATCGTATCTTTTGTAGACTCTAAGCTAATATAGACGGCATGCATTTGTCGCCATTATATTAGTAGTCGTGGTATCTTCAAGTCGTATACCCCCATCAAGAGCATCCTTTCTCGCTTTGTTTACCATTTTTTCTGTGTGCTAGCATTGCTTTCATGGTGGCAACCCTTTGACAGTTTCGCTGGCTTTTCTTGTTCTCTTGCGGCCATTAGGCGGGCGTTGCCAGCCAAAGGAGTCCTGTCGCCTTGCGGTTAGACAGCCCTTCTCTGTGGTCTTACCCGCTGTCAAATTCGTTGCAGTTTATTAACGAAGCAAAAACATGTCGCCTCTTCGCATTTCCCGTATTTTTCGTATTCTCGTATTTGTGCTTTTCCGGCTGTGGCTGGAGTTACGGCTTCTCTTTCCTCCATTTTTTTTGGTGGGCTTTGTGTGGCGCATTTTTAATGATTTAGTTGGTGAAGTGTTTTTTGTTGCTTTGCTTTTGTTTGATGTGAGAGAGATTTCCCTTTTGCACCCGAGCTTTTGGCTAATGAAGCGACTTATGCATTGACATGGAAAATTTGCGGTCGATTATTTTTTTTCTTTCCCTTTTTTTTTGGGCATTTTTACGGCTGTCGCGCAGCATTTGCATAGAGATTTCATTGCAAGATCAAAGCATGAGCCTGGCTAATTGGCTAGAGAAACTGTTGGCAATCAGAGACCTCAAAGAATATGCAAAGAGCCATTCCCACGCTATTGATTTTCACCGTCAACTGAATTTTAGCAACAACAACAACAACAACAACAACAACAAAAAATGTCTGTCAGCAGATAAATATGAATAATGCGATGTAATACAGAGCTCAGATGAATGGCGCACGGCTAATGTAATCAATTCTTCTCTATCTCCCTTTTTTTGGATGAAAAACTTTGTCCATATACAGTGAAAGTTGTAAGCAGCTGCCACGCCCACACAATTTTTAAGTCAACTTCGCCAGCAGCCAATATTACGAGCATTGTCCACCCCGACGAAGGGCAGAAAAATTGTGTAAAACTGTCTGAAAATGAATCTTTTTGACAATTCGCCGCATTTTGCATACTAAGCTCATTATGGTGGGGCGATGCGGACGGCCCCAAACAACTCGTTGCCAGCCACAATTTCATTCCTTTTTTCTTCTTCTTTATATTTATTTTTATATCCTGTTGGCCGGCGGGGGCTGCAAACTTTTTAATAGTGCTCTGAACTCCCCCAACCCTGCTTGGGCTACTTGGCTACTTTGCTCCCTTCCCTCACAAGACAATTTGACGCGCATTTTATTGCAACTGGCTGGGCTAACAATGCCCGTTGGCCAGTGCCACGCCCTCGACGCCACATCACATTGTCTCAGAGTAGCTCCAATATGAAAATTCACGCCTGTCATTATAAATTCCTGTCGGAAGCCAGCGGGACCAAGAGACAACTGACAGCCACAAGACATAATAAAATGCGAGTGCTTTAAGGGCGCCAATGTGCTGAGCTGCCTTTAAGTTGGTGGCGCTTGCAATCAACGCACAGCGCTCGCAATTTGAGTGACAGCTGAAGTATCCATAACGTCATCAGGCGCTCATACAATATGCCAAGGGAGCGTGTGAGGGAGGTAGAGAGAGAGAGAGAGAGAGAGATGGAGGCCTCAGGTCACGGCCTCCAACGGAATTAGGATTCATAATATGACAAAGTGACGGTTGGGCCATGTAACTAACGTGTGTGTCTGTGTGTGCGTGTGTGTGTGTGCAAATATCCTTGTAACACATTCCACCCATCACACAGTCACACACACACACATCCACACAGAGTCGCCGACACGTGTGTGCTCAGATTATAAGCAGCTTCGGCTGCGGTTGCCTCAGCGTATTTGTATTGGTCTATGGGGAGATTGCGATTCATTCGTATCCTGCATCTAGCGTCCTGCTCTCTGCCGTCTGCCACTGCAGATAAGGCCCGTTTCGATGAATGTGTTGACTCTGACAGCCTTGGGGCACTTGGGGCACGCATTTGATTTGGTCAGCTCGACACATTGCAGGCCAGTCGCTTCCTTCCTGTAGCAGTGTACATACACAGAAGAGAGCGAGAGAGAGAGAGAGAGAGCGAGAGCTAGAGACTGCTTCAAATTTTGATTGTCATTTACGTGACGAACCACACACACACACACGCACACGCAACCACACACACATATGTGTGTGTAAGAGGCTTTTTGAATGAAATTGCTGCAAATTATTCCCATTACGATTTTGGGGGAGCTTCCTTTTCAAGTTGATTGTCGTTTACATATATGAACAAAGCACCGTGGGCCAGTGCGGGGCTCTCTGCTTAGGCGCCTGATTGAGCATTGAAGAGGCCCATGGCTGAGTTGAGTGCGGTATATGTGGTCGAGGCAGGCAATAGATAGTAGATGTTTTCGCATTCAGGCCTAGCCGGCTCAATAATGGATTAATCAGTCACAAGCCATGCGTTGGCTATCAGTATGCTACCAAACATTTCAATTGCTGGGCATGAAATGCAAAGCGTTTGATATGATAATCGACAGTGTTGTGTTATCGATTGGCAGTTGATTGAGCAAACGACGAGCTTGAATTGATTACCTAAAAGTGAGTGGGTCGACAATTTAATGAAAATTTGACTTACGATATGACATGTCATTTATAATAGTAAGGGACTGTCGATTACTTTACCAATTATTCATTTGCTATAGTTATCGAAACTGTATGTTCTGAACTGATAGTCAATTTTGTAATCGACAGCTCAGATATCTGGAAGCCTATAATCTACAAGCGAATATGCAGTTATTACCTGTTATCGATTGATTTATCGATATGCATTCTCCTGACTTTTTGATGTTGAATAACTATATGGTAGCTATTATATGCTATCGATAAATTTTTCAATGCATATTCTCTCAAATTACTGATGTAGAATTATTAAAAACCATACTCAATCGACTTTGTTATCGATCTTTAGTCAATCGACTCATATATTTTTTTCATGCGAAACCTATTCTAAATAAAAATGGTAATTAATCGATTTATTTACTAAAAACTCGATTTTAATTGAATGTATTTATAGCTGAGCAAAGCTTCTGAAAGAGTTAATGTTAAGTTAAAAAATTTTTAATGTATCGAATATTCGATCATTCGATACTTTATACACTGCTTTCTGCACCTTATTCCTCTCAATTCGAAATTCTTCCTCTTGCCCAGGATGTATAATATCGCACCACTGTGCACCTTTATTGACCACTGCTGGATGACCAGCGCTTTGTCCACTCTCGACATGCTCGCCAAGGGAATGTCTCATTTAAGTTCCGAACGCACTTCTCGCGTCCTCTTGGATGGACTTGGACCGGGCCGTGCTATGGCCGTTGCTGTTGTCCGTGGCCATTGTGTACGTGTCTTTTGTTTTCGCTGAGCTTAGCCAGCGGCCACGCCCCCCAACTGGGGGTTCTTTCTCTCCATTTCGTGTTGTTGCCTGAAGGCAAACAATTCGCGTTTGGTCAGACCATTCGATTGCTTTTTATGACGAACGCTTGACGGAAAGCGTGCAACAATGTTTTTTTGCTTGGTTCTGTTTTTGCTGTTGGTCTGTTTGTTTCTAGTTGTATTGCCCATGTCGCCGTTGATGATATATTGCAGATGCAGTGGGCCACGCCCACTGGCTTTATTTGCCATCGCCACAAATCAGTGGACAATAATGACGGCTCTCAAATCAAGCAGCCGGAGGGATAGCAGGAGCAGCAGTGCAGCTCTTTCTCTCTCTCTCTCTCTCACCCACTCTATCTCCTTCTCTCTCCCTCTGTTTACAGAGCAAACCTTTTGAAGTTAATTAAAAAATGCAGCAGAGAATGCGCGTTTGCAATTACTTAAACGTAGAGAATTCCTTTATTTTAATGGTTTTTTTCCCGTGCAGCTTGTAAAAATATTATGGATAAATGTGGCAGCTGCAACAACAGTCAATGGACTATTTTATTGCTTATTAATATTCCCCACAATTCGCTACCTTTTCCCCACTCGCTTTCCATCATTGTAATAAATGGATTGCAACGGGGTATGCTGCAACGAAATTGAATTTCTGCTGCGGCTTCGGCTTATCCCAGTGCAATGCAATCGAATTGGATGCGGCTCGTCCTTAGTCCCCTTCGAGTCACCTGCTCGTTTCCTGTATTGTGGCTACAACGATTCGTATGAGGAATCAATTCATTTTCTTGGCCATTGTACAATTTCCGTCTGACCACTGGGCCATAAAGCAAATAATGTTTGGACAAATTGCAGCTAGTAGATTGATGTTTTTGACTTTGATAAATATTTCGATGATCGGAAAAAAATAAAGAAAAATTGTGCAATAGCCAGAACAATTCGTTAATAAATAAATGCCAAAGCAGCTCAATGACAGCAGCTGCTTGTGAGATGTAATCAAGGGAACGAATGTTTGAATAGATGAATTTCCTATTCAACTTTAAGTTTTTATTGCCTAAATTTGTCGAATTGTGATTGAGTTGATGAAGGATTGTGAGTTGTAATATGTAATTTAAGTTGATTAGAGCGGTCTAGAGTTGAGTGTCTGATTGGAAAAGGCTGTGCAATCAGAGCTGAGCAGAGGCAGGCATAGGGAACTAGTGAATGAGTTTGTATAGTTGTGTGTGTAAACTTAATCAATGTTATTAGGTTTGACTCTTAGCTTGACTACATCTATATGGTGCAAATATATTGAAAAAGACGAATCTATCAAACTTTGAGCAGAGAGTCTGAGTTGCATATGAAAACTTGAATATTAATATATGCATGGCAATTTTTTTGTGTATATATGTATTAGGTATATACATATATTTATTTTTTAGAGCTTAGAATTAATATATGTACGTTTAAAACTGGTTTAAAAATTAAACACTGGCAACTGGTGCCTTTGGCTTGATCTGTATTTATATACTATTCATTTCCTCTGCTGCCCAGCTGCAGAGGGAGAGCTTTAGCTTCAGCTTCTAATGCTGCTCTCAATGCTTAACACATATAAATGTTGAAAATGTCTGCAAGCAAGTGTCTTTCACTCACACTCTGAGAAAATGAGTAGAGAGCAAACAATTGCCTCGGTTCTTCAACGAGCTCGTTCGTGATCGGAAAGAAACTTTTTTAGGCTCTCTGATTTCATCGGCTTTTTAGTTGAATTGAGCGAAGCCTAAAGTCTTTAATGTACGCATTGATATTTATGCGAGCTTGTGTTGAATTGCTTACGTGAATTGTGTGTGTGTGTGTGCAGGTGTATGTGAGAATGATGATCGTTTGAGCGAACATCAATCGTGTCGCTCTCCAAGCAATACTCAAACGAACATAGGCGCTCAGTAGAACACAATAACGAGAAGAACCGAGACGCTTACTCAGAGCGATTATACGAATCAAACGATCAACTTTTATTTTCAAGCTATGCTATTCTATATATAGAGTCAGTGAAATATAGAAAATTAAAATATAGCGAACCCACTGAAAGCAACAAGACAATCCAAGAGGGTTCCAAGTTAACATAGCTGGCCTAATTTTTCCTATATTCCCATTTTTCTCGCATTTGACTTGCCTCTTCACCCGTCTAAAACATGCAGCAAAACATATTCCAAACTTGCAAAACCTTTTCCAAACAACAAACTCTTGCATTGTTTTTATCTAAATTGCATTGTCGCTTGTGCAAAAACTTAGCTCGCTGCAAAGTCAGTTGCGTAAAGGATTTGCAGTCTGCAGTTGGGAAAAGCGCCTTAGGCTTAGACACAAGACCAAATGCAGTTGGCCCAAAAAAAAAAAGAAAAGCAGGAGAAACTAAACTGAAACTGTTAAGACGGATGCAATGCCTGCCTAGTAGCTCTATCCGCTTTGGCTATGGCCTGTTCCTGCACCTGTGCGCCGCGCGGCTGCATGCAACAAAATGTTGCATAATGGGCAACGTTTAGTGTGAAATTTTTAGCGGTTCTCTTTCCTTTTTTTTTTCGTTTTTGTGCACTGCCTTTGAAATTGCGCACATAAACTAATTTCACATGCATGAAATGACTTGCATGGCAGTAAAAATGAGAAAATTGCAGAGTGGCAGGCAGCTGCTGCTGTGGCTGCTCCTGCTGCTGTTGCTGCTCCTGCTGCTGTGGCTGCTCCTGCTGCTGTTGTTGCTGGCGTGGCATATGCATCCATTAGGGTTAAGTTGCGCTCCTCATGCGTTCTGCGGGCTTGGCCCCAGCGCTAATTGTGTCACACAATGATGAGCATAATTTGCGCACACTTTAACACACAGGGGGGGAGGGGGGTGCAGAGGGTGAGGAAAGGCGCTGGAATAGTGGCAGCTGGCTACAAAAGCGCAGTCGCATATCAAGCATACGCCCCATGTGTGTGTGTGTGTGTGTGTGTGTGTGGAGCAATTTATGCACAATGGCAGCACTAATTTTCCGTTAGTAAGTAATTGCATTTGCGTTGGCCTCTTTGAGCAAAACGTCAACGTTTTGCCTCACCTGCCAGCGAGCTGCTGTCCTGTTACCTGCCTGCCCCCGCCACCCACTCTATGTCAAGCATTATTTGGTGTTGCGTATTGTTTTCATTCATATTGTTTGGCATTTTCATTAAATGTAACCGGAAACTCGACAGCTGCCTTTTCGGGCATATCCATTGCGTTACTTGATACGGCTCCGACGACTACCGCCTCCCGCCTCCCGCCTCCTGCTCGTCTTGCATAATTGTCAGCTCGTATGCAGCAGACAAGGCTTTTAATTGGCATCAACTTTATTTTGACTGTGTGTGTGTGTGTGTTTGTGTGTGGGGAAGGAAAGCCCACCCATGCTCTCTCTCTCTCTCTCACTCTCCCTCTCTTCCTCTCTTGCTGTATAAAATATGCTGTCATATGTTTTGGCTCATGATGAATGATGCCGCCAATTGTTTGGGTTTTTGTTTTGCTGTTGTTTTACGTTTGTTTGCACTGCGCAAACAGCGCTTCTCGAAAAGTGGAAAAAGCTTAGCAAGCCAAGCCACATGCCATCAGCTAGCCAGCCACCAACCACCACCCACTCCCTCGCAACCCTTAACTCCAAGCTGAGGCCTAACATTTTTCGACTTGACAGCAGCATATTATGTATCTCTTAGCCCGCTCGACTGCCTCTCTGCCTCTCCGTCTGTCTGTCAGCTGCTCTGCCAAAAACTCTGTTGGTATACTCTGTAATCGTTAAGCGATTTCTTGTGGAGGCGTGCCAGCCTCCCCTCCCCCGCTCGCTGCGATTGCTTTGTTTGCCTGTTACGTACAAGAAAAGTAATTTTATGTAATTTGTTAAGTAATATCCTTTGCTGCGTGTTTGCCTGCATGTCTCGGCAGGATGTGGCGAACCGTGCGGACGTGTATGCCCGAAACTTGATGGATTTACTACTCCACAGGCAGGCAGACGTTGCTGCGATTGCTGCTGCTGCCTGCTGCTGATGCTGCTGCCTGCTGCTTCTACTCCTGCGGCTTGCCTGTTAATTAGAAAACGAAAACGTGAACGAAAACATCAAAGTGCTATTGTTGTTTAGCTTTAAGCCGCTTCAGCCACATCCATCAGCTGCCAAACAGACAATCAGCAGCACTCGAAAAGCTGCTACGATTCCTGCATTGATATATCCTAAAAGATTTATAAATGAAAAAAGATTACCTGCTGTTTGTAGTAAGCAAAGCTGAGATGGTATTGCTCTGGAAATATTTATTTATTTTCTATAATTAAAAAATATTACATTTATTTATTCAGCATTATTTATTTGGTGAAACGCCTAGTAATTCCCTTCAGCTATTCATTTTTGAGAGACTCTACTGCGAGATTCTTTATGTTATGTCAATATAAAGCATCCGCAGCAATATATTTCAGCGCTTATTAGCTAAATCGAACATCAATGGCGCCTTACACCTGCAGCATGCTCAGCTCAGTCAAAGCAACTACAATATTTGCCTGCTGTGCTCTTCCATACTTCAAAGGAAAATCCCAGACCATCCCATAACTCTATGTCTCCTCATCGCACACCCCTCACTTACTCAAGTAATTTTAATTAAATAAACAAATTTGTTTTTCACAATTCACACCTAAAGCTAACAGCGTTGATTGAAGTCCTTCGCCCGGCGGCCTTTGCTTTGGCAATCTCGCCTCTTGTGGCGTGCAACATGTGGCATGAGTAATTATGTGTTGTTGGCGTCCAATCAAATTGCTGTCAACAAAGCCAAGCAGACTTGGCTGCAATTAAAAATCTGCTCTTTGAGCCAAAAACAAAACAAAATTAAAAAAAAAAAAAAACAAAAAAAAGAAAGGGTTTTGGCTCACGTCGCGCAAATTGTTTGTACGTGTCGATTCGTCTTTTAATAACAACAACTACAACAACAGCAACAACAGTCGCAGTGAGCTCGGTTGCTGGTTTCTAATTGGAAACGCTTTTCATTATATCGCAAATGAAAATCAATGTTCGACATGGCTGTCCTTTGGTTGGAGTAATTAAACACAATCAACCGGCAACAGTTTTGCTTTGCTCCTTTGCTCCAACTGCTGCTGCTGCTGCTGCTGCTGCTGCTGCTTCTCTTAATAAATCCCTTAGCTGTAGAAGTAATGGCCGGGAAAGAGTTCAGCTACGAATCCTCAAACGGTCGCCAGCTTAATCCAAGCACACACACACACACGCAAACACACGAACACAAATCAATTTGGCTTGGCCCTTGGGCTGCGTAAGTGAGTTCTGCCAGTGAAAATGAAGCAATAAATAAGCGGTAATTGGAAGTGATGAGCGAAAGGATATGCTGCCCGATCCAAGTCCAAATCCAAGTCCGAACCGTGGCCGTGGCCGCAGGCCACAACAGAGTTCGACTCTGGGGGTCGATCCACACACACACACAGCGTCCAAATCTCTAATCAAATGTCAATTTCTTATTCAATAATATGGCAACATACGAGCGAAATTTCAGAGACCTCTTTACCACTTTTCCCAGGACTTGGTGTAGTCGAGTGCGAAAAGAAATATGGCCAAGGAGTAAATCTCTTAACGACTCACTGTTGCAGCAACAGCAGGAGTAGCAGCAACAACAGCAGCAGCCATTGTCCTTGCCTTGCTGCGTCCTTGACGCGGTATATAAGCCATTAAATGTGCTTTTTGGCCAATTATTACGCGCGATTTATGCTTTTATTTGTGCACAAAGTTAACAGCAAGCAGACACACGCAGAGAGAGCGAGAGAAAGAGAGAGAGAGAGAGAGAGAGAGAGAGACAGAGGGAGACAGAGCTGATAAAGTTTGAGTATTGCTTTCAGCTGCAAATCGATATGCGCACAATGTGTGTGTGTGTGTGTGTTTCTGAAAAAAGCAAACACCTTGTCTGAATTGCATATATATTTTTACCTGACTCGCACTGCTCTGCACATCAATTTGCTCCATAAGCTCTTAAGCTATTCAGTTTTCGTTGTTGCATAAATTGACAAATTTTCTGCTCTGAAATGAAAATGCATATAACATAATCAAGAGCTTTGCCTAGATTAGAATATATGTATTCAAATGGATTATATTTTTTTTTTTAGTAAAAAATCACAGAAGCAGCCTTAAAAACATGCCTCTCTTAGTGATTCCCATGTGGTTTTAGTTTAGTTAAACAATATCTACCGTTATTCTCTAGCTTAACATTAGATAACAAGATAAGAAATAAATCGTGAAAGATTGCAGTGTAAAACAAATTGACTTGTTACATCAAGGATAAAGATGGAGAAGAGAATCAATAAAGAGAGCAGAATGTGAAAATGTTATATCATGGCTAAAGAAATACTTTACATAGATAAAGAATATTTTTTCTTCTTCTTTCTCTATAACATATCCTATTCATCTCCTTCATTTATGAAATCCTTTGGCTCAGTCCTTATGTCTATAAGCCTCTACTATTTCCTTCTGCTTTCATTATGTTATTTCTTTTTTTTTAAGTATTACAGTCTTACCTTAAATAGAATTTAAATTGAGAATCTATCACGACACACACATTCGCACCTTCTTATCTTCTAAGCTTTTGTCGTATATTAAATTGCATATAAATTAATCATCAATATATCAAAATCTCATTATATTGAACTACATAGTTTTGCTTTTGCTCAATCTCAGTTTCACTCACTTACGCAATCACGTTTTTTATCTATGTAATATTCCACCTAGTCTTAAATCCCGCTTAGCTTAAAATTGACTTTATTTTGCGACGAATTTTTAATTATAATTTGCATATGTTTTTTCTACCTTTTATTTTTAGCACAAGAATCTGCGAAAAATGATAATAATAAACCACAAGGTAATGATGCACTCCAAAAATTTCTAGCTTTAAATTAGTCATATGCGTAGCTTTAAAACTTGTAGTTTTTTATATGCATAACTCAAACTTTTGCATGCTGTTAACGGAAATTGCTTTAGATGGTTATTTTAATAGTAGTTGGTATACCTTATAGAAATTTTAAATGGGGTATATTGTTTCTGTTGAAAAGTGTGCAACAGAGAAGTCTGGCAAATTCTTTAATATGCATAAGAACGATATTCACCCCAATGCTCACATAGCTCAAAATCGATTAAAATTATCGATAATGATCGTTATTATATTGTTAATTAAGCTTTTATGTTGTATATACCCCGTAAGTATATATAGATCAAAGCTGGGCTCTACATATTTCATTCTCTCTACGCTCAGCATGGTATTCCGGGTATTTTCTAGTTGAGCATTTCCTACTCTACAGTCTTGCGTGTTTTTCTTTTGGTTATTACTGTTTTGACAGCAATTTAAATAATCATATTTTATGGGAGAAGCTTTCAAAATGTCATTAAAATAGATATGATGTCCTTTGTGCCCTCTGTTTGTGTAGTTTGGCATTAGAATTTGCCTTTGTCATCATCATCATCGTCGTCGTCGTCGTCGCTGTCGTCCTGTGCCGTTGTCCTTGCTCGCCGAGTGCAGTCGACAGGCTAAAGTTAATGACAAAACGCAGCGGGTTATCATTTTCATATTGAGACATTTGGGAGGCTTAGAGAGGGTATGCGTGTGTGAGTGTGGGGAGTGTGTAGGGGTGTGTGTGTGTGGCATTCAAGGATGCAATATTGAAAATCCCTTTGGCATTGACTGCACTTGTCTGGAGTCTAGAGTCTGGAGAGTCTGGTGTCTGGATTCCTGTCGCCATCTCGAGCTATCGCCTCGGCTCTGGCCTTGTCCTTTTTTCCTTTTGGTTATCATCGCCGTAATTGAATTCAGCAACAACACAATAAATTTTGTGGCACTAAGCAAGGAGGCACGGCATATATGTATATATGTGTGTGGGTGTGACACTAAAAGGGCTGCCAAAATACACAAAGGAGAGCAGGCGACGGCGAGGCTGCTGTAAAAAGAGAAAATTTAATTTCTGGCCTGAATAATAAATCACAAACATAACAGCGAACGGTTGAAGGCGAAACGGTTCGCAAACAAATAAAAACAGCGCAAATGTTTCAGCTGGAGGACACTTGATGTCGCCAGAGATAAAGCTGGCACTCTGGCCGTGGGCCGTGGCCGGTGGGCGGTGGGCTGTGGGGCGTGGCTGGTTGCCCAATTTGAAATGCGTTGTCGATGGCCATCGTGCTGAAGCGCGTTGTGCTGTTGCATTTATCAAAATTGTATTTCCTGTCGCTGGCCGAGCACCAGCAGAGGAAATACCCACTCTAGAGATACACCCCGGCGCATAAATATGTATACGCTCACCATTTGCTATATATTTTATTTATTTTGGCTAGACATGGAGCGAGCCAAAGGGGTTTTCGGCGTATGCTTCAACGAGTTGAGCGAATGTTTGTTTTATTAAATTTTTACGCAAACGCGTGACACGCGCATATGAATAAGAAAGATAAAATATTTAGAGTTGTCATGACTAGCAGATACCGCGCAAAGTTGGGGAATGAGATGGCATAGTTAAACTTAAGGCTAACTGATGCATACTTCTTGATGTATACATTCAGTTAGTGTTATATGTGTTATATATATATTATAGATAACAACTCGACTAACAGATACTCCTTAAAAAGTGTTAAGGACCATTTAATGCAGAATATTTGCTGTCTGTCAGAATCAAACTGAATTGCAACAATATTTCATACCAGTAAAAATCAGCTCGACTAGCGAATACCCCTTAAATGATTTGATAAAAATATATTAACTATAAACATACAGCTGTAGCAGTAGAAATTTTTGGCCAGCCACTTTAACTATCAACAGGCGCCCATATTTGGTTTATGCCCATCAAGTACAGGGTATATTAATAATAATCATAAAAAAACAATGTTTCATAGTACACTTGAGCAATACAAGAAGCATAAATTCTCACGCATTACGTGCCCCGCGTACTTATGCAAATGAAAAGTAAAAATTTTTTTATGTTTAGCTCATTTCTGTTTTATAGGCGACACACTAACTGATGTATGTGGTGTGTGTGGCTGTGTGCCTGCGTGGGCGTGTCTGACCCACTCGTCAGCGCAGTGTGCTGTGATTTTTTTATTTTATTATGATAGTGTGTTCCGCCCTGGGCAGGAGTCATAAATAATGCCGCAAAGCCAAAAACAAATACGAGTAGTAAACAGAAATTGCGAATAATATGCAATAATGCAAAAGGCCAACAGTTGGGGTATGCCGCCAACAGCTGGGCAAACACACACACACACACACACACACACACGCACACTGCAGATATGCAAAAACAGAGAAAAAATATATATGAAGACCCTGGGGAAAGATACAATTTAGCCACCCACTGGGGTCGCATGTGTGCGTGCAAGTGTTTGGCTGGCTTTAAGTCACAGCAGGACGTGACATCCTTGCATAGCATTTGCATAACTATGACCGCCGCCAAGAGGCGGCAGGAGCAGCATCAGCATCAGCAGCAGGAGCAGGAGCAACAGCAGCAGCAGCATCAGAGACAGGCTGCTCCTCGTCCCGTCTCCTTCACAGTCTGTTGCTTCAGCGCCCGCTATTTTTATCATTTCCGTTTTTTGTATGACACATTTTTGCATTTCTGTGTTATTTCCATTTTTTTTCTCTTATTTTTGCCTCTACTTTTCCTCGGCTGATGTAACGCGCTTGCATAATTTTCATTGTTTTCATTTTATGCGCGAATTTTCTGCACTCAGTTTTCATTTTCTTTACTTTTTTCTCTCCTTGGTTTATCATTTTATTTCAGTTGTTGTTTTTGTGAACCGTTTCCTGTTCTGACTTCTGTTTGCATTTCAAGTTATTCGCCCGAGAGATTTTAGTGTGTAACGCAATAAAACTTAAGCATAAAGGCGTTAAAGGAGTTCCGAAAGGACCGTGACGACAGACAAAGTGGGGAACTGCTCGCTGCGCTTGAGTGCAGTACCAAAAACCGGCTATATAACTTTATGAATGCTGTAAAAAAAAGGCAGGAGGAGGAAACCATAAATATGGAAAGAGAGAGAGAGACTGGGAGGGAGAGAAGATGTAAATAACATTTCTTGTATGCCATAAGATAGTTTGTAAAGTAGAGGTGAGCGAGGAAGAACTTTAAGTATTAATTTTGACAGAATTGTAAAGTTCTGATCTGAGCAAGTGGTTTGTAAACTATAGAAGGGCGAGAGTTGGAGAGACAGTAGAGGTAGGCATACTTGATGTTAATGAAAAAGAAGAATGACAAGCCATAGAGACTCTACAGAGAAGAAGAAGACAGAATCTCTACCCTATCTCATTGGGTAAACGAAGGAATCGGGTAAAAAATAAAGAGAGCTTAGGTATTCAGAGATATCTTATGTAATATTCAAGCGCAGCCAACTTAATATGCGTGCAATATTGTACGGTGTTGCCAGATCGCTGAAGCAAAATCACAAATCAATGTCGCGAATCTTGTTAAAGTCATAAACAACTTGCATGCAATATGTGCTCGAGCGCCATTAGAGCGCTGCTCCAGTTGCCCTAGTTAGCAAAGCCACCCTAATCAATAGATAGACACATGTGTATGCATGCATGTATGTATGTAACACCCACACGATGCGGTAAGCGTTGCCAACTGTTCCATTAGCATGGCCATTTCGCATTGGCATTATCATTGCCAAATGATTATCGCTTGCTCCTTTGATATGCGCCAAGTTTGTGTCTCGGAATTGTCATTGCCATTGGCATTGTTGGCACTCGCAGCGGAATAATCACACACAACTATTGGAATTTTCAGAACTTTCTAATATAGCAAATATGTAGTAGAAGAGCGCTAAAAGTCGTTTGCCTTGCGAGTCATTTTTCCAATTTTACAGCCACTTTGCCAATGCTCAGTCAATTTCTGCAAATCAAATGGCTTTCATCTATGTGCCCAGCCCCTTTGCCCGTTTTGCTTGAGTGTAGCCAAGACGGCTGCCAGGACGACAATGTCATCGAGCAGGAGGAGCAGACAGACAGACAGACACAGAGAGAGGGAGAGAGAGAGAGAGAGAGAAGTCTGCTTGAGGCACTGGCATGAGATGAGATTTGGCTGGAGCTGGGGCAGCACTCGGCGGCTGCTTGCTCTACTCGTTCAATATCGGTTTTTTTCTTTATTTCAATTTTTTGTTCTCATTCAAGTTTTCCTCTTGGTTTTCTTTTCTTTTATTTGGCTCATTTATGGCGCACATTGCGCATTTAATCGCCGTCAACATTTGCCATGGAACGTTCATAGCAAATGTCTGTGCACTGCCTTCGTCTAATATGTACATATGCCATGTATGTGTGTGTCGGTGTGTGTGTGTGTGTGTGCCATATGCGATTCACAGTCGGATTAGCTTTCAACGAGCGTCCGTTCTCGTGAAGGCAGCGTTTCATATCCTAATATCCTGATATCCTGTTATCCTCGGCAAGTTTGCCCAAAAGTTTTCTTTTTTTTTTTTTTTGCTTTACGTCATTCCACCACGTCTCGCCTCGCCTCGCACAATCGGCTGCTGTTGAATTTTTAATTTTTATGTTAGTAATTTCTCAACATTCTGTTTGACTGTCTGGCAACAGGCAACAGGAAGCGCCATCCACAGCGCGCATCTTGTGCGCGCATATTAAATTTGGTTTTTATTTAGTTTTTTCCTACTTCTCCATCTCTTCACTGACTGTATACCCTGTGCGCATAGAATGTGGGTAAGAGTTTGCTGAAGGCGCTATAGTTGACGAGATGGGCGGCAGACGAGATCAGGATACGGTTCATGCCTTAAAATGACTATTATGAAAAGTCATAACATTTAGCACTTCAGATTTGAGAGAGTAACAGAGGAATATCAGAGACAAACTGGCGAAATATATCTGTAGATGGGAGAATAGTATTAATATATAGTCATATATCTAAATATTATTATCAAATGAGAGATATTATTATACAATTTGATAATGATTATATATAGAACTTATTGCAACTATTATTCCAAATTATTTTTTAAGAGTTATGAAAGTATATATAGCTTATGGATTCAGTAAAGATTCTTGTTGAAATGACTGATCAATGATTGAATCAAATAAGTATAGGAAAACAACTTCTTAGTAGTTCAAAAGTTCAGTTCCATGAGAAGGAAAATCGTAGTAAAGTTCTTACGAACTGCTTAAAGTCTTATATACAATGACTCCAGGGTAACTTCCAGTCCAGAACTTTCAGCTAAAGCAGCTTTTCATGTGCCCTGCGCTGTTTTGGGAAGGCGTGAAAAAAAGAAACACGAGGTGAAAGCAGATGGAGTTGGAAGACCTTCTTGAACGCTCAGTTTCCTAAATGGAGTTTTTCTTTCTCTTACTATGGTCAGGCCATTGACTGTGGCATGAATGTATGTATGTATGTATGTGTGTGTGTGTGTGTGTGTGTGTGTGTGTGTGTGTGTGTGTGTGTGCATATATGAGTAGGTGTTGCGAGCTCTGCTCGGAAATGTGGGTTAGAAGCCCAACGGAAATGCAATTCAATGAAAGCTTAAGTTGGGGAAATTGAAAGACGAGTTTAAGCGAGTGTTACACCGGGGACTTGATCATTGTGCGCAGGCAAGGAAATGCGAAATTATGCATTGCAAATGAGGCAAACTTAACAGTTCGGGGTGGGCGGCAGCTTTAAGTTTCAGTAAAAGTTGCTTAACATTTAGCTCGTGACTCACGTGCTTCTATTATTTACGCTCGCTTGCATTGAACTATATATCATGAAATGCACACGTGCTGCCACGCCCACTCTTCGAGGGCCGCAACAAAACCAATTTGCGCGAAACGCGACTGAAACTGCGCTGGCAACAGCCGCCAGCCCCAACTATATTATATAAATATTTCAATAAAGCCACAAAGATACACAGACACACCTGTGTGTGTGTGTGTGTGTGTGTGTGTGCAGCTGTCAGAGCAACAGTCACGGTAGCAACTGCATCCACAGCAGCAGCAGCAGCCACGACGATGCCAAAAGCAAACATAATTTAAAATGTAATTAGTGCTCAAATAGAAAGCCAAACAAACCGGGGCGAAGCCAAGTGCAGAGAGAGAAAGAGAGAGAGAGAGTGGGAGTGAGAGAGAAGTCCGCCCACACGGGCAATGTACCTGTGCTGTGTGGGCGTGGCAGTGGCAATGCAAACAAATTGCTAAAGCAAATTGAAAGCCAGCTAGGGACACGCTGGCTGACACGCTCCCAAGTCAATGAATATCATCGGGTTACTAGGTGACCCACTGCCGCAGCAGCAGCAGCTGCCACGCCCCTCAACTACAATTGCAACAAAAGTTTGTCCTAGACCAACTTTGAACTGGCTGCCACCTGCTGCCACACACACACACTCACACACACACACACACTTATACATTTATACCTTTTGAAACATTTTTATTATATTTGCCAGCTGTATTATGCAGAGCTGCAGCGGATTCGATTCGTTCCGGTTTTCGGTTTCGGTTGCCGCTGTGCAAACATGGCAGAGTTGCCACAGTGGCCGCAGAGTTGTTGCATGCAACGGTTTCAAGGCTGCCCATTGATGATGATGAGGATGCAGCCACCTCTGGCCCGCCCTTAGCCCCCTCTCGGTCACTTGGGTTAATGAGCAAACTTGCCAACAACTGGCTGGTCGCTCGGCATTGGGGGCGTGGCTATGGCCTCATTATGCCGAGCCCCAAATCCTTTTTTGCGCTCCTTAAAGGTCCTTCAGCCAGCCTGCAACTGGCCATTTGTTGGCTTATGCTTTGTTCGCTCATGCTCCTCTTACCTTTACTCGCTCTTTCTCTTTGACAGTCGCTCTCTCTCTCTCTCTCCCTCTCTGTGTGTGTGGGACACTAATTTAGATTTTAAGTAGTCTACTCCAAGCACTTGTACAATCTCATTAAGCTGTTTCCTTTCTTTGCTTTTGCTCACTTTTTGATGACTCTACTCTTCTCTCTTCTTCTTCTTCCCTTCGCAGACTGGCGCAGCACGGACAGCACCGACCATCATGATCGCGTACAGCGACAATTGTCGGTCTCGTCGGACAGCAAGCTGCTGGATGATGATATCAGGGAGGAGATGAAGTACCATTCGCATGTCGTCATGCGACCCAAGAAGCCGCCCAGACCCAAGTCCGAAGTCTTTCTCAACAAACAGGATCCGCATCCGCGACGAAAACGTTTCAGTGCATTTGGGGTAAGTAGAGTGAAATGAAAAGCAACAGCAAATGCATTTTCCTCTCACTCAATCAATTTCAATCAATTTATGCTCACTCACTTTGTCTAACTGTAATTTATCGCTGGTCATTTGATATATCTCTTCATACACAAACACACATACACACGCATTCACACACACATACACACTCACACACAAATGCGCATAAATCATTGCATACTACTGGGCACTTTTTTCACATCTGTGCGCTTACAATTCTCAACTGGTTGTAGCTACGCTCGAGTGTAGTGCACAGCGTTGAGCTATGTGAAAGCATTGAAAATATTTTTATCTCTTTGAAATTTGTCCTGGTGGGACCCTTTGCCTTGGCACTGAGTGTTCCGAATAAATAAATGCATTTAAATATTGTGCTATTTAACCATTGAATATGGTAAAGTGACTCTTATAAGATCACAAACAATACAGAAAGATGGTTATGTTGAGAAAAGTCAGCTTTGATTATTATTGGATAGTAAGGAGAAATGTAAGCGGACTCCAATTTGGAGACTCTGCCCTATAATCAATATTATTGAGATCTCAATCAAATTGCGGTCGTGTCATGCAGTGTTGCCAGGTTTTGAGACATAAAAATAGCAAAATCGTCTCTAAAAAATAGCTGAAAATAGCTAAACAAATTTTAAAATAGCTTTCAAAATAGCTGAAACCTTTATGCATTATGCATTTACTTTAAATTTTATTTTTAAATGTTATTTAATAATGTTACAATTTGGTCCACATCCAAATCATCATCAGAATTATATTTTTGATTAACTGGAATCATGTTTAAATGTAATCATGGAAAATGTGTTATGCTTTTTTGTCGCGGCATGCATTTTAATATCGTGCAATTTGGCAAAAACACTGCATTTGCAGTATATACAATACGCCCGCCTGTTGTCCGACTCATCCTCCTTAATCCAATTCTTAAATTCGGTGATTGTTTTCCAGGAATCACGAAATTTCTGATTATATTTTTTATTCATCACATACAATTAATGCCAAGAAGCGCGCCAAGAAGAATTAGCGATGGAGTAAATTCACAACTGATAGTATAAGTACGATAAAGTCGTGGTGGTAGTATCGCGCAGATCATTACGTACAATTTGGGACTTAATCGAAAAATGTTTTTTTTTTTTTTTTTTGGCTTTAAATACTAAAATTAAATTCAAAATATTCGTTTGTAAAATAGCTAAATTTATAGCTAATAGCATTTTCAAAATTTTCATAGCATTTAGGGTTCAAAAATAGCTAAAAATGCTATTAAATAGCTAATCTGGCAACACTGGTGTCATGTAAATGATATGTTCTCTCAGCGACAACACAGATATGTGAGACCCATATATTATATTCAGATAATATAAATACACTAGCCGATATAGTGACAGACTGGCTAGACACCGGAGCAGACTAGCGAGAAGATTGCTTCCTGCGAGACCACTAAGGCGATTAAAACGCTTGGGTTTTGCCAAAAATATTAGATAAGTTTAGTTTAGGGATACTTGTAAATATATGTATATTTGTAAGTCCTCCTGAATACATCAGAAGGTTAGGTTCTATATAAATAATCTAATTGTATTAATTTAATTAAGGTACTAAACTTGCATTGTACAGATTCAGCGCTTAAAATAAATATACAAAAAAATATATATATAAATATAGTTATATAATGTAATTTTTTAGACAAAGAGAACAACTCTGCGTACTATAAACCAGAGTTTAACTTGTTACTCAAAATTTAAAAATCAGATGAAAGTACAACTGAACACCACAAAATGGTTTACATCATACAAAACAATTGTGTTTAGAGATAACTAAAAAAAAAAAAAAAACAAAAAACAAATTTTCTTAATGAACACCCAAATGTAGTGCCATCCACTGGACCTCCCTGTGAGGTTCCTATAAAAATGTATCAAGTAAAATTGAATGTGATTTACTTAAAAATTGTTATTGTTTGTTGATGTTTTTGTATATTGTTATTGTTATGAAATTTCTGTAGTGTTGTACTGTAAATAATTGTGTCTTTATGTTCAACTTGTTAAGCTGTCAATTAGGTAGTATAAAAAAAGGCTGTTTAAATTAAATGAAAAAAAAAAAATAACATCCAAATATATACACCCCATTTATATGCTCACACTTATATTGGATCTCGTCTTTGTTTTCGGAATTGGAGCAGTAAAAACAACAAATCAGCATCTGCTTAATAAGCACAAATTACGCTTCTTTGGCAATGCAAATTTGCATTGCCGACTCTTGAACGGCAAATCAAACACAACTCACTGCATACTTTCAGGCGGCAGTTGAAAACAATTTAACTTGAGATTTATAAGAATCGCCTCCAACATAAATTAAGATCAGCTTGGAAAAGTTTTGCCTAATTACAACTTTATTTATTAATTTTTTTGTGTTTCTCTCTCTCTCCATAGGGCGACTCACCCTTCGGCAAGCAGGAGGCCTATGTTAAGCTGGAACCGCTCGGCGAGGGCTCCTATGCGACAGTCTACAAAGGATTTAGCAAGTGAGTACACACACACACACGCACATAGACGTAAATATATATGTAAGTTTCTAGTGGGGTCCCAACTGAGTGCCATAAATCAAGTTGCGGTCCTCAAATTGGGTTGCCATGTCAGTGGGTTAAGCAAAATTATTGCTCTGCTGCCTCCCATGAATTTTGACGAGCTTCAAGGCTGACGAACGGGTTGGACATGTCCTGTATTTTGTAGGTTGCGTCCCATCCTGTCAGCTTTACAGTTGCTGCGCCTAAATCAAATGCCTTTTAAGCAAAATTGTGTGACAATCCCGCCCGCCATTTTCTCTTGATTTATTTACAAATGCTGCTCGAGCAGCACTTGCTATTCCTCTTTTCTCCCTCTCCCTCTCTCACTCTCACTGTTTCTTTATCGTTTTGCTGTTGCCGTTTTGCATCCGGCTGTGTGCTCATTTGCCATGCAGCGTCCTATATATACACTATATATACTATTTATGTGGAGCTGCTGGCAGAGGCTCATTACAGCAGCCCAGACACAGACACAGTCGCAGCTTCCTCCTTTCTTTTTGTCCCATGCAAATGCGGCTATCAATCAGGCGCTGGGGCAGGCTCTGCGAGCGGGAAATGCCCAACAATGGGCAGCAGTGCAACAATGGGGCAAAGCAGGCTTAGAAAAAAAGAAAAGAAAAAACTCAGTTGGCAAAAACCTACCATGGTAGTGGCTGTTGCTGCTCCTGTTACTCCTGCTGCTCCTACTCCTGCTGCTGTTGTGGACTCTCACAATTGTTGTTTTGGCTTTTTGGGTTTCTTAACGCACTTTTCAAAGTCCCTGCGTAACCCTTTTCTCTGCCGCTCGCTTTGACACAATTGAGTTGGCAGCCGAGCGGCCTCGGCCTCCTTCCAGTTGCTCGCTCTCCTGCTCCTTAACAAATGCCGGCTCATTTGCGCCGGCTCTGATTTTCTTGAGCTGCGTCGCTCATAATTTGACAAATGAGCGCCGGCAACAAAAACAAGCTTAGTCACCTTTTTGACAGGCCAGCCAGCAGGGCAATGCGGGCGGGGGCGGGCTACTTATATTCACAAGCAATGGGTGGAGTGGCAGTGGAGTGGGTGGTGTGAGGGAGGGTGCCACATGATGAATACCCAGTGGCTGTCAGTTGCATTGGCATCCCCGACTTACTTTTGCTGCCGCTGCCTCCTTTGCTGATTTATTTGACAATCATTTGCAGAGGCGGCTCCCAGCTCGGCTCCAACTCCCAGCAGCTGCAGGCCGCCCTCCGCCTATGACAATGGGCATTTAGCATTTACGTGAATAACAAGGAAAAGTTGTGTTTTCTTTGGTTTCGGCTTCTCATTTGGCATGCAGAGCGTCGAGCCACATGCGAAATGAGTTCCAATTAGCTTTGTTTATTCGGAATGCAATTAATTCGCTCTAATTTATCTGGGCCAAGCAGGAAACTTGGCCAAGAACTGTGCAAATGGGGAACTAGGGAAATGGTGAAATGCCAAAATGGAAAATGGAAAATAGAAAATGGAAAATGTAAATGAAAATTGTCGCTGTATGACAACTTGTGAGCCGTTGTTGGCTTTGCATTCAAGCCAAATTTGGCTCGCTCGGCTTGGCCTGCTGATTAGCATTTTCATACGCAGCAATTCGCAAATTTGGGTCAGTGCTTTGCCTTTTGCTTGGCTTAGCTTTTGCTTTGGCTTTTCCTTTTGCCTTGCCTTTGCCTTTGCCTTTGGTTCTCTCTGTTGTTAAGATTTATGCGCGCTCTACATTGCGGCCATCCTTCAGAGTTTGCTTGTCAATTGTTGAGAGATTTTTCATAAATGATTTCACTTCTGTTTGGACTTGGCAAAGTTTGTGTTTTTCTTTGGGCACGAGCACTTGAACTTTGTTCGAGTTTAGCTAACGCGTCTGATTAGCATTTAGTGGGTCAACTGTCAACTGTAGCGCCATCTGGCGTCAAACTTTGCTGCTTGACGGCAAAACTTTCGGGCTCCAACTCCCTCTCCCTCTCTCTCCCTCTCGCCCTCTCTCTGTCTATATTTAACTAAATCATATTATTATTACATTAACGCAACTAAAGTTTGGCCCATATCCTTCGACATGGATGTCATAGAGGGGGGGCGCGCCCTTATCGAACGCCTGCCACGCCCAGCTACTCAAACGTTGACCCAGTTGGAAATTATCAAATGCAGGCAGGCAGCTTTCTCATACATTTTTCATGGCACTTGCGAGGTGACGCCACCCCACCTCCGCCCCCCGCCTAAGAAAAACCAGCCAACACATCCTTGTAGTCATGTATCCTTGCTGCTGTTGCTGTTGTCGTGTAATTTGCCTGAGTTGCTCTGCAGCTGCCGCTTACATGAAAATTTCGCATGTCGCCAAGGAGCAGAGCCAAAGGATGTTGTCGTAGCAGGATGTGCGCAGACATAAGCTCTTTATGGCATACGCTTTGGAGGTTATAAAAGTGTGCACATGCGAGTGTGTGTGTGTGTGTGCTCTTAACAACACCACTTGCCATCGCATAAAAGGCTTAATTGATACCGTTGCGGCTGGCGGGCATTCAACGGCAACATTTGCCTAGAGAATGGCGCAGATATTCGAAAAGATCATCAGGCGAGCACAGCTCGAGGTTTGATGTTGGCATAAAAATGAGCCTTAAAATTTATATAAACAAAAGTTCACTTGCTGCATACTTGTTACAGCATCAAATTGGTTTATGCTCCAATAAAATTGTAGGCGTTTCGCAAATAGGAACAGTTATTTGTGTGGGCAGATAAGCCCCAGAATGTTTTATACCTATCAAAATGGTATTCCGTTTTACAAGTACTTGGCAAATGGAGAAGTGGAAAATGAAGACAGGTCTTAGGAGGAGTTGTTTAATGGGGTTAGCTCAGAGTTATATAAGTAATTTCTTTTAGATTTTTCTAGTACAATAATAAATGAATATAAAATTACATGTTTAGCATCTGAGTTCAATAAAAAAATAAATTAGTCTTAGATCAGTTAAAATCAGCAAGTGTTTACTTTCATGAGCATATCCTTAATGAGAAGTTATTTATAGACAACTGAGCGATAATCAATTATTTCCCATATGTGAACATGTACCATATTGTGAAGCTAACATATTCTTAACCTAAGCTCTGTTTTCCAAATTATTTCCAGATTAAAATTATTAGGCAACAATCTCTGTTTTCTTTAATTATGTTAGCACTTTTTTAAAATTAATTAAAATATATATATTATATATGCTTAGAGATATGCTCTATATCATATAGGATTTGGGACTTAATAACATGGAAGCTGGGATATTTTTGTATAGACTCAAGGTCATAATAATATGGCATAAGAACATATTAAATGTCATACCTTCAGACATATATCATATCATTTTATTAAACAGAGCTCTGTATCATAATTATGTGATTGCCTAACGAACGAGAATTGGTTTTACTTTTGTCAGCATACCCCTACTTAAAACAGTCTCTTAAGTTAGCTAAATTACAAATATTTTCCTTTAGCTAGCCTAGTCTACGCTTAGTCCTGCCTATGTCTATGACCAGCCTATCGTTCACTTAATTAGTAACTTATATTTACCTAACTGCTACAAGCCTGCCCCTAATAAAATATCATTCAAGTCTAATTGAAGTTTCCAAAATATATGTGATTACGGAAATTAAGTTATGTTATATATATATTATTTCTTTATCCAATATTGCCTTAGCTAATGCTTGCTCAGGCCAAAGTTTCTGTATCCGCCTTTGATGCGATAATTCTTCCTTTGGTTAACCATCGGGGTTAATTTGAAGTACATTATCTTTCACTCAGTGGCTGGTGCTCTTCTCATTACGCATGTCATCATCATTAGCCGAGCGAAAGTGACTTGGAGTCGAAACACTTTTTGGTGGCTGACGTCAACTGCCAATTAGCTGAAATCGCGACGCTTTAGTTAACTGAATTAACCCTCAGCCCTCGGTCCAGTGGATCAGACAGACAGCTAGAGAGTGAGAAAGGGGGAGAGGGAGAAGGGGAGCGAGAGAGACGAGCATCTGCCGCACTTGAGCCATGCGAAAAAGTTTTGCTCAATTTTTGCCGGCACTTGGCAGCAGACGTAAATCAACTACTTTATGACTAGGATTTTAGCATGCCCCCTGCTCGCTCCTCACCACCCTCGCCTTTGTGGAGCCTAACCAAGTTCCGAGTCAGTTCCAATTAGAATTTGCCTGGGCTATAGCAGGTCTCATAAATTCCTGCCGTCTGCGGCGTCGGTGTCAAATAATTTAACCTAATTTGACACTTCAAATATGCGGCTTAGGGGCGGCTACGTTTCGTCGGGGGGGCGTGCGGGGCGTGGCTGGCATGTCGTCTGTACTTGGCCTTATCCTAATTTAAGTGTTTGCCGCACATTCTTGTGCGTATTTTTGTTGGGCTCGTTATGTCCGTTTAATGTAAGCAAAGACCCAACGGCGCACACCTAACCGCCCAGACCCAAGCCCCGCCCCTGCCTCAGCCCCTGCCATGCAGCTTGTCCCTACATGACTTGCGGCGAGGACAATGCGAGCCGGGCCCCTACGAGCTCTGGCTAATTCCGTGTTTGTTTTCATCTCGGGCAATTCGTAATGGTTCTTATGGGATGTTTCTCTTGACTTGTGTATTTATTTTATTAATTTGCTGACACACGACACACTCTCTATGCCCCCCCCGCGCACAGATTAACCTACCAGCGCGTTGCACTGAAGGAGATCCGGCTGCAGGAGGAGGAGGGCGCACCATTCACGGCCATACGGGAGGCGTCGCTGCTAAAAGAACTGAAACACAGCAACATTGTGACCCTGCACGACATCGTGCACACCCGCGAGACGTTGACCTTTGTCTTTGAATATGTGGTGAGTATACAGATTGATAAATATATATCCACACATATATATATATAGAGCTAATCGAACTATTGCTATGCCTCGTAGAATACCGATCTATCGCAATATATGGAAAAGCATCCGGGTGGGTTGGACCATCGCAACGTGCGCCTGTTCCTTTTCCAGCTCCTGCGCGGCCTCTCCTACTGCCACAAGCGACGCGTCCTGCATCGCGATGTCAAGCCGCAGAATCTGCTAATCAGCGACTGCGGCGAACTGAAGCTGGCCGACTTCGGCCTGGCCCGTGCCAAGAGCGTGCCCAGCCATACGTATTCCCATGAAGTGGTTACGTTATGGTACCGTCCACCAGGTGAGTGCGGCTGAAGACCTGGCCCCAGCCACTTGATATAATTGCATATTTGCTTGCATTACAAATGGGTTGCCATAGCGCTCAGTGAACTAGTAGTTCAATTTAAGCTGATTGCAATTTAATGCTGGAATTTAATGCTCAAGTATGGGTGAACTGAATAGATGAACTAGTTTATTTGCTGCACTTGATAAATTAATAGAAACTTATAAGAAGTTTGAGCCAAGAATTTTAATGTTAAATTATATAGGAATGTTAAGTTTACAGAAAGAACTGGTTCATTTATGACGCATTGAGCGATTTTTAGTTATGGAAAAAATAAATAAAATAATTAGTTAAAGTTAAAAACTCACAGAATGAACTAGTTCATTTGCTGGGATTGCACAAATCTATTTTGTATTATGTATGACTTTTGCGAATGAACTGCAAAATGAAATAAAAATTAAATAAATGAAATACAAAAATAATATTGAAGCCAAGAGCTCACAGAATGAACTAGTTCATTTGCTGGAAATGCAGATTTTTTTAATTTCGAGTAATTTTTGCGAATGAACTACAAATAATTGCTAGGAACCAAAAGCTCACTGTAAGAACTAGTTCATTTGCTATAATGGCAGTATTTTATTTTATTTTGGTTATTTTTGTGAATATATTAGACTTTTTCAAGCGATTCACGTAATTCTTAGTGAGCTAATTAAAAAATTTTAATGTTAAGTTTCGTCTTACTGCGTATCTCTCAAGAACTAGTTCATTGGAATGTTCATGTTAATGCTTATCTTGAATTTTTTGAAGCACTGAACGATTTTCCAGTAGTTTCTAAGCTTCTAGACTTTGCCAGAACTCAGGTAAACCTTACGCGTCTATCTCTGGCCAACTTTGCTACCCTAGAGGATAGCTCACATACCATAAACTAAAATCTTTTCAGAAACCTAATCATCTTGTTAATTTTCCGTCTCACTGTGATAATTCCCAAGCTCATGCCAAACCGCACTAACAAGCTCTGCTGATAGCTATGCAGCGCTCAAAGTTCAAGCTTCGATAATATTGAGCTGAATTAATTTGCCCAGCTACATGCTGAAAGCAGATTAATATTGGTTTGTCGAGCATTTCCATTAAACATTTTCAATTTGGTGTTTCCTCATCTAGCTGAAAGCAGATTAATTTTAATATCCCACTAAATAGACAGCGTCCAATGGGTAAACAATTCATTTAGCTTTGCTTTTTTCTCTTTCTCTTTCACTGTGCTCAACAAAATTCTCATCAATTTGCAGCGCAAAATTGAAAAAAAAAAAGATAACACTATAAGCAGATAGAGCCAGAGAATGTGAGAGAGACAGTGAGATATGTAAAGAGAATAAAGTTAATTTTTTAATATGCAATTCCCTCGGCATAAGCAGTTTGTGTGAAGTCGAGCGGCTGCTCCTGCCCGTGGCTCCTGCTCGAGCAGCAGCAGCAGCTCGATGCTGCTCCCTAGGCTCCCGACTGACCTCAACGGGGCAAGTCAAAGCATGTTGAACAAATTTAATCTGCACTTCTTAGCAGCGGACGAGCAGACGAGTAAACTCTTGACCAGGCTAGAGGGGAGATAGAGTAGAGCAGAGTCGAGCAGCATCTGCAGCCAAGTGGATGGATATATGCAAACGTGCGGATGTGGTTTGTTCAGCATTGGAGCTGTTGGAGTTTAGTCCAGTCCAGTGCATGCCAGTCGAGTGTGTTCCACCTGTCCCTATTTTGTATGCGCGCGTGTGTGTGTGTGTGTGTGTGTGTGGTAAAAACTTTGTTTAGGGCCAGCCGAGATAAGCGCTAAGACGACCTCTGCATGGCTGTCAGTCAGTGTGTCAGGCTGTCATCCGACTGCCTCTCGGGCAACAGCTCTGTTTATTTATTTAAAATTGCAATTTATTTCCATAGAAAAAACTACATTTACCTAACGAACCTAACACCCACTCCCGTCTCTCTCTCTCTCTCTCTCTCTCCCATTTAGATGTTCTGCTGGGCAGCACGGAGTACTCGACGTCGCTGGACATGTGGGGCGTTGGCTGCATATTTGTGGAGATGGTGACTGGTATGCCAACGTTTCCGGGCATACGTGATACATACGATCAGCTGGACAAGATATTCAAATTGCTTGGCACGCCCACCGAGGACACGTGGCAGGGCGTCACACATTTTCCCGGCTATAAACCACACAAGCTGGGTAAGTAATTGGCCACGCAGCATCCTCACTTGGTCAAAAAAAAAAAAAAAAAAAAAAAGAAAAGAGAGGGAGAGAGAGAGAGAGAGACTAATTGAACCTTCGTTACACTGGCTAGGTTTCTATCGACCACGAAAACTGGGTCACAATTTTCCACGGCTGTACGATATCATCGAGGGCGAGACGATAGCGAACGCGTTCCTCCAGCTCAATCCCGAGCAGCGCATCGGCGCCGACGACGCACTGCATCATCCCTACTTTGCGCAATTGCCAAAGAAACTCTACGAATTGCCAGACGGTAAGACATTCAATTACATTCCATATTAAATATTTACAATTCGCGTCGCATTGAGAACACCAAAAAAGAAATCCAATTAAAGTGCAACACGACAATTTGTTTGTGCTCCTGCCCCGCTCACTTTGCCCCCGAAATTGAGCTACAACTCATTTGAAGTTAGTGGCACAAAGTTGGCCTTGTTGCTGTTTGTTTAACCAATGTTTGCCTGGCCAAGAACAGCCACAGCTACTACAACAATCTGCCGCTGTCTACAGTTAACAGTAATTACACTTTTTGTGTTTTAATTTGTGTGCTCCTTCGGCTACGGCTACGGCTACGGCGAAAAAGTTTCCTTTCGCAACAAGTCGCAAGTTGGCAGCAGCAGCAGCCATTTGTGTTGGCCAAGTGAAAATGCTGTGCGCAAGCAACTAGTTAATTTGCCACAAGACACTTTGAATATGCCCAAAAAATCAACAGACAAAGCAAGCGAAAATAAGGAGGCATAGAGGAGCAGCAGGAGGAGTAGCAGGAAGACTGCAGACAAAAAACTTCAGCATTTCTTTTCATTCTCTGTTTATCTATATGAAATAAACTATTCATATATAAACTTCTTTACAGTCCTCATAACAACAGAACGCTGACAATAATAGAGTCTTTATGGCAGCAGAGATTATTGCTTCATTTTGCTCAGAGCTGAGCTTTCTGAGTAGTTCAAGCACATTAAAATTTTTGTCAAGCGAAGCGAAATTCGATTTTAATTAGACTTTTTTGCTCTTCTACTAGAAGAACTTTCCTATCGCCGAAGCTGCTTAAATATTGTCATCCAGCTGAGCAAATAATCCGAGAAGTTTTACTACAAAATTAATTACACTGCTCAATAGAATTCTGCTACTAAGATTTAATTTACAGTTTGATAAAAATCTTTTAACATGTTCACTAGAAAAAGAATCGTTCCATAAAGGCAAGTTCATTCAAATATATGCCCTGAATGGAAAAGTGGGTGTGGCATAGCATCTCTGTACAAATGGTTCCGGTATTTCCTAGTCATATATGAATATTTTCTAGTCTCTACTACTCTTTAAAGCCTACTCAGTCCATGGCTGCCAAAACAGATACAGTTATATATTATTTAGTATATATATGTATTTACTGCATATATTTTTCATATACATTTATATACTACTTATTTATATACTATTTATATATGTACACTCTCGTTTTTACTATCCGCGCATTACAATTTGACCATTAGTCAAACGAGAGCTCTTCCAAATGATTCTAGCCAAATCCACATGCAGCTAAAGTCGTTTAAGCCAAATATATTTTAACTGAACTCATTTTTTTTTTTTTTTTTTTTGCTGTGCGCTCGCCTTAATTTAGCTCTCGCTTCGATTTGCAATTGTAAATGGCAAAACATTTAGCCCGAAGCCTCGAAAAAGCATTTGGTGGACCAAATGGAATACGAAACGCAGCGAGCATTGCAATTTGCCAAGTGCATTTGGTTAGAGTTGGACAACAGAGCAGAGCAGAGCAGACTGAGTGCATTTGTGGGAGGTAGAGCAGAGTCTACCTCCCCCCCCCCCCCTCTCTCTCTCTCTCTCACTCTCTCTCTCTCTCACGCAGCATCCCTCATGTCCACTTAATGGCTGTGTAGCTTAATGTGCGCTTAAATTGTGATTAACGCTGATTTGTAAACACATCCATCTCTGACTATTTGCGTAGTCTAGTAAATATGCTAATTTTGGTCAAAATTGTAAACAGCTCGGATTTATCGCACAGGTGCAGACACTCATTAGGGCACAGCATTTCAGCTTTATAACTTTTGGGGTTTGATCATCAAATAGCGCGACTGGCTCACTCACTCTGCCCCTGCCCCTCGCTCTCTATCACTCCCTCTCTCTCTACCACTGTGTTGCGGTCGAAGCTTTAACAGTTTGTTCAGATAAAATCAATTAAAACGCAACTAATGTGCCGCATTTATCATGTTGTCCCGGGCAGCCGCTGCCGCCGCCGCCGCCGGATAAGGTCAATGCACAGCCAAAAAGAACCGCAGCACTTGGAGCGTGTGAGCATTGCGGTTATGCAGTGGGCGTGGCACCCATGCCTCGCTCGTTAGCAAAATGAAATTTGCATTGCATTTTAATTGTCTGGCCTGAGGTCAGCTGACAGAGAGAGAGAGAGAGAGAGAGAAAGGGAGCGAGAGAGATGTAGGCAGAGTATATTAAATAATGTCTCGTCATAATTTATATTTTAATTAACAGAAAATTTGCATAAATATACCGAAATTTATGAAATTTAATCATATTTCAATTTATTGCCTTGCAGAAACCTCAATTTTCACCGTGGAAGGCGTGCAGCTGCATACGGAACCGAATCGACAGAATAAATGAAAATTAAAGCAGGTCCTCTCAGTGGATGGCGTACGTTTCTATTGTTAGACCCAACTATTAGCCCTATTAACAGCAAACAACAAACAACAAACCACAAACAACAACAACAGCCCAGCTAAACAACCCACAATACAACCCAGCAAACAACTCAAGCAACAAACAACAAACAAACAACAAGCAAACAAACAGCAATTGGCAGCCATCAAAGTCGCGCGTCTTAAACCATAATTTGTCCAATAATCAGTGCGAGTGAGATAGAGACAAAGAGTGTGAGTGGGAGTGTGAGTGAGTGTGTGAGAGAGACAGCAGCATTTCAGTCAAATATATACATATGTATATCGTGCCTGGGCATATATTAGTTACGTTTAGTTAGGCTACATTCACGTCATCTTTTATAAGGATACTCAGAGTTTAGTCAAATGTTTGCTTTGCCGCTGACTTTTTCTTATTTTATGCATAAACAAAATTTATAATTTAAGCAATATTCATTTCATGTTCTTCTTAAGCTAAAAAAAATTGATTCTATAAAATATGTAAATTTTTCTGTGCTATCTGTTTAATTCTACAAAATATTCTTGATTTGTTTTTCTAATCGCTCTCAGATCAGATTTCCTTTTGTCTAACTTCTGTGTTCACTCACGTTTGTATTTCTAAGTAGTTCAAGCATTCAAACTATCTGACTAAGCATAACTTTTCCTTATGGGTATTTAGATCCACGAACCTCGGGCCACCTAAGACAAGTTTATATGTAAACCTCAAGCCTAACTGTAGTTCTCCAACAATTCAATTAGATTTACATGAAATGGAAGATGCCAGAAAACAACTCCAATGAATCCTATCAATATATATAATTATATATATATATATTTATATATATATTATATATTTTACACATCTTCCAAATCATCCTGCGAACAACTATATAGAGTATATATATATATTCTGTCTGTGAGAGTATTCAAGGTTCGGCCAGCCGATAATTAGCTCTTGTTTGTTTCACTTTATATACTATATATAATTACTATTAAAATTATGATTATTATTATTTTTAACTCTATTTTCACATTATAAAAGAAGAAGAAGAAGAAAACTTTGCCGCGCTGTTTAAGTGATACATTTTTAATTATTATTAATTAAAATACAAATAATAAATGAATTTATGTATAAAGCAAAAAAACATTTAAAAACAACAACAACAAATAAACTTTAAAAATTTATACCGCATAATTTGATATATTTTATTTGATTTTCATTTGATTTTTCAGTTTTTCAGTTTTTGCTTTTCAGTTTTCTTTTTGCTGCTGTCCCTAACAAATGAAAAAAAAAAATGTTGCATATGAAATCAAACGAAATCCTAGTCAATAATAAAATAGTAAAACGAAATAGTCGCAAAAGCTGTTGAAGTAGTTCACTGAATGGCTTAGACAGCATCAGGCGAGAGATTTAGATGTGTAAACAATTTTGAAAGCAAATCGAAACGAATCGAATCGAATAGTTAAACTCAAATTAAAAGTTAGATTTGAAATGTAGTAAGAGTAAAAGTTTTTAGCAAGCAACAGCAACACGTAAATTCTAAATACAAATAGTCAACAAACTAAAACTAAATAACAACTAACTTACAAAAATAAACCTAACCAAGTATTTTACATAGCAACGTAGTTAAACGAACTCCAATCAATCCAATTCCAAGCAAATAAAAAAAATTAAATACTATTACGAAACGTTACGCAAAACAAACACAAAAGATGAGAGGACGAGAGAGAGAGAGAGAGGTGGAGGATAGAAAAGTTTCTATATAGAGAAGAACTAACTTAATGTGCAAATTAAAGAAATCAAAGATATTTCAAATGGTTTTGAAACGTAAATGAATCAAAAAGAAAAATATATAAATAAATAAATAAATAAATATTGGCGTGTGTAGAAATGAAAGTAACTAAAATAAACGTAGAGCAAAATATGTTAACAAATTATTTACTTAAATCAATGAAAGAACAAGAAACAGAAATAAACACGTGGTGGCGCCATCTATGGCCCAGCGGCCAAACACACTTTTATGAAAGCAACAACAAAACTTATATCAAGAACATAAACTAATCGAGTTTAGAGTAAAATTTGAATGAAATTATAAGATATTCTAACAAAAGAAAACCAAAACTATTTTAAATGTACGCTGCGCGTTTATCAACACAGGCAAAAACGCGCGCGTTTTAGCAGCGTTTAAAAACGCAGACAAAATTCTATTTTGTAGTAGAAATAAAAGTGAACTTGAATATTAAAATAAAGTATGAAAAACAATTTAATGAAAAAACTTTTTCTGTGATTTATGAAAAAAGTACGCAAAACCTAAAACAAAAGTATGAAAAACAAAACAAACAAAAAAATAATAAATAAATAAAAAGTAAACAAATTCAAACCACATGAAATTTAAGCACACTAGAGCGAACCAAAATTTAGAAGCTGAGCCAAAAGGCAAACGAATTGTTTAAAATTATTTGCTGGCAAAGGCTAAAAACGCACGAAAATGAAATTGCAAAAAAAGAAAACAGAGAAAATTCTCAGCACTTAAACATTTTTGTATTGTTTGTAATTCAAATTGAATGCTGCGCGCCTCAAATTGTGTAAACATTTAGCCAAACTAAATAGAAGAAATAAAAACAAAAAGTTGAAAGAGAGAAGATAAATTGGAAAACATTTGCAACATTTAACAATGGCAATGCACTTTTCGCACTTTTCCCATCCCGAGGTTACGTCCATAGTTTATAAGCCAACGAGCCAAATGAACAAGTTCGAACGAATCGCCAATTTGATTTAACAATTTTTGATTTGAATCAAGCGAAACACACACAAATGAGATGATCAGAATGGATTTTAATTTCGGTTTTATTCACTGCACAAATAAACAAAAAAAAAAAAAAAAAAGAAAGAGAAACATCAAGAAAGTAATTTGGAAACGCAGCATTAGGCAAATAAGTCAAAGTCTATATATAGATATATATTAACTAAAGTAACGTAATCGCAAATGGTAAACACTAAGAATGTTTTTAGCTGAACGTGTGTCTCTAGTTGTATTCTGTAGTAGCTAAGCGGTATGGGTTCCCTTCACAGAGCCCGCAGGAACGTAAGGTAAAACATAAATGAACAAAATGATCAAATGATGAAATGATAAAATGAAGAAGCTCTCTCGATATTCGCTGACTCGAGCAGAAGTCGAGGCATAACTAAATTATTTTTAATGCATTGAATTTGTCGTAAATATTTAACGTACCTTTGTTAAAAACAAAACAAAAATCTATTAAACAAATAATTAATAATAATAAAAAAGAATCTATTAAATACAAGACGAAAGCAAACAAAAGTCAATAGAAATTATAAATAAAAAAATTATATATATATATATGAGTCTATGAATATATATATATATATATATAAATTCTCTTCGAGGAATCTGTGTAGCCATCGCGTGTGTAGTTTTTATGTTTACACTGTAAGCAGTTTTTTGTATAGTTGAAAGGGCGAAGCAACCAAAAATGAGATGAAACCTTTATTATATATACATATACATATATATATACAAAAAAGATATATATATGTATGTTTTATTTATTGTTTCTCTTCGTGTAAATACAATCTGTAGTTCGATTTCTAAGTAGCGAAAAAGTGAATGAAAAGAAACCAAAATTGAATGTTTATGATTTAATACGAATGCATATTGAATGGCAACTAAATACAATTTGAATAAGTTCAACCTGTACAATAATTTAATATTAAATAAAATGCAAAAATATAAAACTAAAAAAAAAAGAAAACCAATAAAAAAAATTCAAAAAACAAAAAACAAAATTCAAATAGAACTCGACAAAATTGTTTCAATTACCCTTGGACTTGCACTCAAATTGTAGCTATCTATAGATGCAGAAAATGGTAATGAATATATATATATAGATACATAGGCATATACATGCATGCGAGGTCTGCTCAACAAGTATGATTAATAATTATTTATTTAGTAGTATCAGACGTCCAGCATGAAAAAGCTCAGAGAACTGAGCATTTGCTGACTGATTGGCTTAATAGAGATTGTAGAGTCCATTCGGATATCGATAGTCGTATATGTCAATTCAAGAGTTTGCCATACTTCTTAAGCACATCTCGCACTTGTATCTATTTGAGTAGCTGGCGCATGACACACTTTGGAATTCGAGGCTGTCGCTAAAGTGACGAATGTCTCGCTCGCTAAAAATTCGCATAAATAACAATTGAGCCAACTAATATTCTTTAATATTGTTTTATGACAATAAACGAAATAGTTGACACCACGGGCTAATTAACTCGGGCAATATCAATTGATCTGCCTCCATTTGAATGTCAGATTGAGCTACATTTCGCAAACGTCGCCCACAATTTGTAGTTTTGGCTAATTACGCAAACGACACAACTCTTTGGCGAGGCATGCAACTGTTTTTTTTTTTTATTATTATTATTAAACAATCTTTTTTCTTTTAATGAATTTATTGCTGTTGTCTTTGGGCTGGCGTCATCGACGAATCTGTTCATTCAGCAGGGCTGCAGTTGATGCCGCTGCCTGCCAATGATCCATCAGTCTATCAGAGTCGTTGGATCTGCGCACGACTCTGGCCAGCTGCAAAAGGCAAAAGGTTTCCACGATGACCGGTAAAAACCTTCAAAAACCCATAACGGCAAAACAATTGCCACGTAATTTAGCTAAAGTCAACAGCAGCAGCTAAAGCATCGCAGCTATGGAAAATGACACAATCCGGAAAGCTATAAAGCGTTATCATCTAAAACGTAGCTAGCAGTGGGCACATACATACATATATACAGTCGAGTCTCGATAATTTGTAACGGGGTACAAATATTGCGATAAATCGAAAAAAATTCTATACCTTTGAAAAAATTCAAGCTCGATACTACTCAAAAATTAAAAAAAAAAAAAAAAAAAAAAAAAAATGGATACCCTTGCCATTATTATCGGGACTCCACTGTATATATAAGCTGTATATTTCTATATACTTATATATATGATGACGCAATAAATTGATTTTTTTGCATAAAAATGGGCAAAACAAAGAAATTTTATGTTCTTCTACAAAACATGTTTATTTCATTAAACTTAACACAGATCTAACAAAAGATTGTATACAAAATGATTGTATATAATAAACCTAATGCAGAGAAACATTTTAAAAATGATGCTGGCTAAATAAAAAACCCATTCAATATTTCTCAAACTCCACAGTTAATTCCATTCAATAATTCACGATTTACATTCATTATATTTTCAGTTAAAGATCAAAATACAATTCAAAACTTAGGTTGGCTGAAACTTAAGGAACATGTAAATTGTAAATATATTTATGTTTATTTGAGCTGAGCTTTTTACGAGCTCAAAAAAATCTAGTTTCTTTTATTTTATTTTATTTTATTTGCTTTTGCAAATAATAGGCATTGATAATAATAACTTATTAATGCCAGTCCCGTAGCTCATACATTTACGATTTCATAATTACACGTTGATCTATCTGCATCTGCGAGAGTCCAAGTTCAATAAACGCCATAAAAATCTCATTTGAATTATAATAACATGTAAACTCTTGATCAAATAGTCATTTATGGACTTAGTAGATGCCATTTAATACAGTCACTCGTATAAGTAACTCAATAATTGTTACTGTCAACAGTTGTGATGAACTATAATTATAATGTAAGAATAAATTCGAAATACGTATATAACATATTCATATAGACTGTCGTAGGCCCATATGATTATATTGCATTTGTCAGATCAAAGATCATTCGTTGATTCATATTCAAGACACATTTCAAGAAAAGCGAGTGAGCTGACTTGAGCGTGGTAAGGCCCAAGGGAAGCTCAAACTCAGAGCAGCTATACAAATAGGTAGACATACACATATATAAAGACATATGTATGTTTGTAGATCAGTTGTGATAGTGACGCAAATCTTGAGGCAGGTTTCGCATACGTGAGTGAATGAGTCGCGCTTTGGTTTGTTATTTATACATATATATGAATATAATAAGATATGCAATCTGCAGCGTATAGGTACTTGAAAGCCTAAAGAAAGAGAGAGAGAGAGAGAGAGATAGAAAGAGATAAAGAGATAGAGGCAGAGTGAGATCAAAGTATAAGTATATACGTTGCTGTAATTCCATTGTAAATATTTGCAATGAGCTGAGTAATGCGAATTTCTGCTTTAAGTCGTCTTTCAATATTATATATATATTTAAAATATATACATAATTGTATATAATTATATTGCTCAATTTGAAAATATAATGCTTGATCGCTTCGCTTATCATTTCGAGTCGTGAGTGATTGACAAACTTTCTGAAAGCGCGGTGATTTTTCGAGTCTAGCCAAGGCAAAGCCCAGCATAAACAAAGCTAGAGCGTGAGAGATGCCGAGAGAGAGAGAGAAAAAAAGATTGCCTTCTGTTTACTGCCAAAACTTGTCCACCACTCAAAACAAAAGACAATCGTCGCAAGAGCTCAAAAGTCTGTTCTTCATTTGCTAGGCACATGCTTGCTCTCTCTCTCTCTCTCTCAGTCTGGCTCTCTCTTAGTCTCCCTCTCGCTGTGCGATGGGTCTTGTTCGCTGGGCTTTGTTTCCCGCTTGCTCAGTCTATCAGTGAAGCGCACGCCGATCAGTCGCCTCGCACTGCTGCTAGAGAAGAACGTGATTTGTGTGTGTGTGATCTGAGAGCTGCGAGTGTCGAGCGTTCGAGCATTGCCAAATTCATTGTTTTGTAGCGCTTATCGCCATGGGCACGCCTACATTCCGCCTGTGCCTGGTGCTCATCTGCTGTGCATGCAGCTGGACCGAGGCGCTCCAAGAGCCCACAGTGCCCACCCAAGCTCCAGCTCCAGCCCATGCTGCAGCAGCTGTGCCGCCTGCTCCCGCGCAGTGGAGAGGACGCAACTATCGAGTGCGTTAAGTATACGCAGCAAAAAACGTTTCAGCTCAATGCTAATTTCGTTTGCTTAATCAAATATCGCACGCGAGTTTCAACTGCTAACGGAATGCGTTTGTCTATTGGAGCTCAATGAGCATTGCCCTTACTTCCACCTAATTGCATTTGCCCATTGCAGCCGCATCATGCCACGCCTACTTTGGCGCCCACTGCTGCCCAGCACAGCGAGATAAAGCAGCTGATGACGAACCTGCACGATCGTGTCGGCATCTTGGCGACCTTGGATGAGGACCAGCGCCATCGCCTGGAAGTGATCGATAAGAAGTAAGTGATGCTGCGAGAGGGGGGAGAAGCGACGACAATGGAACTTTTGCCATGTCGCCTTAACATAGGTAGCCGAACAGGTTTTTGGCAAGCAACACACACACACGCACACGCACACATGCTCAGTAAATGTATCTTGGAAAACCGGTAAAAAATGAAAACAACAAGAGAATGAATGATGTATTATTTGTTTTTTGGTTTGTTTTTATTTTTTGTGACTTTTTCGGCTGCTGTCAAACGCGTCAATTACAATGCCATTGATTACGCGGAGATGCGCCATAAGGCCAAGACAAATAAACGTAGTAAGCGTGATCTAAGTGCTAGTAATCGACTGGGAAATACCCTAGGCCAGACTACTCAAATCTT
The DNA here is from genome assembly GCF_054131065.1 of Drosophila arizonae. Lineage (NCBI taxonomy): Eukaryota > Metazoa > Arthropoda > Insecta > Diptera > Drosophilidae > Drosophila > Drosophila arizonae. The sequence continues at coordinate 5,480,268 of NC_142924.1, read as the reverse complement.
CTATAGGGTCAATTCCTATAAACTGATCAAATCAGGCACCTATGGAGAGTATATCTTATAGACAATATATATCATAAAACTGTTGCTCTTGCTCTTTATACAAACGAGCCTAAGACTCCACTTCGACTCAAGTCCTCTTGCCCTCCAACTCGCTAATTGTCATTCAAATCATGATCATAGCTCATCAGCGTCAGCTATCTCATTCATCACTCTACTCTTAGAACACTTGTTTCTACTCCAGCTCTACTCCAGTAATTATCCGTACTTTATTCGAAATATAATCGGTCATATATACATATATAAGCCACACGAATGAACAGGCAGATGAATACGGTAGTCAAACTCTACTCTCTATAAACTCTCTACTGTATACTATCATCAATACTCTGATATTTATACTATATCTCATCTTCATGCTATCCCAAGTTAGAATTACTACCTATCCTCTCGGCTGCCAGTCTCAAATCCGCTCTCACATTTGTCTTATCAACTCAGACTACTTTTTCTACTACTTTTTCCGCTACTTTTTTACTACCTTTTTTTACTACTTTTTCTACTACTTTTTTACTACTATTTTTATCTCCGTCATTTTTTTGCCTCTTGAGTGAATGCCTTTACCTCAAGTGCTATGATTAGTCAAAAGAAGATTGTCAAAAACGTTTTAGACTCATTGTAAAGCTCAAAACTTTCCGCAGCCAGAAATCAGGTGTGAAACAAGTTCTTTTGCCACCTGATTACCTGTGTTGCTAGAAAATAAACTTGGATCAGCCATTTTACTATGCAAGCATTCGAAGATTACCCAAATTTAAATGCAAATGCATATGACATATCGATACAGACAGACAAACCTGTACACTCGACTGATCAGGTTTATATTGGATCTTAGGTTCTGGACCATGCCTTCTTCCGTTACTCTGCCCCCACCATAGATAGCACCATAAATTCCCATTTTCAAATTTATTCAGATGGTTCCTCTGCACTCGAGCAAGTTGTTTAGCCATTATCTGCTCCTAAATTTCTTTAGTATATCGCTTTTTTCCAAACATTTTGTCGATTCGCCTTCTGGCTCCGGCTTCTGGTCTTCTGTTAATAAATTAAGCGAAATTCGCATTTTGTTTACTCGACCGACAGTCAAAAACGGCAGAACGGCAAATGTTGTACGAAAACGAGTTGATAGCACATTTTGGGATTTGTATATAAATTATACGCATACTTAATTAGCCAAAGAGCATTCGGCCGAAACACAATTGGCAATACGTCACAGTGAGGCGTTAACCAGGCTCCAAATGAACTTTGCATGCTCAGACAGATAATTGGAAATAATAAATGATATGTAGAGACGCCCACGCCATAGTCTTAAAGAGGCTAATTTATATAGTATATATGTGAAGTACTGTAGCATATGCGTATAGATGAAGTGTTGCCGCGATGATATCATGCGTATGGATCGAAATTTCTACAGAGTGTTTATATTTTATGTGAATTACTAATGAATTTTAATACATTTAGGGCTAATATCAATTCACTAGACTTTCGTATTGGGTTTACATAGATTTTTGCATGATGAGGGTTTAAGACGACATATGAGATGATGGGCATAAAATATTCTTCTATAATTTCTAGCTTGCCAATTGAAGTCAGATAGTAAAAGATAAAATACCAAAAGAATTTGGACTTTTTTCCTGCATATATTTAATTATATTTATATATATAATATATATTGTAGAACAGTAAGGGTATTCTTATATATTATACACAATATATATAATGTAGAATTGTAATAGTAAAGGAATCGTTCACATTGGCTAAGTAGTTTTCGAGCCTCGTTCACGAAAAAAAAAGAAAATAAAATTATTTTAGCTTTGTAATTATTTAAATATTAACATATATTAAATCATTAATTATTCACAAAACTCAAATTGAATTAAATTAAAATGCAGATATAAACTATTCGAATACTATTAATTATTCTATATTATTATGATCCAACTCTTAGTCTCTCTCTCTCTCTCTCTCTCTCTCTCTCTCTCTCTCTCTCTTGCTCTCACTCTCCCCCACAGACTCGATCAGCTGCTGGACAGCAACACGGGTCGCATGGAATCGCTGAAGGCGCAGCAGCTCAATTTCCAGCAGCGCCTGGACAGCTTCGAGCACATCCAGCGCCTGACGCGGCACACGCTGGACGAGCTGAAAGGTGAAACCGATCAATTTCTGGGACCTCGTCAGGCCCGAGAGCTAAGCTACAAGCAAAAGAATCGCAACAAGATGCGGGGTAAACCAAGCCGAATGGATTGCTGTTGTTTCTGATTGTTGTTGCTGTTGTTGTTGTTGCTGCTTAGCTGTGCTTAGCTGTGAGCTTGAACAGGTGCCTAGAGCTGCCTTTAAACCTCTGCTCCTCTACTCCACAGAACTCTCGCGCCAGACACGGGACGTGCCCGAGCAGCACATGGACCTCTTCTACAGGACGGAGAGCCCGCCGACGAGGCAGGGCACGTCGATCAATGGAACGGAACTGGATGTGGCCAGTCGGCTGGATGCGCTGGCCACCTTCCTCGTCTCGCTGGCCTACAACGTCAAGGAGACGCAGCAGGGCGTGGCCAAGCTGCTGCAGAGCACCAAGTAAGCAGATCCAAATCCAATTAGACTCGATGCTGAATGAATATTGAATTGGATTCCTCCCTCGCGCAGCAACATTCGCAGACGCTTGGCCAATCGGAAGACGCAGACCGCTCAGCTGGCTCAGGGCGTGCCGCAGAGTGTGGCGCCCGTGGAGGAGCATGCCACCAGCTGCCTGCAGTCCTACCTGGCCGTGAACGGGATCCTGAAGCTGCAGCTGACGCCGCAGAGCGACGCGTTCTATGTGCCCTGCCAGGACGACGGCTGGACGGTGGTGATGAATCGCAGCTCGGACGACGTCAGCTTCGAGCGCAGCTGGCTGGACTACAAGGAGGGCTTCGGCAACATCGCCGGCGACTTCTTCATCGGCCTGGACAAGCTGCACGCCCTGACCAGCTCCTCGCTGCACGAGCTGCGCATCTGGATGCAGGACTTTGAGAACAACGTGGCCGTCGCCGGCTACGATTCGTTCGCCATCAGCGGCGAGCGGGAGCTCTATGCGCTGAGTCTGCTGGGCCGCTACCAGGAGCACCTGCATCCGCCCGCAGGGGACTCCCTCTCCTATCACGCCGGGGCCAAGTTCAGCACCTTCGACAGCGACAACGACAACTGCCTCGAGTGCAGCTGCGCCCAGCGGCACAAGGCCGGCGGCTGGTTCAACGCGTGCGGCACGAGCAACCTGATGGGCGTCCACTACAGCAAGGACTACCAGCGTGCCGGCGAGACGGGCATCTACTGGGACACGTTCCAGGGCAAGGACTACTCGCTGCGCCGCATCAAGATGCTCATACGGCCCATAGGCCAGGACGAGGCCAGGCGCTAACCCCGCCTCGCGCCTCCCGCCTGCCGCTAGCTACAGCTGCCATACGTCAGGGAATCTAACTGTAACTCTAACTCGCAGTCCGCTGCGCTGCCCCTCGCTCCCATCTTGCGTGTGTCTTATTTATGGAAAATCACCTAATGTACCCTAGTTAATAAAGTTGCCGTGTGTGTTTAGACAGATGCCCAGCTGTCCCCGGGTTGTGCGTCAGCTAATCGAGCAGCGATTAGCCAAACGCAGCGCTTGCAGCATGCGATCCATTTAGCTATTTAGCGGCAGAGACTGCTCCAACTGGGCTCAGTTCCATTTCCTGCATCAACATGGCCAGAATGCTCTACTGCTGGCTGCCCTTCCTCTGCCAGATGCCGGGCCTGCCGGCGCTCAGCCTGGACACCCTGGCCAGCCAGAGCAGCATCTACTATCAGCGAGCGCAGGGCGAGCTGACGCTCGACCAGGTGGAGCAGCTCTCGGCTGTGGAGTCCCTCAAGCTGATCGTGCACGGATTCCTAGGCTCACGCACGCACAGCTCCATCCAACCGCTGCGAAATGGTAAGCGGATTGCTGAGACTGAACTCTGTTGAGCTAATCCGGTGAAGTTTACTCTGTTAACGTTAGCCGATGTTAGGCTAACTCAGTGAAGCGATCTCTGTTAGCGGACTCTGTGAGCCTAACTCAGTGTTAAGCAAATCTGTTAAACTAACTCTGTTAAACAGATTCTGATATGGTAACTCTGTTACTTTGTTTAGCTGACTCTATTAGGCTAAATCTGTGAACTGAACTCACTGTTCACCTGACTCCTTGTGAGTTGGCTTAACAAGCTGTTAAGCTAACTCACTGTTAAGCCAACTCTGTTAAAGCAACTCTAAGCTAAGCTGTCTCTCACTCTCTCACCCTCTTTGTCTCTGTCACTCTCCCTCTATCCCTCTCTCTCACTCTCTCTCGCTCCCCCCCCCCCCCCCCCCCCCCCACTCCTCTCTCTGCCCTCTAGCCTACCGTGCGCAGGGCTTTGAGCACCTTCTCATTGCCGATTGGTCGCCCGCCGCCAATCTGGACTATCCCAGCTCGCGTCGCTCCATATCCAAGGTATCACTCGTGTTAGCCCAGCAGCTGGAGCAGTTTCTGGCACGGCACAATGTCTCCAGCGAGGCGGTGCACATCATTGGGCACAGCTTGGGCGCACACATAGCCGGCGGCATTGGTCGCCACTTCAATGGCACTCTGGGTCGTGTGACGGGCCTCGATCCGGCTCTGCCGCTCTTCACGGCCCGCTCCGAGGACAGCCTGAAGGCGAGCGCAGCGCAGTTCGTGGACGTTATACACACAGACTATCCGATCTTTGGAGATCTGACGCCGCGTGGCCACGCGGACTTCTATGTCAACTACGGACGCGCCCCGCAGCCGGGCTGCGAGGAGGTGGATCTGCTGGCGGCGAGTAAGCTACTGCGGGAGGCCTGTGCGTGCAGCCATATCTAGAGGCACTCATAACTGAATCTAATCTGTGTGCATTGCAGACAGCTGCAGTCACAATCGCGCCGTGTTCTTCTATGCCGAGTCCATTGGACTGCCCAGGAATTTCCCTGCCATTCCCTGCAGCTGGAAAGTGATTAGAAGCAGCCGCAGCTGCTTGGATCACTTATGGGAGTTTCATTTGAGCAATGCGTCACTCGCCGAGGCCATTGCCAATATGGATGATGGACAGGTGGTTTACATGGGTGAGCAGTTGACACACAGGTGAATAAACTCCAAGTGGAGCTAAAAGCTTTGATTTAAAACGAAATTTTTACCAGCGCCATCTCTCATTACTATTTGGAAACGAATGCAGCGCCACCTTTTGGCCAGGGTGTGAATGCCAAGTTTGACTAAGGCGTGATGGCAACTAGAGCGGATTTCAATTGTGAACTATAGATGGCGCTCACATAACAGACAGCTTTTGCCTGACTACATTTCTCAAGGCTGCAAGTGTTAAAAGCTGAATGCGCTACGTAATTAGTATGAGGAGATTTCCTAAAGTTGGCCAAGACTTTTATTTTATATAGCTGGTAAATGGGCAAGCAGAAATATTTAAATGTTATGAATAAATTTAGAAATTATATATTTAATTTTTTTTAATATGTAAATTTTGCAGCGTGAAATTGGCATTGAATAATTTGTTAAATTTAACAAATAGCTCTAAATATTCTATGTAAAAATCGTAGTGGAGAAAAAGCTTATAAATTATATTATTCTTGACTGTAGCATAATTGGATTTATTTGGCATAAATATCCTAATAGCTTTATTTCACATATTAAAAACCTAAACACTCCTAGCCTTTTGTGGGTTTGTCTAAGGAATTTCCAATGCAGTTTTTCCGCCGCTATTAAGAGGTCACCTGACAAATTGTATGACAACAACCGCAAGTTAAATTTCCATTTGGCTTTTCTAGCTGTGCGCAAATGAAATTTCCAGCATAAATTGTATCTCAAGCGTTTTATGAATGAAGTTCAGCTGGAGCTGCAGTTGCACTTGTTGTGGTTGTTGCTGTTGTTGTTGTTGTTGTTGTTGTTGTTGTTGTTGAGGGACTCAGCCATAGTTATTTATGGGCCAATAAGTTAACAACAAAACGCTCATCTACATTTAATGGCGATAATTTCTGACGCAATTTGAGAGACACACGCAGCGACACGCCGTTTGCGGTCCAGGCCAGAGCAGGCCAAGCCAGACTAAGCCAGGCCAAATGCCCAAGAAGCTAACCGCACACACAAAACACTTGACACCTTCGGCTGCGAGCCTGAGCTGAGCTGAGCTGAGCAGGAGTCCCTATGACAGCAGCAGCAGCAACAACAGCAACAACACAATAAAAAGCGGTAAGCAACAACAGCAACAACAACAACCATGGTGATCGTAAATTTTACAATAAAAAGAGGCCAAGCGGAATTCTGGTTCTGTTGGTTCTGTTCTGGCTGTAAATTTGAGGATTTCCAACAGTTGGCAACAGCTGCCAGGCCAAGCATTCCCCAGAGGAGTCCATTCCCTCAGAGAGTGTGGGTGGGTGGCAGCTCGACTGGACTCAACTCGACTCGACTCGATTCGACTTGACTCGTCTCGTTGCGTTCTAATTCGCTGCAACTATTGTGAGCTGGTTTGTTTGAACTGGTTCCACAAATCGATTTCAGGCTTCATTAGAGCTCCATAGCGCACAGGAAACTCCCGCACTTTGCGCTCGCTTAGCTTTTCTTTTGTTTTCCCACTTTTCATTCATTCTTTGGCAAATGCGTAAAAGGCGGCCCTACTAACAGCCCCTCGCCTGCGACCTCTGCCCTCCCCCTCGGTCTGGCCCTGATCGAGCTGATGCGCTGTGCTCGGTCAAGCATCGAACTAGTTGTTGTTGTTGTTGTTGCCATTGTTGTTGTTGTTGTTGTTGCTATGTATGCTCATATTCTCGACTCTTAGTTTTTGTCCCCTCATTTCCCTTCATTCGATTTCATTTCCATGTCGATTTTTGTCGCTTTTGTTTTTGTTTCTGTTTTTTTTTCTCGTTTTTTGCTTCCACCTTTTGTGAATTTGTGTCATGCGTCGGTTTTTCCTGTTCGCTGGCCGCTGTGTTTTCCAGCTTGGCTTTAATTTCTGTTTGCTGAGAAAGAAAAACAGAGTAACGCACACACACAAACACACACACATATGTACATGCATATACACACACACACTCACATAGTTATTGACTTTTTAGCATCAACTCTGAATAGCACTTGAATAGACTTCTTCTTCTTTCCTTTTTTGCCTAGCTTCCAACAGTTCCGCTCCAATTCGAAAATATTTAACAAAAAGAAGGTTCGCGTATTTCTGAACATACTAAATAAACTTTTGATTATTTTATACTTGTTTAGATAAGTTAGTAGTTCTTGAAATTCTTTATTTATTTATTTATTTATTTTTTTTTATTATTATTATTATCTTTTATTTAATTTATAAAATAATTCAATAAATGTTTGTTTTATAAATATAAATATTTTGCTATAATTTACCCTGCTAAATACAAAATTCCATTGAAAAAGAAAAAAAAAAAAAAAAATTTCGTTCTCAAAAAAAAAAAAAAAAAAAAAAAAAAAAAATAATAATAATAATAAAAAAAATTAATAAAAAAAAAAAAAAATAATAAAAAAAAACAAAAACATTTAGTCCTAGCCATTTCGAATTATCGGGACTTGACTGTATTATATGTATATCATTTAGCACCCCTTGAAGTTCTTTACATTTTTCAATTCAATCTTCAATTCTCGCTTTCATTTCTTTCGCGCTGCCGTTGCAGGTTTCCTTTTCGCTTTGTATTTAAATTATATAATTCTTCAACTGTTTTGACACATTTCTTAATGGCACTTTGCACACACACACACACACACACACACACACACATCGATGGCAGTCGCACGAGTCGGGTCTGGCCAAGCCAAGGAGACAAGAAGAGAAATGATATTGTAATTGGCAATCGCTGTCGTGCATAAATCACATGCATAAATTCAACCTACGGACATTTTGAAGCGACACCAACGCAACGCTTTGCAGAACCCCATTCCGCCCTTCCACTCACTCCACCTCCCCACTGCTCCCTCTCTCTCTCTTTCTGTCCGTCTAATCGTGCTCGTCCTCGTTGCGGTCGTTAGTTGAAGTCAATGTTGATATCCAATTGGAAAATTTTTCATTAACTAATTGAACATTTTATGGCAGCTCGGGTCGGACTTGTGCCTGTAGTTGGCGCCAATATTGATGGAGGGGTGTGGGGGTGCGGGGGGTGGTTGCAACAGCCTAATCTGCGGCAGGACTACATGAGCAGAACGAAAGAATGAAATGAAAAGGGAAGCAGCAAAAAAAGAAACAGGCCATGGCAAAGCAGACACGAAAGGACGTTGGCCCAAATGAAACTAACAAACTAGCAAACAAACACACACACACAAACACACACATACACGGACACATTCTTCTTTCGGTTTGATAATTTACGAGGACACGCTTTGGTCAAACTGCCCTCGCATTTAGCTGTGCTTCGCTTCGGCAACCGCCCCCGCCTCCGTCCCCTCCCCGCCCCCGCCCACTGACTGCAAATTTGCATAACTGTCTGAGCGAAGAGCGCGCCATGGCGGATATTAAACATTAGCGCGTGCTGGACAGCACATCAAGTCCTCTGCCTGCTCCCCCCACCCCCTACCCCAAAGAAAGAAATAATTAAGGTGAAAATTGCTGTCGACACGCAAACAGCGAACGAGCGCAGAGTAGCAGAGCTTGGCAATATTTTTGGTGGTTCGGCTTTGAGAAATGACCGCAGCGAGCAGCTGATAATAAGAGGAGAACAACAACAACAATAACAACAGCAACAACAACAACAACAACAGAAGCAGCAGCAGCAGCAATCTGAGCGATCGGCTGCCCGATGACTAATGAAACCTATTAGCCCCGTGACAGATGAGGAGACCGCGTCCCGATGATGGATAAGCTCATTCAACTGAGCCGCTGACTCTGGCGACATGAGCAGCCCGTGTGAGTGGCCCTCGCTTGGCCAGCTTCTGTCGGTTTGGTGGGATCAATCGGTAGCCAGGTCGCTGGCGGCACCATCTATGCGCCTTTCGAGCGCATTTGGTATCAGTTGTGACCCTTGGCTGGCTATTTAATTGAAGCTTGCTGGTGGGCCAGGCCTGCCGGCCAACGCTGACATTTCCTTATCGCTAACACAGTTTTCAACTATTGCGGGAATGTGTTGCAAAAGGCAGAGAGGGGGTATGGAGGGGAGACAGATCACCCGAGACGCCAAAGCAACTCGTTTGTAGTCACATGAGATTTGAGCAGGATGAGACAAATCTGTATAAATCTTCAGTAACAAAGTCTGATTATTGCTATTTGAGTGTTATCTAGGTCTTAGAAGCCCATTAGGTCTGTTATAGAGTCAGGCTGATGCTGCGACAACTGCATCTCCATTCAGCTCTCAAGGCCCTTAAAGATGTAGTTTATGAAATACAATGAGAAATAAATAAAAGGAATCAAATGGGAATAAGTAAAAAAAAAGTAGAGGAAAAGGACTTTGAGGTACTCCTTTAAGAGCATAGCAGAGACTAATGGATTTATGTGGGTGTGAGGATTTTGTTATAAACATGTTTGGTGTATATAGAGGGGGCAGCAGTGATTAGCCTATTGGAAGACTTTTACAAAGTCAAATTAATATCTATTATTATTTATATTTTTTTTTTGCAGAACTAATAGTTTACTATTTCTGCTGCCTGTACTCTTCATATATATTATTATTATTTATATATATTATTTTTAAAGCTCATCAGTTAGTATTTCTAGTGCCTGCACTCTCCATCACTAAGCAATCAAATCAGACAAATCATTTGCTAGTGAGACCTTCTCAAGTTATTTCAGAGTCGGCAATCTGTTTAAATTGAATTGCCAAATCAATAACAACTTTGTTAACTTTTCTTTATATTTATTTACTTTTTTTTTCTAATTTTTTTTTTTTTTTTTAAGTCTGTTAACTTTTCTTTATATTTATTTACTTTGTTTTTCTAAATTTTTTTTAAATTATGTAATATCAGTATGCCATCATTGCACAGAGAAGACAGAATAATGACTAACCCAATTGCCCATATTAATTTATTTGTATTCAATTAGAATCACCCCCCTTATCGACTGTCTCGCTACGCCCCTGGCTGTGAATATACTTGTTTCTATACATAGATATCTTGACAGACAGACATAATATGCATTCTCTCTCATATATAATTTATATTGTAAATATTTTTAAATATTTTATACATCATTCTATAACTTACCTTTGCCGTTTACAGTTTCTATTCAATTTGTTTCACTTGAAATTCCCAGCCGAACGTCAATTGCGTTTCACTTGAGTCCATTAATACTTTTTTGTTTTCTTGGCCATATTAGGCAATCGATATCGGAAAGCAGCTCATATCTGTCTATCTCTTTGCCATACGAAATCTAATCAGAATTCAAATTTCAATCGAAAAAGAAATTTCGCAATCGCTGCGGGCCGCATTTACTTTATCTTGGCCAAAGTTTTCCAAGTGGCTCATAAAATCGATAGACAATATTTTTGTTTTATGGAAATTTTTGCTATTTTGTTGATGTTGTTTTTGGAATTTTGTTGTCTCTGTTTGCATTTGTTTCCTTTTGATGTCAGTGTCAATTGTCGTCGTCGTCGTCGTCGTCGTCGGCTCATGTTGATTTTTGGGGTTTGGCAAACGATTTCATTATAATTTTGTTTTGTATTTTACGATTTAATTGCACGAAAATTCATTTGATTATTTAACATTTGCCGGAGCTTATTTATTTCGTAGTGCAATTATTCTGTGCGTCGTCCCATTTCGTTTATGATTTCTCAAATTTTACGATGCGCGCCGTCAAGGCGAAATGTGGCTCGGATTTCACAAAAACGAAAAAACCAAAAAAAAAAAAAACCTAATGGGGGTTGTTAATCTAATTAATAATACGAGTTGGAGGAACACGAATAGGAGTAGGAGTAGGAGCCAGAGCTGGCTGGGTGTAGGTGGCATTGGCTTTCTCCCTGAGGCTGCCCACACGGCTGGGCTTCAATTAATTATGTAGGGGAAACAAAAATTAATTTCATTTCAATTGTGCGTCTCCACGCACAAGTCGCATCATTAGCAGCTGCCTCGATTGAAGACCCAAGAAACAAATCGAAAACAAAAACTAAAACCCGCTGAGTAAGCAAACGCTTTGGCTCGCCCCGCATCCTCGAGCCCCAGCCACGTCCACTCGAGTGTCATATTCGAGTGGGCTCGAAGGTGATTAACGCGATCATAGAAATGATGTTTTCAATATATATTGTAGCAAAATGCGCATGAGCGTAAGTGTGTCGGCTCTTCTTCACGCCGCGGCGATGCCAACAACACCTGAAGTAGGGGCTCAGCAAACGATCGCCCCGATCGCCGATCATTGCCTCTCACTCTGCCCCCACGATCATGACTCTACTCTTTGCCCATTTGCGCACGCGCTAAATGTCAAAAATTGTTTAAAAACTAACTATGGAGGAGAGTAGAGCAAGTCGAAGCCTTTATACTCTTACTGAAAAGCAAAAAGCTGAATAGATATGTATTTGCGATATTAGATTAGATATTTTATTAAGAATGGGTTTGGATAGGCAGGGAAAGGCAAAAAAAGGCATATATTGAGCCTGGACAAGATTTAGATAAAGACTGTTTAGCATAATTCAGGTTAATGTAATTAAACTTGTATCAATTTAAATACAGCATTTTTTGTTTGTATTTAAATTAATATTTAAATAAAATGTTTTTAAAATTTGTATTAAAAAATTAAGTTTAAAAAATAAATAATAATTTAAATATAAATAATATTATTAATTAACTTACTATATAAGCTTAGGTGCTATTTATATGTATATTAAAATATAATATTATATATTAAAATATAATTAAATAAATGTTTTTTTTTTTATCACAGTTTCCAAATATAAAATTTATACATATTTTCGTGTTCTAAATATTGTCTACAAATATATAAATAATATTTTTTATTAATTTTTAAATATTCCTGCAAAATTATCCATAAATTACTTTCCATAATTAGCTCTTCTCACATTTCCTGCTGATTCTTCTCAGACTTATTCCTCCCCATATTTGTCCTCTTGAATTTCCGCCTGCATTGCCTTAGCTAATGTATCCACAGTTAGAGTATCTAAGCAGAGGCCGCCTGTTGTTTTTTGGGCTTTTGGTGTTTGATATTTGGTTTGCTGCTGCTGCTGCTCCAGCTGCTGGCTCAGGCTGTGGCTCTATGGGCACGCCCTCAGCGGCATGCCGCCCACTGGAATCATGTCGAATCATTCATTGCATTGCACAGAATGTGGGCTGCTGTTGGCCATGCCGTTGGCCGGGCCTATTGGGCCTTCGAGGTGTTGAAAACGGCGAACACGCCGGCTCCGGCCCGAAAGCGTTTTGTGTGCATTTGTAATTGTTGAAAGGCTCTGCCCGACTGCTCAGCGACTGCTCCACAGCTCAACAGCTCAACAGCTCAACTGCTCAGCGAGTCAGCGACTCGACTGCTGCTGTCATTATTTTCTGTAACATTTAGCAAAATCATTAATAATTGTTGTTGGCCATGTTGCTTTTGTTGTTGCTGTTATTGTTGCTGTTGTCATGGCTGCTGCAGTCGCGAGTCGCGACACAGATACGCACTTAAAAACTGTCAGACGCTGCTGGCTCGCTGCCTTTTGCATTTGGTGTTAACTTGATTAGCATTCGCATAAATTTCGCATTGTTGACTCGCCGGTTGCATCTTGACTGAGCTGCAGCCATTTGCATGGAATGCGCATTTGACTCGACTCGACGGCAATTGGGGTTAATGCTAATTGTCGCTATCTATGCCCAAATTATTTCTTGCCTATCTTCAAATATCTACAGATATAGATTTATGGCTTTGTAGCACAGAATGACGTGAGAAATGATATATGCCAAAGTGTATCTAGATAGCTCTCTATATGATGTATGAAACATATCAATATATATCTAGACACACCTTTATTTATATATATAACTTCTCTCATATCTCTAGATGATAATAGATAGAGCATATGTCTTGAAATATTTTCAATTTGATTGATACCTTTCTATTTCTATATACATTGACGAATCTAGGCATCTGCAGATATCTCAAGATATCAAAGATAGTCAGATATATCGATAGTTTTAGATTGCTAGTGCCATCCTCTATTTCCATGCTGAACATTCTTCAAAGAGCGCGAACCCTTTTCATATATTTATAGAATATTATTTCTTAAAACTCTTAAGACCTTTACACAGCTTGATCTATAGTTATTTATATTGTTATTTATATGCGGATATTGCGATAGGTGGATGGGTAGGTTAATCCCCATATGGAAGGAAGGTATTTTTAGATACATTTATCTTTGTACAGATGGTTACATAAGCAAAAGTTTTATCTCAAGATGAATATATCATCTACATAGCAATAGGTGACCATTCTATAATAGATACATATATCAACTACAAATATCTATGTAAGCATCTCCGGCTTCATAACTACATCTCTGATCTATGTAGATCCCTGTTCATCTCTTGATATCGCTTAGCTTGAATTCAAATTTCGATTCCATTGAGAATTCAATTAAAGTGCGTTATGCAAACAAATGTATTCGGTTGTCGATGGGAATCGATGCGAGTGCTTTCCATAGAAGATGCGAGATGTGAGTAAATAAGCGATTCCCGAGAAAAATCGTGGCACAAAACAAATTGCCGCGTAATCTTCGAGTGGGGCGACAATCGAAACCAATGTTTTGGTATTTTGAATACGAAAAATGTTGTCGTTGTCCTTTATTTTGGGTATATTTTTTGGGTTTTATCAACAAGTGCCGCCAAGTGGAATCAATCAAGCCAGAGCCAGAGAGATTTTTAGTATTCCTCGGAGAGCTGCGGCTGCGTTTGTTGGCCGCCTCGAAGCGTGACAATATTTTGGCCAGAGTTTCGGCCGAAACGAATGGACATGGACGCGGATAAGGACGAGGGAGAGAGCAAGGGCAACGGCAGCCTTTTGGGACATTCGAGTGTGTAATTAATCATGCGAGCCGAACGATAAGGTCACACTGCAAGCGAACTGCAGTGCAGAGAGTGAACAACAGGTACTTTGTCCCCTAAGGGGGTGAGTTGACACCGTCAGTGTGTGTGTGTGGCGGGGGCGGAGGGTAGCGAGCTACCCATCCATAAATCCCACAGATATCGTATTGAGAAAATCAGTGAACGACATTGGCCAGAGGAAGGCGGGCGTGGATTACAAGGAATTTGTTTATTAATTGTGACTCGGAGAAACTCTGACATAAGAGCGCTAATATTGATACATTTGTGATCGGAAAACGGGTAAACAGTAAACAAAAGAACAGCTCGAGATTATTAATGAAAGTCGGGCTAGGGGTAAGCAGGAACTTGTGCTTAAAGGTTCGCTGATGCAACGATAGGAGATACGAGTGATCTCGAGAAACGATTTAGTTTGGGGTAAAGCAAGCGAAATTATACAGCTAGAAAGAACTTAAGCTTGATAGATAGTATGGGATATATAAAGTAAATACATAATAATATAATTTCTATATAATTCCTAATATGCAGACTAATTTCTGGATTGCAGTCCTGGAATGAAAAGCTTTTTATAAGAAATTCTAATGCGATCAGCTGTCTTTTAACTCATATAAGCCAATATATGAAGAAAACGCAATTCAAGTTAATTTATGATCACATTTGCAATAGATAATCCTATTAAATATCTTGATTTCCATTAGAACTTAGCTAGGAATACTTGCAGATACTCTGATGGCAATCTGTGCTCATCAAGCCATAGTTGCGCACATATATGAAGATAGATATCGTGGAGCTAGAGCGTAAGTCAGGCAGCGAGCTGGGGCAAACAAAGTCAACTGACATGAAATACAACAAAGAAAGAAAAAAAACTTACTACACGCAACTGACATTGTCAAAAGCAGATACATTTGTGTGTGTGTGTGTGTGTATGTGTATATACATATATAACGTCTGTTGTGGCATTAATGGCAAATTTGCACGAGGTAAATACGAAAAAGCATACAGAAGGACAGACAGCAAGAGTGCGAGAGAGAGAAGAGGAAAGGGAGATAGATAGATAGATAGAGAGGTAGACAATGAGTGAGTGAAGTGCCCGCAACGGCAGTCAATTATCAATAGACAGACAGGCAGCTATGCACACACGCACACACACACACACACACACGCGTGTATACTCTCATGTGTGTGAGTTAGTAACTAACGTACAGCCACGAGCACAGTCTGAGTTACATTTGTATCTCAACTAGTCAGCCGCCGTCTGCTACTTCACCTGCGTGTCATGTTGTTGTTCGTTTTGTTTTCGCTTGACTTCAATTTTCATTTTGTTGTCATGTTTTTTTTTTTTTTTTCTGCTGCTGCTGCTGCTGCTGCTGCACACGCAAAACTAACCGCAACGCTAGCTCTCTCACTCTCTCGCTCACTCGCTCGCTCGCTCGCTCTCTGGCTGGCGTGCTCGGCGCGCTGATTGGCTGGACGCGGCGACTGCGCCGCTGCCAATGAGGCCACACCTCTATTGACTGCCGTCTTGTGGCCCCCATGTTTAGACAAGCGTCGCGTGTCGCCGCCTCCCCCGCTCAAGCCAAGCCGAAGCAGCGAGCACCCCCTGGCTGGTCAGCATAAGGCAGCGATTGCACTGGTTGGGGGTTGGGGTTGGTGCTGCTGTTGGTTGGGGGCAGCTGCCATTTGGTTCCGTTTTGGTCAAAATGAAAATGGCTTTTATGTTTGTGGCGTGCGTTGGAATAATTTTATGCCCAGCGCTACGCTTAAAGCGAATTGCTGCCAACCACTAGATACATATGTACATATATATAGTTGGATATAAAGATATATAGATACACACACAACTATATGTATAGTAAAATGTTTATTGATTTTATTTTCGGGTATATGCTCTTTACGATTTTGTTTTATTTAATTAGATTTTATGCTCCAGCTGCGTGTGCTAATGAAAATGCTGAAGAAAATGCTATAAAATAATGATATAATGATATATTAATATGCAAATGCAAATATAACTAGAAGATTCACAAGTATTATGTGTATATAACTGCCTAAATTATTATAAAATTTATGCAGAAAACTTGTTTAATCTATAATGTTTTCGTATCGAAAGTTGTTTCTGTTTATTTTTTTATATTTTATTTTATTTTTTTTTTTTTTTGCATAATTTATTATATGTATTTGATACCAGTTTTTTATATAATTGTCATGTTACATATTTTAATATATATGTAAATAGATAGTTTCCAATCTAGTTTAAATAACATTGAGTAACATTCATCTCAGCTCTAGTTTGCCAGTATCCGATTACAATTTACGATCTGTTGGCTATACAAATTCAAATTAAAATATAGATCACCATATAGATACATATGTATGAATATGTTTGCTATAAACACATAATCTGACTCATATTACAAAATTTTAATTTCAATAAATATATACAGCTTGAACAAGCCGCTTCAGACGCTCATGCAAATGCCGTCTCAATATGACGTTTCAAACTAAAATGGCGAATCGAAGCAAAATCGTCAAGTAGAATCTACGCTCTTATACGCGCCAATAAGATCTGTTTGGCGCACACAGCTGAGCTGCCGGAGAGCTGAGCGCGCTGTATAAGTAGTGGCGTATAAGAGTGCGCTGTGATCCAAGCGAGAACAGCGAGCGAGCGTAAAAGTTGTAAAAACAACAATAAGCCACAGCAATAAGCAAAGCATAAACTCAGTGAGCAGCATTCAGAAGGAGAGAGCGAGAGTGAGAGGGAAAGGTAATAAGCGAGCAGAGGCAGAGTTGTAGAAGAGCGGAGTATAAGTCGGGAGGCAGGGGCAGCTCGTTCGGCTCGGCTCAAGCCGACTGACAGCGCGACAGCACAGACAGAGTGGCTGAGCGGGGGAGAGTCGTTGAGTCTGGTTAGCCAAGCATACATGACTGTCATGTGTGCAAGTGTGTGTGTTTATATCTCTCTCTGTGTGTGTGCGTCTGGCCCGCTAGCTGACTGGCGAGGTTCGTCTGCGCGAAACCTTCGCTCGTCCAATCAGTACGAACTCGGTTCCCGCCAGCGTAGAGACAACAACAGCGCCGAGCGCTCGGTTTCAGCGTTGCTTTCGAAAAAAACAAAAGCAAAAACTACAATTTTCAACATTCAATATCAATTCTCGAGTGCAGCGCGTCGATGTAGATACATTGCGTTTCCCTTAAACAATTTGCAATTGCAACTCTATCCAAATACAGCAACAACTATTTTTAACAAAAATAGATCACTGTCCAGTGAAGAAGAAATCGAAACGCGGAAGTGAAAAAAAAAAGCCGCCGGCGTTTGCTGATTTTGTCTGAGCTTTTTGGGGCAAGGCAAAGGATGTGCTTGAAGCGGGAATTTTGAAACAGCAGCCGAATGATTGTAAATTCAAGCACAAATAAAAGCCAATTAGTGAGTGAGCGTGTGTGTGCGTGGGTGTATACGTGTGTGTGTGCTTACACTTTGCATATCCTTGCAAATGAATAAAATCAATTCTCAAGAAATTGTAAAAAATTCCACAAAATAAATACAAAAATCATATTGAAGAGCTGCTTCTGCTTCTGCTTCTCTGCCCAGTGCCATGCAAATAAAATTCACAATAAATAAATAAATAAATCAAATAAATTGTTAATCATTCATGTGCCTTGAACTTGTCTGTGACTTGTGACCTAGAAGCGAGAAAAGCCAACAAGAAAATCAAAAATCTAAATACAAATAAAAATACAAAAAAAAAAAAAAAAATATTAAAACAAGAGCTAAATGTTTAGCATGGTCAACTCTTACAAATAAATAAAGTCTACTATCTATATATACACATATATAGATATAGATATATATATTTAAGTCGGCCTTAGATTGATGCAAACAATTCTGCTTAAATGCATACGGATATTATAATTGGTGATCAATTTGCCGCCAACAACAACTACTGGGTGATGCAGGTGAGAAATCAATCAATTTCAAAAGCCAAAACCAATTTGTAAATTAGCTAATTTAATTATGAAGCAGTTAAAATGTTTAACAATTTCTAAAAAATTCAATTCTTGTTTTTTTTTACGACTTCCCTTTTGAGCTGAGCTGAATCATGGCTTCAATTTTAATTGTTAATAAAAAATTGGCAATGCGCCGTTAAGCAATTACTATCCATAATTATGCCAAATGTGCTAATTAAAATTCTGTTGTTTTTTATTGGTATTTCTCTCTCGCTCTCTCTTATTCTTACTCTGGATTTAAATGCTTCCGCTTATCAAAATGCAAAACTTGCACCAAATTGTCTGAAATTTTTTGTTGTTTATTCCTTCGTTCGTGCGTTCGTTTTACGTCTTTGTTATAAATAAAACGCAATCATGTTTAAACAAATTAAGTCGATTATCGTCGAGCGGATACATTTTCGTGATAATAAGCACGCAGTCGAGCCAAGCACGCGGCTGCCCAGATTAACACCTTCAGGTCCAGTTCCAGCTCCAGGTGTTCGGCCCTTGCTCAGGTGTCGCCGCTGGATGGGCCCACTTCTCTGGCATATTTGTCAAAGCGCCGTCGGCAATCGATTTGTAAATCTTGTTATCACTTGCCACAGCGCTGTTGTTGCCACACTTTGAGCTCTGCTTAAACAGTCGGTCAACTCTTTTGAACTCGCTCAGTCCGGCCAGGCACAGCCCGAGGAGACCGAGCAGATTGTTGTTGGCTGGCTCTTCTGGGCTGCTTGGCTCTTGTTTGCCAGCAGCAGGTTCGTCCGGCCCTTGGCAGTTCCTGTCGCCTGGTCTGGCTGGTCTGGCTGGTCTGGCGGGTCTGGTCTGGTCTGCTCCGTTTGTTTGCCCATTGTTTGAATCGCGCTTACTTGCGAAGCTCTGGGTCAATATTTGAGCCCAACACGTTGTGCCAATGTGCCAAGTGTTGTCGCAGTTGGGCTGCAGTTGTCTCCGTGCTCTGCCTCCAGTCGGCTCCTCATCAGCGCCAGCTGGGTGGCATTCAACACAGCCACACTAATCAGCATGTCGTCCATAGACCTCTAGAACTCCACTCTAGGTAGCCTCCCTCAACGCGGAGTCATCGTCATTGACAAACGCTGGCAAATATTTGACAATTGCTTTTAAAGAGCAACGCGTGGCGGTTTTTTTATATTTTATTTTTATTCTATGATCTCATCATTTGATCAGACAATGAGCAGTTCAATCAATTGGGCAGCGTCGGAGTAAATTTGAAGCTGTTAATGAAACATTAAAGTTTAACTAGTTTTATTTGAAATTGCTTACATTGAAAGTCACTTTGATGAGAAGATAGTTCGGTTCGGTTCTTTCAGTAGAAGATGCTTCGATTAGAAGATACTTTCAGCCAAAGGCTGAGAATGCTTTCATGGGCATATCATCTCTGATAAAATAGCTAGATAAGCCTAGGCGAAGATACTTTTAGCAGAGGATATTCTTTAATTAAAATATACCTTATTTTAAAGGAGACTTTGTTGTTATGACACTTGAATTAGAAGATTGATCCGATCCGATTCGAGGATATTCTGAGTTGAACGTATTTTTAGCAGTATCTATACTTGAATTAGAAGATACTTTCCCTAAGGTATTGCTTGTTGCAAAAAAATCTAATATGGAATTTTACTTTACTTAGAAATTTTATAATAAATTTATTTTACTAAAGAGATACGTTCATTGAATTATATATATATATATATTTTTTAATTTTAATTTTAATTTTTTTGAAATTGAAAACTATAAATATTATAACTTTGCTTTAATTTATTTACTAATAATTTTTTTTTTTATTGAAAAGGTTTTTTGTTTCCTTTAGCGATAGTCGAGCTTAAGTTTACATAAGAACTTCACAATTACTATATTCATTTATGAAGAACCCCTCATTCACCCATTCGAGCCGCAAATTGCGTGCCGAGACACGCTTTTGCCAATTCAAACGAATCGACTTATCGACATATGTGTGTGTGTGTGTGTGTACATTCACTCAAATAGTTAACCTGATTGATTGCAGACCTGTTCGAAAACATTGTCATAGCGTTTGCCTACACACATAGACACTGTCTACCAGTCTTACCCATTGATAAGTGTTTCGCATTGCCTTGCTCAACAAAGCCAACAAAAGAGCCCTCGCTCAATGGCTCTTTAGATAAGAGCAGCAACTAGAGGAGGTGCGTCAGTTAGTCAATCAGTCAATCAGTCAGCCAGTCAGTCAGTCAGCTGGTGACTGAGGCACTCAGTTCTCAGGAAACGACATCGTAAAAGAGCTCGCACTCGCACTCAGAGCTCGTTCCGTTTCATTCCATATCCACTTCCAGGCCTTGTTCTTTGGCAGCTTGTTGTTGTTGTTGTTGTTGTTGTTGTTGTTGTTGTTGTTGTTGTTGTTGTTGTTGTTGTTCCGCTGTCACCATCAATAGCTGCACTAATTAGGCATGTGTTGTCAAATATTTACACACGGCCGCTAAACTACAAAGCGCTGTCGACGCTGACGACGCTGTCGACGCTGCCTCCGCCATGGCTGATAGCAAAGAGGCGTTCGTGGGGCCAGAAGAGTGGGGCGTCTGTCTCTGCTTCTTCCGCTTTCAGTGATTTACCTAAGAGGTAATTCCCACGACTTAGTCAAGTGTCGATTATGAGGAACAAACTTTCATATTTTATGGCATTTAACACATGAAATTAGTTTACGATTTTCTTACACAGAATTGGCCAGCTAATAGCCCAAAGATATCGAATAATGGATAATGTATAACGGATAGCGCATGTCTTGCTGCATGAATAATTGAGCTGATCGAGCATATGGGCACCTGGCGTCCAGCCAGTTCAGCTCAGTTTAGTTGCTGCTGCTGCACTGATTAATGGCCCTGGCCATTGTGCTTCAATCATATGTGCGCAAATAATTAAATATAGATAAAAATCAGATTACTCATACGACATGTTGCGGGCCGGCCAGATAGGGGGGTGGTGGAGAGAGGGGCGTGGCTGTCAGCAACTGCCGTCGATATATGCAAATCGTAAATAAAGTGCAGCAAAACTCTTTTACGACTCAGCTTAGCCAATTTGTCAATACCAAAAACAAAGTGAACTCTGTGCTCGGCTAGGTTCATAAAAATTCGTTTCGTATCTATCAAAATACACAAATTTATTTGCATTCGCACATTCTCAAAAAAAAAAAAAAAAAAATCAAATAAAATGGAAACAAGTGAGACACAAAGGCGGCCGCCTTCAAAGCATTGCATTTCTGATACACAATAGCCGAAGAGCAGATACCTCATAAAATTGTAGCGAAAAAAGAAAAGAAACAGAGCGAGAGGGGCAGATCGGTAGAACGGGCAAGGGAGAGAGTGGCAGATACCTGTAGATAAGAGAATTAAAAGTTAGCCAAAGCTAGCAATGCGTTCGGCTGGCTTTTGGGCCAGGCACTTTCCATTTCGTTGCGAAACGAGTTCAAGACTGGGTCAGATTCAAATGCCAATTACAGACGTCCGATCAATGTTAAATAATAAGTAAACTGGGCCAAAAACTATAGCAACAAATACTTAACAACAACAACAATCGCAACAATAACGAAATCTCATTAAACACCGCACAGTGGGAGCTCTGCGATTGGCATCGCTTCAATTCTATGCAAATCTCTGTTAGACAATTTCCTTAGCCAACTAGAGGAGTATTAGCCAAGCATAATGCCAGCTTATATAGGGGTCGCCGTGCTTTTCGCCAATTCATGCAAATGAAAACGAAAACGCTAACGAAAACTGGCAATTGCCAAATGGCCAAAATGATTTGAAAATCTTGAATATCATTGGCCACATTTGATTGATATGCCGCTCGGACAGACTGGAGGTCAAGTTGGCCTTTTTTTTCTGTTTTTTGGCCATTGTTTTCTTTCTCTTCTGCTATTTGGACAGCTGCACATGCAAGAGTTGGCAACCAAAATCAATCACTCTCAATTGGCTGCACGGCCCGGAGAGTCGCAGGATGAGTCGGAGTCTGAAAGAGATGGGACCGACTGTAGCGGGATCTGAGGAATTTTGAGTGTAGCACGGCACAGTGGTTGCATGGAGATGGGCAGTTGTGAATTTATTTATGGCACATGTTAAATATAGATGCAACATACACAAACAGACATAGGTAGAATATAATAAATACAATATTATTTTGAACTGAAACTTAAGGCTCTTTTTCTTGTATATTCTATGTCACAAAATATTCTATATATATTCTATCATATTTCAACCTATAGCTTACATTGTAAGGAATTATCATCTCATCTCATCAGCCATAAAGTTAATTTCTCGCAGACTTTTCAGCCTAATCTTTGAGCTTTAGATACTTTTTACCATATAATATTCTATTTAAAAATCTTCAACCAAATCAACTTGCAGTTTAATCAAATTTCTCCACCTATAACATAAGCATCTAAACCACTTCAAGCCCCCTTCAGCCAATAACCCTGTTCTGATTGTTTACTTTAAAGTCATATCTCAGTTCTTTAGCTCTCAGACCACTGTGCCTGCTTTTATGGCACGAGCTGAGCTGCGATTTTATAGCGTGCGATATCTGTGGCCATCTAATTCGCAGTCCCTAAAAAACTAAACAGGCGGTTTTATAATTTTTGATGGATTGCTGGAACGAAAATTCGTAGAAAGATTGCGGAAACGAGCTTGAAAAAATAAAAAATAAAATGAAAAATATGAAACGAAAATGGATTAAAATAAATATTTGTGTGAGGTGCCAAAATCTATTCAAAGCTTAAGCTCAATATTCGATATATTCTTTTTGTTTCAATTTGAAGTTTCTTATTTTTTGCTCAGCGCAATTCGTTTCAAGTTTGATTGGATCAAGAAAAAATCTTTTGAGCAGCTGACAGACTCAATTCGAGCTAGCTTCGACTCTGCCAGCTGCTCGCAACTCATTAAGATCAATTATTTGATTATGAAATCAGATCTGCATGAAATCTTCGAATTGCTGGCCAGCTTATGGCGACCCGCGGTGTCAAATGTGCGCGCTGTAAGCATCAAAAAGCTGTCATCGATTTCGAAAAAACAGCATAAGAAGAAGAAGAAGAAAGACAACGGAAACATAACATTAGACAACAGCGAAAACAACTTTAGAGGTGAGAAAAAACACACAAAAATAAAGCAGAAACAGAAACAGAAACAGAAACAGAAACATGAAACGGCCGACATTTAGCGTTGATCATGGCCCGTTGATAAAGTCATCAGCAACATCGGCGATATCCGATCGACGATCTCTGATCGGCCATTGACGATCCGCACTCGACTCGTAAAAGCAGCTCGAAGAGCTAAGCAAATAAATTCGAGTTGCAAAATTAAATTAAAAATTAACTTTATAGCAAACAAATTAAGTTTATTTGCACAATGCGAAAGTTTGCATACCAGTTCGAGTATACCCTGAGCCTAATCGGTGATACAGGGTATAATGTGATATATAAATATGTATGTGACAGACTGAAGGGGAAGTGACTGAGATCTTAAGGTAATACCATATACCTTACACGTAAAAGAGACCTACATATATTTGTCTATATACCTTATACCTAAAAGACATCTATATTTATATCGGGATCCTCTGATTCCCTAAGGTATATGCACTATGAAGAGCCTATGCATAGATAAGCTTTATTCGTAAATCTGGAATATCTAATCTATCTATCTGTGATTCACATTTACCAAATTTAAGTTCGTGCACAGGGTATTTGCTAGTCGTTCACATTTACAGTATAGTTTCAGCTGGTTGAATTTTAATGCTTGACTTTGATTTTAATTGATTATTAGGTGTTGAGCTCATTTAAAATGCATTCATTAATTAGCAGCGTGTTTGTGTATTGCAGAGAGAAGCCAATTAAATCCTAATAGAGAAGTTAACAGGAATTATAATTAAATTTATGGAATAGAGCTGTAAAAGATCAGTGATTAAATAAACTCGAATACTCTATTATTGCAGTTGATTATATAAAACAATGACATATACTATAACTATAACATATGGGTATCTATATATATAGTTATATGTATGTGTATCTATATAGTAAATTGAATTACTGAAAGTCTTGTAAAGAAAATGGCTTGGAATGCATGATAGGATAGAATTTATTATATACTCATGTGATATTTTCAATGATGAAGATGTTTATCTATGGATATAGATGAAGCAATGCTAGTATATGCTAAGGTTACTATGGTATCATATAGAAAATGCTTTGTTTATAAGAGTAAGATGAAGCAAAGTTGTCTGATAAAGCCTAAGAGTCTGCTGATAGAGAAAGAGAGAGAGAGAGAGAGAGAGAGAGAGAGAGAGAGAGAGAGAGAGAGAGAGAGAGAGAGCTATATCAACTTACTTGATGAATCACATATGAAGATATGAGCTCTAAAGAAGATCAGGCATTATAGCATCCATTTTATTTCAAGCTTTTCAAGTAAATAGCACGAGTCTAACAAATCTATTTCCTACTCTATTGTAGAGCCTCACAGATAACTGTTGTAATGCGTTCATGCATTCTCTAGCATTACACAAACTGTTCACAAGTTGCTGCCATTTTGTTTAGTATACCCGATTCAGCTATCAAAGCAAAGCGTTCTCACTTACGAGTCATCACTGTACTTTGTTGTTGTACAAAAATAAGTTGTAATATTCATTTAAGTTTCATTCACAAAAGCCAGCACAAAGCAGCAATAGCGCAGCTTGGCCAGCAGCAAAGACGTTAACGCACACACACACACACACTTACACACACATGTGAGCCTAAAAATTACTTGAGTTTTATTATTTGCTTATTTAAGTTTTATCACCAATTAATGAGGCTCTTTTGTTGCTGTCTGCCATGGACGCAGCGATATTTGATCGATCGCTTACGCTAATTGCCAGAGTATGCAAAAAAAAAAAAAAATAATAATAAAAATAAAGTAAAATAAAAATAAAAATAAAGAGAAGAAAAATACAAAGCAAAATGCTGAAGAAGAAGCAGAAGTAAATAAATGTATATAAAAATGAAAAATGAAACAGTAAAGCTCTCAGCAGGCTGGCAGCAGGCAGCAGGCAGCACGCACTTGGCCTAAAAATAAGCGCCCGAAATCTTGGCGGCAATTGACCCACTAATAGGCCCTGTCAATAAGAATGAACATGAACTGGCGAGTCGGCTGGCTGTCTTGCTGTCTGGCTGTCTGTCTGCCTGAATTGACTTGGCTTCATTGCGTTGGCCATTGAACTTTGTTAAGTTAACTCCCCCCTTCAGCTTCCCCCTCGCTGAACTGAATTGGAATTTTGTTTCCTGTTGCTTTGCTGCACACAAATTAATTGCCCGCAAATCCTGTGCACCCCCAACTCCCAACTCCCTTTCTCACTCCTCTCTCTTCACTCCCCTTGCGCTGACCGCCGCTCAACAGTTTTCACTTCAAATTTTATTGATCAGCGTGCGCTGCATTTGCCAACTTGCAACTGCAACGTGTTGCGCATGCGTAGCCCTTTTGCTATCAGCTCTACCTCTTACCCTTTCCCTTTCCCTTCTGTGCTCTGCCACGCCTCGCTGGCTTCGCTGGCCCCTCGCTTATGCGCTTGATCGGAAATTGGTTTTATGCCTAGCTACCAGAATGCCCTCAATATGCTCAATATGCCCTGGGTCCGCTTCGCATTTCCTGTCGCCTTTTGTCACCCCCGTCTCTAGCTAGAAATTGGGAATTGCCATTTAATAGCTTCAGTGGACACCCCAGAGCATTGAGTTATGATTGCTCAGCGTGAAATTGTGAGAATATTTCATTCCACCGAGCCATCAAATTATGTTTGCCTTTGCTTTGCATATCGCAGGATATTCAATTTCGTCCTGGCGCTGCAATGCAATAGCTGTGCGAAGGTTTTTATGCTAATCAAATTTATAGAGGGAGTCCAAATTGAATGCAAAGCGAAATGTAAATGGGTGAGAAAAATACACATATTATTTATATAAAATATATGAATGCAACGAATTTGTTAACCTCAGCGCTTTATGATTGTTAAATGAATTTAAATTCATCTCGTTGGCTGCCCTATAAAAATTAGATTTGAATTGTCTATAAACGCTTTTCCTTAATGTTCATAGTATAGACATTGCCTTCTGTAACAAATCTATTCACATAAATAACATTAACAATTGCCCCTGCCATCGAATATAATAGACACGAAATGTATTTCCATTTGCATTCAGCTCAAAATGGACTTTAGGAAAATAAAATCATTAGAATAGCAAATCCAATGAAAACAGAAAACAGAAAAAAGAAAAAAAAAACAATAAAGAGTCGATATATGCAGGCAGTCAACAATAAATGCTCAATAACATCAGTCAAAGATATGTAAACTAAAAAAAAAAGTATTTAAAAGCAACAGCGAAAAAAAAAACTGTCGCAAATTGCGGTCATTCGTCATGCGCACATGAGCAGAACGGCAGCGGCAGCGGCAGAGGCAGAGACTGAGAGTAGCTGCTCTGGCAAATGGCGTCTTGGCAATTGAGGGCGATTTGTGGACGATTTTGACGGGAGAGAGAGAGATGGAAAGAGCGAGAGAGAGCGCGCAGGCAAACTATGTAAGAGTAGCAAAAAGTAACAACAAATAAATATACATATGCCAACTATGTACAACAACAGTAAAAGCAACGACGCGAGAGAGTGTGAGAGGGAGAGCAAGGCAGAGTAACGGCAGCAGTGAGCTGCTTTTATCACAATGCTATTGTTTTTGTTTTTGTTTTTGCTATTGAGGGGCTGATGAGGCAGAAAACAAACAAATACAACACAGCAGCGCTCGCTACTTTTGTCTTACTTACTCCGCACACTCATGCATATGCTTATGTAGATGTATGCATACATGTGTGTATGTGTGTGCGTGCGTATGTAGATATGTCTCTTGCTGTTGTTGTTGTACTCTAACTATGAAATGTGTTTTGATTTGCTGCGCTTGCAAAAAAGTTTTCTGCTGCTGCCCGCTGGTTGGGCGACGGCCGCAACGCGCTGGGCGCCCGGGGAGGTTGCGCCCGCTCTTGCTGTGCCAGAGCGGGGGGATTTCACTATGTAGTGTCGCAGCTCAATATGGCGTCGCAGCGACGCCGACGGCGGCTGCTCAATGGTGCTTAACTGCGCTCAGCGGCCAGCGCTGCGTGAACTGCGCATGTCACGGCGACAAAATGAGAGAAATAGATACAAAACTAGACGCACACACACGCACGCACTCTTATATATGTATGTATGCGTGCTTATATATTTATGAGTGCGGGCGCTGTACATAGGAAGACAATTGCTGCTAGCTGTACAACAGTTAGGCGAATGAGCAAAACACTCGAAACATTTCAATTGGGATGCGCCATTTTTTATGTTCGCACAAGCGTGTGTGTACATGTGTGTGTGCGTGTGTGGGAAATATAAAGTAGAAATTGATGTGTTGAGCATTTAGAAGACTTTGCCAGGCAAAAATTGGCTTTGGGTATGTTGGAATTAGAACTGGAATGGGAATATATATATACTATATACATATGTTTATATCGATTATTATCTATCTATCTATCTTAGTCAACTGTATTATAATAAATATCATGCTTCTAAATGTCTTATAGACAGCCCTTAAACAGTTACTTAAAATAGCAGCTCATATATACAGACTCCCCATATACATATAAACCTTTTGCCTACTCCCAATGTCAACCCAGTTGATTTCTACAACAAATTTATGCCTCATTCTAAAACATTTAACACCAAGAGAAGATAACATCTATAAACTAAACGAATTTATGTGATAGTTCTATACACACAAATATGCATATACATATACATATATTTAATTTCTCCACACACACACACACATAGAGAGTCACTGTTCTTTCACTCTTATCTCTCCAGCAGTTTTTAGGCCCACATCAGCAACGGAAACTATCGAGCAGCTATATCAATTTCATTTAACAATTTGTTTTCCATTAGTTGACTCTGTGAGGCATGGCCGTGCACACACAATAGTTTCCATTGTTTGGCTGGGCTCAGAGCCACCGTTGTTATTATGCCTATTAACGCTATTATTATGAAAATTTTCAGCATCATTGATTTTTGTTACCGATTTTCTAATTTAGGCAAATTATGCCTCACACACACACTCACACACTCACACACAGAGAGAATTCGAATTCTCTTGCCCCGCTCTCTTGATTTATTGAGCTCCTAATCTAAATCTATGCGCATTCTATAAGATATTTTACTATTGCTGTTGCTGTTGTTTTTGTTTTATATACATATGTATAGAGTTTATTCTGGCGACCGCCAACTGTTAACTGGTTGCGTCAATAGCCTCGGCGACTGAATGAAATGCCCTCAACGTGGCTTTTTCCTCAATGAAACCGGACATTAACATAATCTTTAGGCAACTTTACATGCACATATTGATATTGGGGGAAAGAAGAGAGCTCTCTGAAAGCGAAACCTGTTCGCTGCTGTTGGCGGTGCTGGTGGTGTTGGTGGTGCTGCTGCTGTGGCTATTTGTTAGCCAGTGTCAAAGCTGTCACATATATCACGGCAGAGTTCCATGGGGTCAGCCCGTGGCCCACACGCATCTGTCTCTGTCTGGCCCATTTGAATGGCTAGGCATTGGCACATGCATTGCCTCCCCCCAGTCGCGCCCCCACGCCTGCCTGCTGCATGCTGTTGCTGGCTTGTAAGGTAATTGCTGCGCTGTCCCCTGGAGCCATCATGCCGCATTTGTCCACCGAGAGCTATGATTTGAACACCCAAAAACAAAGCAAAAAGTTTTGCAGTCGTGATTGCAATTGGCAGCCAGGTGAGGCTGCGCCAGGTGAGGCGGGAACAGAGAGATACCAAATAAATTCCAGACATATGTTAGCCTTATAATTTATGTTCTAGCTCGATGTAATTTTAATTTTAGTTTATTAATTGCCGCTACTAATGCTTGCCCAAGGCATCTCTTGAATTCGATTTGTTTGCGTTTCGTCTGGGCGCTCGTAATTCATTTAATTGCATAGAATTTACGCGCTCAAGGTTGAGACTAGCTGCTAATTTATATGTCACTGCCGCTAGCGAAATTAAATGCATTTAACACGTAACTTGACAAACAAACAAAAGCGAATGCGAATGCGAATACGGCGAATAGAGCGAATACATTCATTAGAAACACTCGGACTTCTAATTAAACTCATTTGAATAAATCATCGGGCAGACTCATGAAAAGGAAATTCATACGAGCTGTTTGGCTAATTTTGCCAAATGAGCTATAAAAAGCTATAGTTTAATGGTGGCGAGTGAGAGGGGAACAGAGAGAGAGAGAGAGAGAGATAAGCTAGGGAGACTCTTGTAGTTGGACATAACTGACTGCATGAAGCTCGCTTAGGGCTTGCTTAACTATAAAACTCTGATCAGCAGTGTAGTACTCTGAGTATATTATACCTATATATTTTATATATTATGCCTACTTCTACAAGGTGTTAGCTTCTAATGGCATCATCATTCATCGAGCATATCTATTTGGATATACACTACGTTAGAGCATATTCGCCTTGCTATGGGCTGAAGAGCTCCGCAGCTTCTCTTCTGCTCAAGCGCTGGGCCAATCACAGCAGCTCAATGCTCCCTTCACTCGAGCAAACTCATAGAGAGGCCTTAGCTGCTCCCACAAGGAAAATAAACTCAAGGAGAGACCTTAGCGCACTCTCCATTCATATGTAGTAGAGAACTGCAATGAAAGCTAGCCCCTGCTCATTTTCTCCTCGATAAGTATCGATGCTGGCCAAATGATGAAACTGTAGTCTCATACATCTAGCAGCTGGAATACAAAGACTCGATAATGTCAAGGATTAGAAGACAACTTATACAATAGAATCAACCTATACAAATAAATATATAACAAATTTGTAGTCTCTAGCCTCAATAGATTCAGAGTCGAGCAGCAACTCATAAATCAATATACTCTCTTCAGCTTCTAAAACGAGTTAATTAATTCTGTCTAAATGATGTGATTAAACAAGTTTGATTTCGTATTGAAATGCTATTTACGTGAGCTTAGAAAACTTATCTAAATTCTTTGGTCGCATAATTCTGGTACTAAATGGAAACCACCTGCCACCTGCCCGCTCGATTTATGAATGTCACACGCTGAACGTTTTATCAAACTAATTAATGGCTAAAAACGTTTTAATTGGACAGCCGATAGACTTTTGAATAGCTAAACGGCAAACAGTTGCCAACGGTTGCAGTGGCAGTTGCAGTTAGAGTTGGAGTTGCCACATTGCAAGCAGCTGCCAGCGGTGGCTCATATGTGCACGTCTCTCTGTTGTCTCTGGAGGAGCTTTTGGCATTTTGTGCAGAAAATCTGCATATGCGAGTCAATGGCATGCAGCA
Organism: Drosophila arizonae; assembly: GCF_054131065.1. NCBI lineage: Eukaryota > Metazoa > Arthropoda > Insecta > Diptera > Drosophilidae > Drosophila > Drosophila arizonae. Next base: position 5,449,857 of record NC_142924.1, on the reverse strand, counting down.
CACACACACACACACTGACACACACACACATATGCCACATTTGATATTTAGCCCAGGTTAACTAAATGACACCAAATAGATAGATGCCAAGCGAATTTGACAGCGGCGCAGCTATCGATTCTGTGGACTCGCGGAGTCGTGTATCGTGCCGCGGGTATCGCGTATCGTTAGTCGAGTATCGACTGCAAATGCCTGACAGCAGCTCAGGGCTAGCAATAGCGGCTAATTGAAATGTCGATAAGGCAACAGTTTTGACATGTTGTCACAGTGCGAATACCAAACTCATGCGCTCTCTCTCCCTCTCTCTCTCTCTCTCGCTCTGGGAGATGTCTGCTTGGCCCACATTGCGTATACGTTACGTTGACTCATTGCCTCAGCGCTCTGTGGCATATTCTTGGCCAAAAGCAAAAAGGCAGCAACAGCATTTGACCCAGTTAGCAGCGAGTCCATAACATTCATGACTCACTGTGCCTCCACTTTTGGATGTCCCAGCTGTGCGGCCCATTGTTGCAGCCTCTCGTTGTTGTTGCTGCTGCTGACTCCTTTGAAGCTTGTGCGAAATTTATGCGCACAATATGCGAAATTTATTGTAATGACAATCGCTTAGCGCATAATACGACGCTGCAAGCCAGACTCGAGCCCCAGCCGGAAGCGTGTAATCATTTTTTGTTATTGTTGTTGCGGTTGTCTCGGCTGTTGTTGTTGTCGTCGTTGTTGTTGTTGTTGCGGTTGCAGCTGCTCCAATTGACGCCCACCTGTGTTGAGCTGAAGATGCTAAGCGAATTGTGTTTGTCGCCTGACGTCAGTGGGCTGACTGGCAAGTAACTCACGCCCACCAATGAACACTGAACTGAACTGGTTCCAGGCAAGCTGAATTTCATAACGGAACTAGTCGTGAAGTGAACTAATAGCAAAGTGAATTTATTCGAACGACAATTATTAATCGAAAAGTATTATGTAGTGAAATGATTCTTATGAACTGGTTCCAAATATGACAAATTAATAATTATTGTTTATTTTAGTATATGAAACTGAACTATTGGCTTTATAAATGACAATTGAGAAGCAGTAGCATATGAGTTAGTTCCGTAATAAACATATTTAAATGAACTAGTTCAAAACTCAATTCAGAACTAGTTCGTTTGTATGTATGTATAGTACTTAAAACTGAATGATTGGAGTTATGGCAAATGATAGATAAGAAGCAGTAGCATATGAACTAGTTCCGTAATGAATATATTTTGGCTAATGCAGCGGTACTTGATACAGGACGATCTGTCTGGTTGAAAATAAATTGCAAATATTGAATATATAAATGAACTAGTACATTACTCAATTCAGAACTAGTTCAATTTTGAATTTCTTATAAATGCAACAAAGAAAGAAAAGCAATGAACTGCTAATTGAACTTGTTCAAATGCACCAGTTAGTGCACTAGTTCAGGAACTATATAGATATTATTATATATTTTAATCTGGAAGACTGATTCACATGCTCCCTAAAATATTAGCCTCTGCAGCCCTAAAACTCAGCCTGCTGAGCCTTCGTGCATGCAGGTGTCATTGCATTCGCTGCTGCCAGCCCCCTCTCCCAGCATCCCCTCCAGCTGACGACCCTCACTGCAGCCTCTCGACGTTTTGCTTTCATTTTCATTGAACAATGTGCATCATTAACGTAAAGTATCAACTGTTGTGCTTCTTCTTGCTTTCGTTGTTGTTGTAAACACAACGTAAATATATTTGAGGATTATATTTTGTTCATATGTTTTTTATTTTTTTTCTTGATTTTGTTATTTTTATAAAAAATACACAAAAATTTGTTTGCACCTTCTTATTTTTTATTTATTTATTTATTTTTTTTTTTGCATCTTAATGAAGTACGATTCAGATTCGCTAAGGTGTATTAAGTTCGCTTTGTTGTTGTTGTTGTAGCTTTTCGTTAAATGAGGAAGTCGAATATTCAACAAGTGCCCCTCCGTCTGCCCCGCCCACATCGCCACATTGCTGCCATTTATGGCGCTCACGTGTCGCCGTTGCAGGTCGCAATTTTTTTTTTTTGTATTTCCTTTGGGGCCTGGTCTTTAATTTGACCATTTTTGGGCGCTGCGTTTGTTTTGGGCCGTTCGCATTGATTAACGCATTTTCTTGTTATTGTCTTAAGCGATTGTTGCAGCCATTGTTGGCTCTCAGCTGCCGCGGCTGTTGGCCAAAATGTGATTTATGCGCTCGCTGGGGGATTTTAATGGCACTTTGAGAGCAGCCGCAGCCGCGGCAGCAGCAGCCGACGAAGCAGCAGCTAATACGTTTTAGTGGCATAATGAATGACAGCTGGAGAGCAAAAAGTCACACTTAAAACAGATGCACTTAAATGGCTGAGTAATACAACTTGAGTTAAGATAGATGGCTTCGAGTTTATAAATAATGCATATACGTTGCATAAGTAGCTGCTAGCCTGAGTGCTTAAACAGAGGCTTAAGTATATTGCAGCCTTGTAATGCAGGTGAAAATAATAGCAGTAAACCTATATACTAATTATTTTTATTTACCAGTTAAAATTAATAAAAAAAAAAAAAAAACAAAATAAACTTAATATTAAGTTCTGGCTTCTGTGGACTTCAGCTTGACATTTATACTACATTATATACATATATGTACATATACATATATATTACTACTATATATCATTATCTATATACTATATACTAACATTTAACTAAAGTAGATTTACTATGTTTGTACTTATTAAATATAATAATATGAGAATAGTCTTTTAGCCCCTAATATAAACAAAATACAAATAAAATCTATAATGATATGGTAGTTTATATACATCATTTTAGATATACATACATGTATGGATTTATCATATATTTTACCATATCATATATTTTTTTTACCATATATTTATCACATGTTTTACCATATAGGACTACAGTTCTATATAAGTTAGGGCATAGAACAAACGTTATAAATAAATATATACATGGAAATATAGAGCTGATATGAAAGTTGTGATATAGGGTGTTAAGGCCTTTGACTGAGTTACAAATGAGATCAACGATCAATGAGACAGGCATTTATATTTGAGTGAATTATGATTTTATAAGAGCTGGGATGCTAATGAAGCCTCCTCTGCGCTCATCATGCTCTCCATTTATGTAACAAATGGAATTGGCACACTCGCCACTCGTATAAATGGGGTCACCAATGAGCCGAAGATTTACATTGTGAAATTGAAAGTCGAGCCGAACGGTCGTGTTTCTCCTGTGCTGCCAGAGAGGAGAAGACAACTCTGATATATCACATTCTAATTTGTGTATAAACCATGTAAGCTAAGTTGGCAATAATACATATTAGTATTAGTATTAAAAGGTAGAGCTCTCCACTTTGTTATGTGTTAAATCTTTCCTTTAATAGCTCTTTAGCAAAAATAAAAACATTTACAAAGAAACCCTCCGACTAACAGTTAAATTGTTTTAAGAGCCGCACGCGTCGAGGGCAGCACACGCCAGCTTTGCAGTTGCCGACGCGATCGCCGTCGTCGTTGCCGTTGCCGTCGCCGTCGCCGTTGCTGTCGGCGTACACTGAAAAGGTGTTAAAAATTGTAGCCGTTCGAGTAAAGGACAGACAAAGAAGGGCGAAACGAGAAACAAAATAGGTGGTTAATAACCCGAACGCTAATGAAAAAGAGACACTGACAAGGGACAACAACAACAGCAACAAAAACAACAGCAACAAAGGGCAGCTGTGAATGACGTCAATTGAAGGCACGTGAACAACATAAAGGTTAAGCCCAGACTACAGGCTTAAGGACGCGAGGGCATTTAACTTGGCCAACGCGAAGCGCCGCTCCTTGGCCAGTTTGATGAATTGGTGGCATATGGAACTGACGCAGTGAATCGTCATTGCAGCTGCAGCCGCACGCAATGATCATTGACTCCTAATGATGATCGAGCGGGCAGCATGCCTAGTTTTCTACACCTTTTTCGTTTTTTTTTTTTTCTTTTTCGATTTTTTAATGGGTCTCGGCGAGAAAGCGCGCAAGATAAACGCCTGGCTGGCTGGCTGACTGCCTGGCCGACTGCCTGGCATGCTTTTCTTTTAACACCTTTGCGAGAGATTTGTGCGTGCGATTCGTTTTGTATCTGTTTGCCGCGACACTTAGCGCCTTCTAGCCCGATCTGGCAGCTGATTAGAGAGGGCGAGTGGCCAAGTGGAAGAGCGCGGGGTGCGGGACTGAGGCGGGCCGCACAGATCTAGTCTGTTCATTTAATTATGTAAACGAAAGCCCAAGCGGGCCATTTATGTCAAATTGACACCTTGTTGGGCTGAGAAATGCCTTTTCCGCTGGCTTTCCACTCGCCGCCTGGCCGCTTGGGCGCTGCACATGAAATATTTATGAGCGTGCGGCTGTCGCTTATGCCTAATTGATGGGTTCACTTTTGACTAGTTCGGGCTTAAGCTCCGGCCAGGTGTCAAGGCAGAGTTCTACAAAAGAAGAAAAAACGAACTTGGCGTGCTACAAATTGTTTGCCTGGTGTTTGGTGTTGCTGTTGGTGTTGCAGGTGCCATAAGGCGCATCCAGCTGTGCCGACAAATGAGGCTGGCGACAAGCGCAAATAAACCAAAATCAACTCAGCCTCCCCATTGCCCAGCTCGCGTGTAAATGATTCTCGCCCAACATGTCGATTGCTGTTGCTGCTGCTGCTGCTGCTTTGGCTGCTGCTGCTCTGTCTGCTAGCGTTATTGCAACACTTTGGTGCACTGCTGTGCGGCTCTTGCATTTGCTGCAACAGGTAGCTGCCTCGGCTGTCAATACCTACACGCCTGCTTGCAAAACTGACTGCCACAGCAGAGTGGAGCGAGCAACGTTGGCAGCAGAAGCAGCAAATGCATGTGTGTGTGTGTGTGACTGTTGAGCTGATAGGCATTCGGGCTACCCTAGCTTAGCTGGCATAGAACATGGAAAGGAACGTGAACTAGCTGAGCTGATAGGCAATCAGTTTACCCTAGCTTAGCTGGAATGAAACGGGAAGCAGAAAGCTGAAATACAGAGAATATAACGTGTAGTGCACATACATGTATGTCTCATGTATATATAGTTATATTACTTAGTAAATATATAATTAAACCCATAATTTAAAGTATAGTTTTAATATGTATAAAGAATCTCTAGATTCTGTAAAAATAAAAGTCAAAAGTAAAAAAAATGCAAAAGAGAGCAGCTTAAGTTTAGGTATTTTGGTATATACTGTAATAATATATTTTAGGTCAAGTTAAAATAGCTTAAAGTTTTTAATTTTGTTCTATATACATATTTATATATATTTAAAAAATATTTTAATAATATATTTTCTATACAATATGTATTGAAAATCAAATCTGAGCAGCTTAAAGGTTTTTTTTTTCATTAATTTTAAAAACAATGTAATATTTTAGTAATATATGTATATTTACTATAGAATGTTAAATTAGAATATCTGAATTTATTTCAATTTAACAAATATTCTTAATAATTAAAAAATATTTATTATATACTAAACAATATAACTAATTTTACATTTAAAAAAAAAAAAAAAAAAATTATTCCAAACTAAAATTATGTTTGCTGTCCTAATCTGCTATTTGTGGACTCAAAATAATATTTTATATAATATATATACAATAAGCTAAATAATATACAAAAATATATATAATATAAATATAATAATACATAATATATTTACACACGCATTGACGAGCTTATATACTATATTATATATATTATATAAAAACTTAATTTATTATTCTTTTTAAATTTGCTATAATGATCCACTTCCTGGGGACTTGAAAATATTTTCTTTATAATAACATAATAATGTTTATTTAATCATCTAAAGAAGAGCTTAAGTATAAGTTATAGAGACAAATATATATATAATTCGTTTTTTATGGTTCATAAAAGAGCTTATATGCACATCAAATATTATTTCTCTTGTGGCATATCATCACATTCCAAGTCTAAGCCACAGTTTCTACCACTCGCTGCTCTGTGTGGAGTCAACTTAAAGATAAATATCCTACGCCCAGGCTGCACCACATACTCGAACATAAAAAGTCATGTGCCAACTGTCCACCGCTACCGCCTGCCCCTCCCCCGCACAGCTAACCCACTAGCTACTGCCCCACTCAGCGTCACATGCAAAGTGGGCATGTAATCTCTCTTAGGCACAAATGGACACAAAATTCAATTCCAAGAAAATTGACTGCAAATCCGCAAGTTTGGCTCGTTGACATTTAAAAGCAAGGCAATGGGGGCCACAGAGCAAGGGGGCAAGGGTTGCCCATGTGTGTGTGTGTGTGCGAGTGTGTGTGTGTCTGCGTATGTCCAGTGAAAACGAAACGATGCCAAACGCATGTTTAGCATGCGCTGCACTTGTCCAAGCTCCAGCTGCAGTTGGAGCTGCTGCTGCAACAGCTTTAACTTGGCTCTTTAGTCGAGTCTTTGGTCAACTACTGTTCCAAATTTGATTTGCTATGCTGATTTGGGCTTAGCTCTAGCTCTGGCTCTGACTCTGGCTCTGGCGCTGCCATCAGCTTCGGTTTGTGTCCCTGGGGCGTATGCAAAAGAAGAAAATGCGGAAAACATATTTGGCATAGTTTTCCACATTTTCTCTACTCTGTGTTTTGTTTGTTTCTTTTCGTTTTTTTGTCAACTGTGTGGTCAGACCAAGTTGTTGTTGTTGTTGTTGTGGCTGAAGTTGTGGCTTGACTCGTTGTCGAAGATTTACGAGCGCTCGGCCCAATAAAATGATTGCCAGCGATTTTTTATGCAAATTGTTTTTGTTGTTGTTATTGCTGCTGCTATGACTCATGCGCATATTTCTTTCCTTTTCTTTTTCCTATTTTTTTTTTCATTTGTTTGTTAAAAGTTTAACTATTTTTACGAGCCGAGCTGCGCAGCATCCGTTGCCATTGCTGTTGTTGTTGTTGTTGTTGATTTTATGAGCTGCGTTTATAGCGCTGTATTTCGTATTTTGTGAAAAGTTAACTGCATTCTTTGTTGTTGTTGTTGCAGTTGTTGTTGCTTGGGGGTCAGCAAATTGAAATTTTGTTTTATTGCCAATATATCTTATTGGATATTTGCCAGGTTGAGCAAACAAAAGACTGAGGCAACGAACTTGTTCTCACCAACTCACACAAACGCACACGCACACACACATTCCGTAAGAGACTCTCAAGTTTCTTGGCTGTCAAATACATTTCCTGCATTAGAAACTTTCACTGCAACAATAACAATAACAACAACAACGAGAACAACAACGAAAAGTCATTTAATTTAACAAAATTCAGGAAATATTTTATTTATTTTTTTTTTTTTGCACCCCGTTTCGTGGCCGTCAATTGCCAGCAGCGACGCGACGCCCCGGGGCCAACACAGCCAGCGGATTATTTATCCACAAAGTGAACAAAAAGAATTGGAGAAATGTTGGCTCTGGCTGCCTCTGCCTTTTGGCTCTCTTTGTTTGCGATTCGACTTCAATTATTGTTAGACTACAAGAAAAAAAAAAAAAAAAAAAAAAACTTATTGATGCGTGCTTGCCTTATCAGCGAAATGGCCGCAGATCGTTGAGGTACTTAACAAATACCCAAATGATGTGCAGCAAGATGGCACGTGTGGGGGAGATAGAGAGGGAGAGACAGACAGACAGACAGAGAGAGAAAGAGATAGGCTTCCTCTCTCTATGAGTCGGCGCAGCTCAAAGAAAAAATCACATTTCTCATAATGAGGCTGGCTGGCTTCTCATATTCATTTCGTTGACTTTTATGAGAGTTGACAGCTGCCTCATTACCGGCAATGGCAACTGCAACAGCAACTGCAACGGCAACATTTGCCTGCAACAGGTTGCATGTTGCTTTGGCATTTCACGAAAACATAGAAATATAGTTGTTAACGGCTTTTGTTAAACGGCGCAAAAGAAACATTGTATATTATAATGGCCAGCGGCAGCAGCAAGAATATTGATATGAATAACAACAACAGCAACAACAACAAGAACTAGAGGCAGACTTAGAGCTTTAGCTTGAGGAACAACCAGAAGTTGTAGAAGAAGCAGCAGAGCATAAAAAATAATGACAAACATAAATATCGGCTTTACGATTGCAACGTGACTTCATTTAAAATCGAACAAAATATGCTAAATAATGCCAAAGCCAACAACAGCAATGACAACAACAACAACAACACACACGTACAGCAGCGGGCGCACATTTAGAGTCACACGTGCGTGGTCAAGAACCTCAAAAAGCCAACAATTTTTGCCACCAGCTCAGATCAAACCAAAAACAAATTAGTTGCAAACGGGCATACACGACTGTCAAATGCTCGTTTCACTAATTTGAAATTGAGTTGAGTTGACATAGTGGAGCATACCATCGAGGTATAGATGATTGAACTGTAGAACTTGTTGGAGTTGGTTCCAGATGTAAGATAGTTATAGCTTATGCCTGGGCTTGTAGCAGGTATTCGTATAGGCTTTTAGGTCTATTGAATGAGCAAGTCAATAGACTTGAGGCAATTTTACTTGAAAGTTGCAGAATTGTTCATGTTTTGTGGTTCAACTACGTCTCTAAACTCTCTCTTATCTATATATCAAACATAACCATATGAGCCATAAGTAACTTATAACATAAGCTCATTTCGTATGGATCTATTTAAGCTAGATTCTTTGGATATGATTTATGTACATATGTAATTGTATCTAGGTCACATACATACTTACCCCACATTTAAACCATTTTGTATGCCTAAATTATATTTCATATACATAGATCTCAGATATAAACTACATTCCTGGTACATATTTGACATGTATTCCATATTCATATACTCTAGATATATACCACAATAAAAGCCTCCTCCTTCTGTTATATAGCTTAAAGTTATGCCCTCTTGCTGCTATGCTCCCAGGCAACTCCTATAATAGATCTCATCTCTCTATATCAATCGAGCTTAAACTCTAGTATATCAATCACAGCTCAGGTCTCTGGCAGACCCAACACTGCCTAAAGCCAATATACTCTTCACTAACTCATAAATAATACAAAAAAAAAAAAAAAAAAAAAAAACTAAAAAAGGCCAAAAAACAAATTTACTCAAAATGTGAAACAAGCAACCAATAAGAATAATGTCTATAAAAATTAATAAATTTTATGTACCATTAAAGTTGTTGTTGCTGTTGTTGTTGCTGTTATTGCTTTTATTATACAGCTATAGCTTCCCCTCCCCACCGCTCTCTCGCTCGTTCCCTCTCTGCCGCCAGCAGCGGCCGTTGCTTTGCATTTTAAAGAGCTGCTCGTTTTGGCCAACATTTCTTTTCAATTTGGCCAAGACGCGCGGCTCTATTAACAGCCATCAATATGCCAGAATGAGTAAAAAAAGATGTCAAATTGGCAATTTTATATTTATTCTTTCTCCTCTCTCATTATAACAATATGAATTGTTGTTGTTGTTATTGTTGTTGCTTATTTTTACTACATACATATTTGCTGTTACAATAGACTCCAACTGTGGACTCGGACTCTATATTGAGCCATAAAATTGGCCATTTTCGAATTTGGTTTTCGATTTTTTGACAGCTGCGCATAAAGCTGCTCGTAAATGTCGGCCAGCTGACGATGCTCTATGGGCTCAACACTATCAAAAAAAAAGAAATAAACAAGTCAACCAATAACCCATAAAAATAAAAACTGACCGAGAGAGAAAAAAGCAAATGACAAAAGCCTCAGAGCTGCGGGAAATAATAAATTCAATGACTAAATGCCTTGCAGGAATGCTGAATAAATATTAGAAATGGACGCCCACACGCCAAATGGCCAAGATAAATTAAGCCAGGGCTATTTATAGGGCACATATAAAACACTCAAGTGCGGCCATAAATAATTTCTGCTTTTTATTTATTTTTTATTTCTATACAAATCATAAACACAGTGCAAAAGTTCTGCATACTAAATCCACTAGGATTGTGTGAATAGAGCAGAGTTGATTGATGTGTTTAGTGGATATAAATTTGATATTTATAATATGATAGAGTTTAGTTGAGAAGAAGTTCAACTTTCGCTAGGAAAATTCATTATTAGTTTCTTGTTGAATAGTAATATTTATTTTTATATAATAATAAATATTTCTAGTAAATAAGAACCATAACAGCTATATGGTATACGATCCTAATTGATCAAATTCTTCTTATAAAATGTGCTAAATAAAACAATAAGATATCTCAATTGTCATCAAGAAAGACTTTCGTTATATAGCCAATCATACTAACTCCCCTGACAATCTGTCAAGAATGAAGAATACCAAATATGCCCAAGCCAACTGCTAACAAAATGAATTTCTACACATTGAAATTAACACAAAATAACAATTAAACCATAAGTCATAAATATTATATAGGCACCTCGGCAAAATGGGCCAAAACCATATCAATAAAACACTAGCCTGGCTAACAGATATGAGAGAACGGTACTAGCTGCCTTAAGCTCTTCCTCCTCAATTGCTCAATTTATGCAAATGGCTTTGTTTCGAGTGCGTAATGCCCATTTATTGCCGATTGCTGGCAACGGCATTTTAATATCCAGAAAATAACTTGGCGTACGCGTGTATAAGAAATTATCAAAAAAGAAGAAGAATTATAAAAAATAAAAAATGTATATATATGTATAAACAAATCAAATATTACCTGCACATAATTTCACTAGGCATACAGAATAAGTTGGCCAAAGCGAAAGCCCAAAAGAACAGGTTCGTATTTCTGCTGCTGCTGCTTCTTCTTCTCGTTGTTGTTGTTGTTGTCAATATGTCAGACTGCGACTGTGGCAGACAGCTGGAGGCACTTGTTGCTGTTGCTGCTGCTGCTGTTAGGCCTTTAGTACCGTTGTGCAGTTGCCAGCGCTGCCTCTGCCAAAGTCCACAGCCAGGCAGTGAGCCGAGGCAGCGAGCAGCGAGCAGAGGCAGCGGCAGAGGCAGAGGCCGAGGCCACTTAAAGATTCCGCGACGCTTCGGGGCGATGCGTTACGCATTTTGATGAGGTCATTTGCGTGTGAAGCGCACTAAATGCGGCCCACGCTTCTGGCCTCTGGCAAGCTGGAAAAATCGAATTCAATTCGTGGAAATGCCTAGCTAGGAAAAGTCAGCGTACATACAACCCCAACTCCTGCCCATTCCTTCCTCCGGCCAACGTCTATCCCTCTGAAAATATATTACTCATATTCGCCAAGCGAAATCTATTAAAATTATCACACGCCACGCTGACCTCAGAGCCGGGCAAACATTTTTCAAGTACCGTTCCAAATACTCTCGTTTATGTGTCGGCGTACATACGAAAGAGAAAAAAAAAAAATATATGAAAATAAAATAAAAAACCGAAAAACTAAAGCCGAAAAAAATGCAAACAACAACGAAATCAACCGCAGCCAATAAAATGAAAAATGCTTGGCAAAAATATTGCGGCAAAATAATTTGCCACGCTCGTAAATTTTCAGCTCATAAAAAGAAACGAACTACGTTGGTGGGTTGTTGTGCGACAGTGTGTGTGAGTGTGTGTGTGTGAGTGTGAGTCAGTGCCGGGCATTTCTCGAATTGAGTCAGATTTCAGTTTGGCTCCGATCAAGCCTCAACTCAACTCTCAACTCAACTCTCAACTCTCCGTGATATATTGCCAGTGCCTTCGTCATTTGCATGTGAAAAGCCGGGAAAAAAAGTTTCTCTAATTTGCCAAATGATTATTATGTGTGCCTAAACAACGTTAAGTGTTGCCATAAATAAGCTGCCCAGACTCTCTTGTCTTGGCCAATAAAAAAAAAAAAAAGAAATAACGCTGGCCATAAATATCTGACAGACCCACAGGTGACAAAAACTATTGAAGACCACAAATAAACAAAATTCAAAGATTGAGATGATCGAAAGGAACCACACAACTAACTGAGTGAAGAGTAGGCTATAAGCAAAAGTCTCATATACTGCCCAACAGAACAGCTTGTAGAACTATTTTTAATTAATCTAATTGCCAGCTGACAGTTCTTTCAATTTGAAAAGCGGCATTCGTTGAGCACTAATCGATATGTAATCAGTTGTCAAGCGGCCCACTGCACTAGAGAGACAGAGTGAGAGAGAGGGGGAGATATGTACAGCTGAAATTGCATAAATTTAGTTCTTTTTTAGCGCGCGTATTCGAAAGACTTAGGCAACGAACTTGCATTCCGGCAGGCGCTTGCGCACTTAAGAGAACAACAATAAAAGCAGGCAACAAAGTGCGCAATGATATCAGGCTGCTCGACTTGGAAATACCCTAATTAATAATACCCTGGACATATGCGATATAACATATCAAATGTAAAGCAATGGGTAAAAAATAAAATCTAGAGTCTTAAGTTTGGATAGATCGTTTGCAGAAGAGACAAATATAGCTTTAGTGATATATTTCTTATATATCCGATTAGTAAGTTCCTTGAAAAAGGAATACTAGTACCTCAGTCCATGTATTAATTATGTTACGACAATCTACATAGAGAACAAAGTCGATATTTATTAAACTTCCGACATGTTGAGATCGATTAAAGCATTTAAGATTAAAGAAGATATAAGTAAAACCATATGTAGATTTTTCCAGTCTTCTACTTCTTCCTTAGAATATCTATAATTTAATTAAATTTTCTAGCCATAGCTTCCTTAGGCAACTCCAACTCTTGTACTGAAATAGATATAAGTACAACCATATGTAGATTTTTCCAGTCTTCTACTTCTTCCTTAGAATATCTATAATTTAATTAAATTTTCTAGCCATCGCTTCCTTAGGCAACTCCAACTCTTGTACTCAAATAGCCCCAAGAAATCTAGAAAAACAAATTTGAATGCAAACCAAAAGCAAAAGCTAAACCAAACTCGAATTGAAATGAGATGAGAAGATGAAAATTAAATTGAAAACGGGCCCCACAAAAAGCGCTGCTCGCCATAAAAAATCAAGCGCAGAAAACGGCCGAAATAAAGATAAGCGTAAAGTGGCAGCCCAGAGATGTTGGCCTAAAGTGTTCGTTGGCCCAAAGTGTTTGTTGGCCGGCGATAAAAATTTAATCAAAATTTATGAAGACTGCCACGCCTCGCGCACCACATGCGCCTGCACCACTCGTGGCTATATAACGAAGAATTTACACTACAACTAACTCGACTCTTGCATTTCTCTCAATCTGTTTGCAGTCCCCGGAACTGGATTATCGGCACGAGCTGGTGGGACGCCTGCACAAGATTGAGCCGGCCGATGTGGAACTGGAAGTGCTAGCTGCTGCTGCTGCTGCCTCCAACAACAACAACAACAACAATAGCACGAACAACAACAACAACAGCAGCAATAGTAATAGCAACGGCAGCAACAGCCAAACAGCCAACAGCAACAGCTCCGCAGCAGCAGCAGCAGCAGCAGCACAGCATCATCACCACCATCAGCTCCACCAGCATCACCTGCACTCGCACCACCATACGCACACGCATGCGCATGCCCACCACCACCACCAACATCATCATCAGCAGCATCATCTGCACCACAGTCTGCAGAGCGGCGAGAGTGGTGCGGCCGCCTTAGATGCCTGGCACTTGGCTGCCTCCAGCTATGCCAGCGACCAGAGCCATCAGCAGCAGCAGCAGCAGCAACCCGCCGGCTCGCCCAACTCCAACTCGAATTCCGCCTATGGATGTGGCCCGCTCTACGACGATGCGCCCTACGACGTGGCACTGGGCTATGGAGCGGGCGGCGGAGCGGGCAACACGACGGCAGCAGCAGGCAGCGAGAAGGAGTATCTGTATGGTAAGTAGAGAGAGTGAGAGAGGAGAGAGAGAGAGAGGGAAAGGGAGAGGGAGATGCTGTGACATACAATTATTACACGCATGGAGAAATCTCGCAAGTCAATAGCAAAAACGAGACGCGACAACGTGCTCATAGCTGAAATTTGAGCCTAAACGAAGGCAGACGAACCAAGCACCAGCCTCAACGAACTGAGAATGCGCTGCAGTAGGAGACGAGGCTGGGAGGCGAGCGAACTGTATGATAATCATACAAGTGAGAGTTGTTGTGCTGGCTAGCTAGCAAGAGTCTTGGCTAAATATAGCCAAACAGATCGAACGAACGGTTGTTTATAAATTTCATGCATATGCGAGATTTCTTTGTTTGCATTAATAATTCCCTGTTTGAGCGATCATTTGCATAAGGCATTAGCAGTTTGATTATAAAGTGATTTCCTTTACCCCACCACACACACGCACACAAACACACACACACACACACAAATACACACACTTACATATATAGAAACCAAAAACAAAGAGGCTCTCTTTGGCGATCCACTGGACGATCCGTATCAGCGACCCGCGCTCTGGGACGATATTGCCACCTCAATACAGAATATCGATCCGGAGAATGCGCTCATGCTGAGCGGCAGCGCAGTGGCCAATGGCGGCGACAACGCGGCTGCGACACAGCAGCAACAGCTGCTGCCGCAGGTCAAAATGGAAGCAATAGATGAAACTCTGCTCGAAACTTTCTCGACACCAATGCTCAGTCCCATGGAGATTAAAACTGAAAAGCAGCAGCGACAACAGCAGCAACAGCACCAGCAGCAGCAGCAGCAACATCAACAGCAGCAGCAGCAGCAGCAACACCAGCAGCAGCAATACCATCAGCAGCAACAACACCAGCAGCAGCAACATCAGCAACACTATCAGCAACATTATCAGCAACAGCAGCAACACTTGTACCAGCATCATCCCAGCCTCTCGCTGTCCGGGCTGCCACCCGCTGCTGAAGTTGTTGAGCTGCAGTTGCAACAGCAACAACAGCAGCAACAGCAGCAGCAGCATCAACAGCATCTTCACAGTGGCAGCAACAGCCCGAAGCAGTCAGCCGGCGACAACAACAACTCGGCCTCCTATCAGCAACAATACGCATCTCAGCTGAACGGCGCATCAGGCGCTGCATATCTAAACAGTAGCAGCAACAACACCACCAGCAGCGTCGCCACCACCAGTAGCAGCAGCAGCAGCGGCTCTGGCGGCAACACCAGCAGCAACAACAACAACAACAGCTACGGCTACAGCTGGCATAGCAGTCAGGTGAGAATCTCAGCAATTGTTGCTCCCGCACAGCTTTCTATTTTGTCTTCCCGTTCGCTCTAGGCCTTTCACACCAAATACCAAATACACCCGCCATCAGCTGTTGCCGCAGCGTCACCCACCACTGCCACGCCCACAGCTCAACATGTGCTGCATCAACAGCAGCAGCAGCAGCAGCAACAACAGCTGCAGCTCTGCCCGCCAGCCGCTCCCAGCACGCCCTCCGCCACGTCCGCCTCCTCCTCCTCGGGCAGCGTCACCTCCACAGGCTCCGGCTCGACGCGCCACATGTTCGTGCCGCCACTGACCCCGCCCAGCTCAGATCCCGGCAGTCCAGGCGCCTCCATGGTGGCCGCTGCCGCCGCTGTTGCTCAGGCCCAGAGACGCAGCACACCGCCGCCGCCCTACCAGCAGGGCCATGGCCTGGCCGGGCTCTGCCCCAGCCTGGTGAGTCCGGCGCCCACGCTGCAGCTGCTGGGCGCTGCCACGCCCGCCACGCTCACAACCCTGACGCCCGCGAATGCAGTCGCCCAGCAGCCGGCACCGCCGCCGCCGCCGCCCCCGCCCTCGAGCAGCGGCCGGCGCGGCCGGCACGCGCACCACCAGCCCGGGACGCCGGCGCACATCGCGAGCCTGATGAGCGTGCGCACCGTGCGCTACAATCGACGCAACAATCCGGAGCTGGAGAAGCGTCGCATCCATCACTGTGATTTTGTGGGTGAGTGCAATACGCAGATTCCACTAGCCATATCCATTTCGATTCACATTCTCATTCCGATTCTCATTCCAATTCACATTCCCATTTCCATTCTCATTCCCATTCAATTTCCCACTGAGATTCAACAGCCTCTGCTTGGGATGCGCTGCATGCGCGACTCGTTTATCATTTGGCGCGCTTTGCGACACTTTTTGTAGCAAAGTTCGACTTCTGCCCCACCGCCCCGCCGCCCTCGCCCCATGCGAGAGCACGGCCTGGGCCTCTACTCATTGCGCATGCGTGCGGCGTAGAGCCAATCGCCATTTATTTATTTATTCTCCATTTATCTATACATTTATTTATTATCTTTCCGTCTTAGCTGTCGCCCGCTGTGCCTATTGACAGTTGTTGTGGCGCTTTTTCTAATGCCTCTTTTGTAATTCCAATTAGCCAGCGTCGCATTTATGTAAGAGTCTCCCTCTATCTCTCTCTCGTTCTCTCTCAGTCTCTCGCTCTCACTCTATGTGCCTGTCTTTCATCTCATTGCATTGCATTTCAATGTCAGCCTGAGGACCTTGTGTGATGGAACAGTTAGCTGACTGATCATAGAGCTATGAATAGGCTGCCTATTTTAATCGGAGGAGTTGATGGACTGAAGTGAAGTGGACTGAAGATCAGCTAGACATGGAGATGGGGGAGTAATATTGGATCTATTTGAGAAATGCTAGTTGAGCCTAAAGATGAAGTGAGTGTGTGAGGGTATCATTAACTATAGATCAGTTGTGAGAGATTACTTGAGATGAAGAAATGAGGATCACCAAGAGAGTAATTTTTTTTAGCTAGTTGATGAAGCTGAAGATCAAGAGAGGGTGAGAGAGAATGAAGGCAATTTGGAAAGTTTAGCCTGAGAGCTATTGAGAAAATATGAGTGAGAAGATAAAATCGTAGAAGAAAAGATCAATAGAAGATCGCAATGAGATCTATGAAGCAATTTAGTTAGCCAGGTAATGAAGAAGAAGATTAAGTGAGGGACAAGTGGAACAAAAAGGAATGAGAAATTTCTAACAAATTTAAGTAGATAAAGTAGTAGAAGATCATATAAGTACTGCATATAATCATATCAAAACAAAATGATGAACAGAAATATATACAGAAAATGGATAGAGTACTAGAAGATATTCAGCTCAAAATTATATTTGAATTTATTAGAAAGGGGATCCTAGCTGATCGTATAAGATTAGCAATCACAGAGACTAGGAGCTATACTAAATGAATTTATCTTAAGATGAGCAGCGCCACAGCAATACTAGATCATAAAGCTTTTTATTAATTGAAGATCATTTGAGATTATTTATAATTGAAGATCAGCTGATAAGCAGCACAAAGAAGAAAGCTGAAAGCACCGATCAATATTTGAGGATCAATTAAAGATCCAACAAAGATCTACAATCAATCGAAGATCAGCAAAAAAAAAACTCTTTGCTCAATCAAAAAGTCTATTTTTTTCACCAATTTTGTGTCGATCAGTCCATTAGCTTTTAACGGGTTCGTTCGCTGCGAGGGTAGCGCAAAACACTTAACCCCAAGCTAAATGCGACGTTGTCTAGCCAAAATGATGGTTCGCCCGTCTGTCCGTCTGTCCGTCCGTCCCTCTGTCTGCCCGTTGTTGGCGTCGCTAGCTACGTGCGTTGCCACTAATAAATAATTGACAATTGTCTGACACGTTTGCCGTGGCCATTTTTAGACAAAAAGCGCGTACCGAGCACAAATATTTTTGTGTGCGATTGCCGATTGCCGTTGGCCTGGCTAGCTGGCTGGCTGGCTGGCTGGCTGGCTGGTTTGTTGGCTGGCTTAAAGCTCAGTCTAGGCTACAAAAATGCTGTCCAAATGAAGTTATTATGCCATAAGCGCACGCATCAAGCGTCTCCTCGACTCAACTCCACGCGGCAACTCCGCCAACTCGGGGAGATTGCAACTGGCTAAGTGAGTTATGTCTGCAGTAGTTCGCTCTGGCTCTGTGGCCAACAATTCTCGTAACTTTTGCAGTCGCAGCCAATCACGCGTCTAACTGTCATCGTTGTTGTTGTTGTTGTTGCTGTGGTTGTTGTGGTTGTTGCTTGGCGTCGACGCAACATTCTTGAATCGCTTTTTAGCTATCAATTCGCTCTGGCCATGTTTGTCTTGCCTGGTGGCTTACCCGCGCTGGCTGCCTGTATTTTTAGCCAAGTCTATGGCTATTTGGGCATTGTCTTCTCAATATGCGCGTCACGTTCTACTCAGCTTTCAATTAGAGCGAACGTGCTGGGATCTCTAAGCATCCTTTTAAGTGCCACATAAATGTCTCATGCTGTGCACAAGTGAATCTTGTGCAACTTTCACCAACAACATCCAGCAACAGTAACAGCCACAGCAACAGCTACAGCTGCACGGGCTTAATTAAAGGCTCGATTGTAGCGACGCCCACTGACCCACTGACAGCAGAGCTGCAGCCACAGCAACCACAACCACACAACAGTCGCAGTTGCAGTTGCATTCACACAGCCTGCGCTGCACTTTGCAATGTGCCTCTTTTTTTTTTCGTAGTCATCTTATCAAGATGTTTTTTCCTTTGCTCTCAGATAAATGGCCAACGAGTTTGCCGACCCAACACACACACACACATACACACACTGAGACTTGCATGTGAAGTGCTTAAAATTGTTAACAACTATTGAGCTAGCTGTTAATTTAATGGCCAAGATCATTGCAGATGCCTCGCGGAGGCTGCTTTGATTTAAACAGTTGTTAAAATTATGGCTCAAGCTAACAAGCAATTCATAAAATATAGCTCAATTATTCATGGTTGTTGTTGTTATTGTTGTTGTTCTTGCTTTTTAATTAATATTTATTTATCTAGGAGATGTGTATTTAGCAGATAATCGTTTCTTTTAGTTTTATAAAAAAAAAAAATAAATAAAAATTATGCTAGATTGTTGCTGAAGATCAGGGATAAAATGAGAGAGAGAGAGAGTACTTACATATTTGATCAATATTTATATTCGAGTTAAGCGTGCAGAAACTTCACTAAGCGCAATCAATTTATTGAGCTATAGTAAGTCTGATTCGCTCCTTAAAAACAGTTTGTTTTTATTATTCATATATGTACATATATACATACTAAAACTGTATATATATAAAATATATTATATTAATACAGTAGAATCCCGATAGGGCAAGGAGATCAGTTTTTTTTTTTTTTTTTTTTTTTGATTTACGCAGAAATTTAAACTATCGAGAATTATTAACAACGAATTTCTTTCAAGAGGATAGAATTTGGTTTCGATTTATCTTGATTTTCGATTGATCGGGATACGAATTATTGAGACTCGACTGTATTTATATTTAAGCTAATGAGACTTGCTACGATTTGATAATGAACCATCAGCTCGAGCTTTTAAAGCGTTACGATC
Source organism: Drosophila arizonae (assembly GCF_054131065.1). Taxonomy (NCBI): domain Eukaryota; kingdom Metazoa; phylum Arthropoda; class Insecta; order Diptera; family Drosophilidae; genus Drosophila; species Drosophila arizonae. Next base: position 5,430,573 of record NC_142924.1, on the reverse strand, counting down.
TATAGAGTCTTATTTTGCTGCCTTTTCCTCTCTTTAAAACGGTCTACTTGTTATTCATTATCTGCTTAGCCCACTCCCGCTAGATTATTATACACATTATACATATATAACTATACCTATCTCCCCCATATATCATAGCTATCACACATCTAACTTTCATCTGCTCATTCATGCAGCTCCACACGCCTCACAGATTATAATAATATATTTGTATATGCCTAGATATTCACTCCTTTTGCCTGCCTCTGCTTATGCAATAAAACTTTCTTTTTTTCTTTGGCTATTGCAGGTTGTTCCAAGGTCTATACGAAGAGCTCGCACTTGAAGGCGCATCAAAGGATACACACGGGTAGGTTGTTATTGATAGTTAACTGGCTCACAGATCCACCCACCGCCCAGTGCACCGCTGCACCACTGCACCGCTGCACCAGCTGGCATTAGTTAGTTATGAGGCGCCGCTAGGCTTGTCCGCTGTCATACACATCGCTGGCTGCTCCGCATCCGTTGTAGGCGTAGGTCGGGCTTATTACCAAAGCACCACCAGCACCGCCAGCACCGCTAGCACCACCACGATGAGCCAATGCTGCGGCAGCTGTGCTGCGCTTGTTGAGCAAGCGAGCGGCGCAAAAAAAGGCTTTTGATTAATTCGCGCGCTCATATTTGTAGTTGCCAGCACATAATTTGCCAAGAGCTCGGAGCGGCTTAGTTTTTTTGGTTTTTGTTTTTCAATTTCGGCGCAGCAACCACAGAAATCGTGATTTCTACGGTTTCGGTATTGCTTTTGTTTTTTTGTGGTCAGTTGCAACATCAACAACATCAACAATCGCCAATCGCCAACGCCATCAGCTGGGCGCACGTTTGGCCTGCATTTCCTTCTTGCTCAGATTACACTTGACGTTATTTTTGTCTTTTTGCTGGCCTTTTTTTCCGGGCTCCAGCTGTAGAGTATCTGCTTTTTTTGGTGGGTCGTTGCCGGTTGATCACCTGCCTCTGCGTTTTATGGGCCACACGTTTTATGCCCCTCATTCGCGACTTTCAACTCTCGACCCAGCCCCAGCCGCAGCCACAAACCGAAAAGAGTCTCTCAAAGTCCCGACCGCAGTTCTCCTTCACTGTTTTAATTTTTATTAATCGCACATGACCAGCTGATTTATGCGCTGCACTAAAAAACATTTTTATTATTATGATTTTTTACTTTTTGCTTTTTTTTGCTTTTTTTTGCCTTGCGCTGATTTTCACTTAACTGATAAACTTAACGCCCCGCTAAAGAAACACAACACGGCATTTGATAAGCCCGACGACAAGTACTCAGAGTCAAGGTGAAGCTGTAAATTCTCAACGACTGAGGTTTTTATAAGGCTAAAAACGTTTCAAAGTCATTTCAAGATATATGAAAATAGCTTTTGCCCGTTGCACATATATATATTTTATTTTTATTATAAATGTCAATTTGATATGCATAAAATATATATGCAATATAAATGTAGTATGAGAAGGTTTAAGGCAATTTATATAATATATTATTAATATATGCTGAAATAACTCTAAAAGACTTTCAGCTCAGATTGAATACTCTACAAAAAATAGAGTTCTTCTACCCATTCATTAATCATATTTTAAATAGAAATCTTATAGCTAACACCCACTCACATATTTAAACTCTTTCATCCACTCTCTCTTTCTCTCTTGCGCCCTCTCTCTCTCACTCTCTTATGTAAGCCTTGTCAATGGTAGCTTAAGATCTGGTTAACAGATTTAATTGCCTGACGCCCGCCTGTGGGCCAACACGAACGAATGCCAGACGAATCAATGGCCTAATGGCCACGTCTTTGGCCATTTGGCTCAAATCTCTTGGCCAGCAATTTGGCAGCACTTTTCGAGTGGCAGCCACCATTTGTGGCTACCGTCTGATGGCTGTCCGTTTGTTTGGCTTTTGACTTGGTTAACTTCGTCACACGCCCAGCCACAAATACACAAACACACACACACACACACATACACATACACCTAGGCCCGGCACAGTCGCATTTTTCATGCAATTTTGAAGCTGCGGCATCTCGTGGCGCCAGACCCCAAGTTGAGTGTTGTCTTAGCTGATTAGCTGGGCTGCAGCTCAAGTGCCAAGGCTGGACACATCGAGCATTTGGCTCGGCGGCTGGGCAGGGGACACTTCTTGGGCAAGTTCGTTGCCTAAGTCTTTTGTTTGCCAGCTCGTAAATTTGTCGTTTTTATTTGGGCTTTTTGTCCTTATCGGCTAGGCGGCGATTAGAAAATCAGCCAGTAACTAATCTTTATGCAGCGAGCGAACGCATAAATTTTTACATATCTACCTGGGCGACTGGAAGACTGGGAGACCGAAAGGCTGGAAGACAGAAAGACCAAAAGACTGGACGCTGTTTGCCCACCGGCTGGGCTTATTTTGTACTGATTTGTTTGCTAATACGTTTGCGTTGCCATAAATTAGTTTGATTTTTATGCCCCGGCGAGAGTAGGAGTTGCCCAGGCCGCTGCCCAGGCCGCTGCCCAGGCCTGCGGCTAGACATGTCTTCTAGCTAGTTGCGGCCGGCCGTTGCCTTAATTTATATGCGACTCCGATTGACTCCATACACACACACATATAAATATATATATATATATGTATGTCTGTGTTTATATCTATAGTTAGTTGCATGTTGAGCTTATCGCGCCATACGCTAAAATTATGAAGTAATTTCGTCGGCTTTATCGCATTGCGTTCATCGCACATTACAAAACTACATTTACATAACTTTGTTTGTTGTTTGCTTCGGCCACGGGGCCTGGGCGCGGGCCCCTGGCTCCGGCATCGATGCTGATCTTTGTTTTAGTTACGAGCGATTTCAATTTTTCGCCATTGCCAAATGATATTCCCACGAGTGCGCGATCTGTATTTGTTGTTGTTGCTGTTGTTGTTGATGTTGTTGTTGTTGTTGTTTACGAGATTCTGTTTGGGCAGTTGCTGTGCCATGACTCACCCAGCAGCCATTTATCAATGTTTTCGTAAAACCAAACAAAGCTTCTTACATGAGGAAGTGAGAGTGAGCGAGACAGCGCATATGTATGTGTGTGCCTGCAAGTGTCGATAGGTAAATTCTTTTTTTTTTTGATTATATGTTCAGTCATCTCGAGGCACTTAAGTTCATTAAAAGAGATCTAAATAAACCAATAAGTCACGCCACGAGTCCGTCGCTCATATTGAGTTTCTCTATGCCCAAATCTAAATCCCACAAAAGTGTCAGCTGAGTGCCACTTCTCGAGCTTCAGCGCAACGCTGAAGAGGCATTTTCAACCGAAAATGCTGTAAAGAAGCAACAACAACAACAACAAGCAAGAAAGCTCTAGTTGGAACTGCCCGACTTGGATATACCCTTAACACCGTTCGAATTGCATTTTTACTTTGTTATAATCACTTGTTTGTATTTATTAAATTAACAATTAATTAAAAAACAATAAAATAAAATAAAATAAAAAACAAAATAATAATAATAATTATAAAAGCCTCTCTAAGGAGAACAAGAGCTGAACCTAAATTTTATGGGCTATGAGCAGTGCCTCTAGCAGAAGTAGCTGAGAAGGCCTAGAATATTTTAGAAGGCCTGCATTTGAATGTATGGGTGCATTTCAATAGGCAAACTCTTGGCTAGGCTTTTGCTTAAGAACTTCTATATTACTTAGCGAATTCCAATCAATAATTCAGAATATAATCTACATATGCTACTGATTGTAGAAAAAGGTGTAAGATTTTTAGTATATTTAAGATATTGGCAACTGACCCTCAATTAACAGAATTTTGATAAAGGTCTAAGATCTAGATCTAAGGACGTAATAGATAAAATTTTGTATAATAGAATTTGCAAAATGTTTTTCATGGTTATCGTTTCCTTGAAGCCCCGCTCTTCAACTGCTAGTTCTCTATCTCCTGAAGGTGCTGAGACCCACTTGTTCACACATACGAACAGACAGACAGGACTCAATCGACTCAGCTGCTCGTGCTCATCAAAAATATATACACTATATTGAGTTCTGCCACGCCTCCTTCTGCCTGTTGCATACACTTCAGCTAAACCTACATACCCTGCCTTTGCATTTTCAATGAGCTCAGTATATAATTTGTATTACGCCTATTGCTGGCAGTGAAAAGGGTCTCAGCGGCTTAGATGAGCTTAGAAGTGCGAGTTATTTGAGCTGAAGTGTGAAGCTGTTGTTGCACGAGAATTTTCGAATTGCCGAATTGTCGAATTTTCGAATTGTTGAGCTGAGCTTGAGCCTCGCGTCGCGTCGCATTGCCTCGAATGGCAAAAATTTGAATTACGCGCACAGCGAATTCGCTTACTTCGAGCCATGCATAGCGAATGGGCAATGCGAATTCGCTACAGTTTGTTGGGGTCCAGCTGGGACAATGCCTGAATAATGCCATAAAATGTCAAGTTCACAAAATTTAAAGCAGCGCAATAATTATTTCATTCAATTTCAATTCGAACACGAATGTTTATGTTTATGTTGATGTTGCTGTTGTTGTTGTTGTTGTTGTTGTTGCCGTTGAGTTGTAATGCTTTGCGCACAGCCGGCTGCCCGCTCGCAGTGAATTAGTCATAGAGCAGCGAAGCCAGCGGAGAAACATTTGGGCACCGGCCGGTCGCAATTTCGTTTACAATTTTGTAGCTCGACTCGCCAAATGTCGTCGTGTTGTCTCTTGTTATTGTTATTGCTGTTGCTGTTGTTGTTGTTGTTGGGCCATCGTCGTCAGCAGCGGCAAGTCGTGTGCCAGAGCTAAAAATCCAAATCATAAAATACGCGACACTGAGTGACTCGAACTGCGAATTGACTTACCAGCTGCTGTTTGCTTGTTGTTATAGATGTTGCTGTTGTTGTTGTTGTTGTTGTTGTTGCTGTTGTCGTGTTGTAGTTGTTCTCCAACTAACATGAAAAGCCAATGAAAATGTTAATTTGCGCATACATGCAGCAGGCGCGACAAGAAGCTGCTGCTGCGGCTGCTGCGGCTGCTGCTGCTGACATTTGCTTCACTTGAAGCATTTGTCATTCCATTTGTCAATTTTGTTCTGTAAAAATCATGGCTAACTGTGTTTTCCCCTTCTGCCTCTTTGCTTGCAGGTGAAAAGCCGTATACGTGCCAGTGGCCCGAGTGCGAATGGCGCTTCGCACGCTCCGACGAGCTGACGAGACACTACCGCAAACACACCGGCGCCAAGCCCTTCAAGTGCATCGTCTGCGAGCGCAGCTTTGCGCGCAGCGATCACCTGGCGCTCCACATGAAGCGACACCTGCCGAAGAACAAGTGAGGGAGGAACAAGTGAGGGAGAGCAGCCGAACAGAGTAGAGACTCCACTCCCCATCTCTCTCTCTCTCTCTCTCTCTCTCTCTGTCTTTCTCTCGCGGCCTACAAATTCAACTATATCACAATCCAAAGGACTTTAGTTAAGCTACTAAGAGAAATTCGCATAGTTAAATGGTGTTACTATTAAATATTAAATACGAAACCTGAATATATACATATACATAATATAAAGAGCTTTTCGCACTCAAGAGCGAGAGAGAGATAGAGATAGATATATATCTCTTTCTCACTCGGCTCTAGTTTAATGCTAAGTAAATGAAATTTCCACCTGCTTAACTACATATTAATGCAAATCTTATATCTAAGCACGATCCTAACTAATGTTAACTCGTATATCGCATTCAATACTTTACCCCCTCCCTCCCTCGCTCCAACCACACTCCCAGCAGAAGCCATGCCTGCCAAAGGAGTCCCGTGTATTAAAGTGCATATAGTATATATTTATTCATACACACATATAGATCCTATGTATGTATACATTTATATGTATTGGTGTGTTTAACATTTAATCAATGCCAAGTTGTATGAGGAGAACATTAATCGCCACGTGTCATTGTCGCCTAGTTTCTGTATAGTTCACCGTTAGCCATAATTTTAGTTTTTAGTGTATCTGTAGTCGGTCTACATTAATCGGATGCGCATCTCTCTCTATGTGTGTGTGCTCTCTTTATAGTAATTGTAGTTGTAATTGTAAGTGTAGGTGTAAGTGTAAGTGTATATGTAAATGTAGCTAGCGTATTATGTGTCTCTATATCGTTTCTAAACACCAAAAAGTGCTGGCACAACAAAATCAAATAATAAAATGTTTTTGAAAAACCACACAATCTGGCTTCTTTCATCCTGCTCTCCCTACTGTCCATCCTTCTCAGAGTTCGGCATGGCAAAGCGACGGGTCCACTGGCGAGCGATCTTGTCGTGCTCGCTGCGATGCGAGATGTAGAGTTTGGCGATAGCCGGATTTAGCGGATCCATCGGATCGGGTGTTGCCATCATATAGAGAATGGAGACCATCAGCTTGGCCACCGTTATGACGGGCGTCCATCTCTCGGTGCAGACGAGACTGCCGTACACGTTGCAATGATAGATCTTCGTCACGAACTTAAGGGTCGGCGGCTCGAACGGATACTCGTTAGGAAACGAGATGTGTATGTTAAAGACGCCGCCCTCATAGGGCGTGTTCACCGGACCATTCAACGTGGCAGCCCACTCGAACAGATTGTCATCCAGCACATCCACACGGCAGCCCTCCACGGGACCCTGCCTGATCTGGGCCAGCTCGTGCTTCAAGCGAGTCTCCGGCATCCCGTTGTTCGGATAACGGGCGTAGATGCGCAAGCGCCGCATGGTCTCATCAGGGCTATCTACCAGAAACGGAAAATCATGCATACCAATGTCATCAAAATCAGATTCGTCTCCTTCGTCAAAGTCGGAAAAATCAGCTCCCAGCATATCATCATCATCTGAGTCGAGTTGAGGGCCGCAGCGTAGCATCTTGGTATGACTAATAAAAAAAAAAAAAAAAAAAAAAAAAATAAATAAATAAATAAAAATTGAAATTAAAGAAAAAAACCTTCACTGCACTCACTATTTAGGCTTTGAGATTCAAGAAAAAATTTGCTGAATTCGAATTTGTCAAAATCGCGCTGCAATTACTTTGCCAGAGACTTGAAAAGACAATGAAAAAAAAAAAAAAAAATTAAATTTGCTTCCCGAATTTCACTATTTCACTATTTTGTTATTCGTTCTAAATTTCAATTTTTTTTTTTTTTTTTTTGCTGCACAGACTTTTTTAGAGATTTGTAAAGACAACCGACTTCTCGTAGCAATTGAGAACTAATGAATTATCCTGCTCGAATTCTTCTTATTTATAGCATTTTTGCCACGGGCTTCCACTTTCAAGGCCTGCTTTGATTTGTTAAGCACGAAATGCGAAAATGTCAAGTTTAGTGTTGAACAATGAGTGATAAACTCTTATTAGTATTTTTCGTATTTTTTGACTATCTTGCCAAAATAGCGTATCGATTTTTATTTGCAATTTTATGCTCTATTATGGTATGATGGAACTTTGTCTACGTAATTTTCCTAGAACATCATTTGTTGCTAACTTTATTAAGGTGGTCGTAGCGTGTATTTTTATGCTCTAAGCACAATTGAAAAAGGGGATATCAGGGTGATTTTTGATAAAATATATATAAGTAATAGTCGTTGGCGTAGTAGACGCTATAAAATAAAGGATATAGATGTGTGTTCATATAGATATATAGAAAACAGCCTGTCCAGCAATCTGTGCGTACGAAGAGATCCGTCGTTCTCAGCACATAAAGGGGCTAAAGCATGTTCGTAAAATTCATAACATTTCATTTACAAGCAGTTAATTATTTTTGAAATAAATTCCTTTTAAATGATATTAAAAATGTATTTGCTTTATTTATTTTTTTTTTTTTGCATGATTTAAATTTCATTCTACTGTAATAAAGTAGATACCAGACTCAGCTAACCTCAATTAACCAAACAGTTACCACATCTGTAAGCTAACTGTTCCTCCTCCATCATAAACTATCTCCAATTGCCCTTCAGAGTTATCACTACACTCTTCAAGTCCATGCTTTGCCCATCAGCAATTCAATGCCAGTGTTAAGCAATGTGCAATGGAATTTTCGAGTATTCGATATTTACTGCAATCGCAAGCATTTTATACGATTATTAACATTCGCCCAGTACGTGCCCCGCAACGTCAAACGACAAATTGAAAATTTTCTCCAACAATTGTCAATAAATCTGTGGTGTTTCTTTGGGTAAACTCCACACGTCAGCTAACAGTTAGGTTATTAAAGAATCGATATAAAATACATAGATATGTGATAAAGAGTTTTATGTACCTCACATAGCCAAGAGACAATAATTTCATTTAGATGAGAATGCAAAGCCGATAAGTGTGAGTCCGTCTCTGTGGACGGACGGACTACGGAGAGACCGACTGACTCAATTGCTTTTTGTTGTTATGGCCCGTGTGATTATTATCAAAATATTTTGTACACGAAACAAACATGTCAAGCAAATGCGAGACGTTTGTTGTTGTTGTTGTTAGTGTTGTCTGCTTGAAAATTGTTTAAAAATAAAAATAATAATTTCAATTGTTGACTGCATTTCATTTTCTACTCTGTCTCTCTCCCTCCCTCTCTCTGTCTCTATCTCTCTTCATATTTTGTAGCGTCATGTTGTTTTGATTGGGGCGATAAAATTGTTGTCGTTGTGTGCCCATTTGAAATTATAAACCGTTTGATTTTTATGAGGCTCATTTATTTATGAGCTAGCCATGGATAGATATAGTAAGACAGAGAGAGAGAGAGAGAGAGAGAGAGAGAGAGAGAGAGAGAGAGAGTAGTGGTAAACCAGTTCATTTGTTAGCCAACTTCTTTAGCTGCATTGACTAAACGCAGCAGACTTCATGTAAGCCCAAAGAGAGCAACGCAAAGCCCACTCAACGCTCGCCACATGCCTCGACCTGGCATCCATCATTGCCCAGCTTAAACTCCAAGCTCCCTCCACGTGGGCGTCAAGTACCGAGAGCATCTCCATCTCTGTTGCACTGCACTGCGCTGCCATCTCGCGCGCCTTGTCGGGCATCTTCAATTGTCTGTGCGCTGATTAATCATGTTACCACTGACAGCTCAACTTTGCGGGCAAGCTGCTTATTAAATTGGCTTTAGATTGCTAGATAAACGCAATAAAAACGCACAGCAACAGTCAGAGTCAGATACAGAGTCGCAGTCGCAGCTAAAGATACAGATACATGAGCAAGACACATGTGGAGTACGTGTAGGTATGAGGACCCCACAAATTGATAAATGCAAAGGTTTCCCCTCCCCCACTCTCTCTCTCTCTCTCACTCTCTTTGCACCCACCTGAATGTCGGAACAAAGGAGAATTTCATATGAAATCAATGCGCGATTCCAGTCAGATCGCGTGTGCCTGCCCTCCTCGACAGATCTCACTTATTATTTCAATTAATTTGTGCGCTTTGCGCTCTGTGCTCATTAAAGCAAAGCCGAGCACAAAGCCAAATTGTGCATACAAATCCGTACAGACTCGATTCGATCTCCATGTGGGTGTCGATACTATGCCAATCGGGTAAATATGTCAGTGGGGAATGCTTAATGTATCCATACGTATTAAACGCTGATCGGGGAGCACAGTACCTGACTGTGTGTGTGTGTGTGTGAGCACATTCAATCTAAATAGACAGATGGAATGCAAGACAATGGAAATTTATTTAACTTACTTTAATTATCTTATATATAATTGTTGTCAAGTCATATATTATATGTGTATAATATATATAAATATATATATTGCTCTATCAAATTAATTATTATGATTTGATATTAATTCACAGCTATAAGCTCAGATATTAATGTAAGAATAAATTAGAGTAATTATTCATTTTATTGACTTGAGTCAGAGCTCTTTAATAATAGAGCAGGATCTTTTATAAAGTTCACTTTACATTGACCTTTAATTTTCCCCACTTCTATTTTCTCTTTCTTAATCTACCTCTATGATTTTCGCTATCTATCTTTCACTCTCCCGCTCTCTCTCTTTCTCTATCACTCTTTTCTCTCTCTTTCTCATTTACACTCTCTCTCTCTCTTTCTCGCGTTCTCATTTTCCCTCTATGTCTGTCCTTTACATTCTCTGGTTCTCTTTCTAAATATCTTACATCTTTCTATGTAACTCTCTCTCTCTCTCTCTCTTCACTCGCTCTCACTCACTCTCGCCTTCACTCCCTACATAGTCTCTTGCAGTTTAAGCACACGTTTAATTTATATGTCTTTTCAATTGTTCTTATTCTGTCTAACTTGTATATCATATCACCCATTGCAATATAATTCCAATAGCCTAAGGGTACTTCATGCCTTCACATGGGGTATCTGTTTGACCGTATTGTTATTCTTTTGTCTACTTGATATACATAAATCATATACGTTGCCCATGCTCGAATGACTTCATTAGAACTCGTTGCCCGTTTCGAATCCGTTTCGAATCCGTTTCGATCTAGACTTCAGCTATGGAATATGCGAATCGAATCAACCCAACGACAACTTTTATGGAAATATGGAACATATGCTTGACAATATATACACCATACACCTATATATATATGTTTTGGTATGGAAAAGGTTCAGTCAGTTTTCTTTAAAGATTCTTTTGTTATTGATTTTTTCACTGTTTGGCCAACTTCTTAAGCTTCCGCAACAACTTTTACTTTCAGGCAGGCTGGCGGCTCAGCTTGCCGTCTGGTTGGCAGACTGCGTCCAGCTGTGGCTCAGCAAACACCCACAGCAAGAGCTGCATGGCTAACCCACACACACACACACACACACACATACACACAGATAGAGGCAGCAGCAGCGGGTTCATCCATTTTAAGCCAGGCGAAACATACAAAAGCGCCCATTAGCAAATGGGGGGGACGCACTCGTCGTGTCGTGTTGTGGCCGTGTCGTATCGTGTGTTGTTGTCTCGTGTGTGTGTGTGTCGCCTGTCAGACTGACAGAGGGGCGCAGTCGAAAGCCAAAAACTGCAACAACAACAGCAACAGAAAACCGTAAACAGGAACTCCTCTCGCCAAATGCTAACTGGCCCAGACAACACGACGAACTACGGCGGGGGCGGGGGCGGGATCTGGCAGGAGTCGGCAAGAGGCGGTGCAGTTGGACGCGTGTTGCAAGCAACTGCTTTGCATACACGCTGCACATAAACAACGCTGACTAAAAACGGCGACAACTATAATTAAGCTTAATTGCTGTTTAATGTGAGCCACGGCGACAGACAGACAGACACTCCGGCTCGAACTGAAGCTGAAGCTGTAGCTGGAGTCGGATGCGGAATCGGAGCTTGGCAAGCAGGACCGCGATAGTTTTCAACATTTGTCAACTCGCCCACGCAACGTCAGTGACTGCTAACCATATCACACACACACACACACACACACACACACACACACATACATGCTCAGTCAGTATGTACTTAAGCTTAATTTAATTATATTTATAATAGGAAAAATGTCCACATTAAACTGGAGTAGAAACCAGGTGTTTGTATAATTGAAAAAAATAGTTGCTTATCTGCTGGCATTATTGTTTTTCGTTTCTCTCTGTCTGTGTGTGTTGGGTTAAATTAATTAGCAATTAAAAATGCAGTGCGGACCAATGGATACGCGGCTCTAATCTGTTGTAGCAACAGTCGTAATTCATATTTATAAATAGGCACACATTATTCAAGGTGTCCGCAGCGAGCCGAGAACCGTAAATTAAATCAAAATCAAAATGAAAACGATATGGTTAGAATTTTATAACGAAAAATAGGTACAGAATTGAATAAGTCAGAGATAAGTGAAATATCGTCAAGCCGAATTCGAAATACACTTGCATATGAATAAGGAGTGCATAGAGTAGTTTTCAGTGACATCGAAAGTTGACTTAAAATAAAATATATTTATATTTGAAAAATATTTCTGTATCAGTAGAAATCCAATCACAATAATAACAAAAAAAGAAAATATACAAATCATATATCATTCTTATTTATAGTTTTTTTGTTTTTAATTTTCAACAATTCATATCCTTGACAATAATTCCAGCATGTTCCGTCACTCTTTCACAGCAGTCTAGCGACCCGATGGCCAAGCGTAGGGTATGCTAAAAACCCATTAGATCCGTGGCCGCCCACAATTTGAACGTGGAGCCGTGCTCGGACCTCGGACCTCGGACAGACAACAGCCGGCAATTGGAGGTTGGGGTTGTTGCCGCCGCTAGACGGCGTGTGACTCAATCCCAGCTGCAGTTGATCGACCGACCGATCCGGCCGACCCAGTGGCGACTGCTGCTGCTGCTGCTGCGACTGCGGCTGCTGCTGCATTTGGCAATGAACTTTTCGATATCGAAATATGCATGGGCTAAAAGGCAGGCAGCGATGGAGATAAATAAAGCGAGCTTGGCTGCTGCCAATTTGACTTTGAACTCGGTCAAGTCGAGACACATTTGAAGCTGTTTGCATATTTAATTGAACACCTACAACAGCGACAACAACAACTCAAGCGGCAACAACAACGACGAGAGCGACAACAAATGGTTCGCAGCTGTGTTGGCATAAAAATAAGCATTATAATCAGGCGCAAAAGGCTCAATAGGCCAATTGGCTGCCGGCCAGCCAAAATCTACAGTTACTTTGTCAAAGCGTCAAGTCGTGCCTGACAAAATAATGACCGCTTATGCATAAGCTTGTGGCCTTTCAGCCAAATCTCATTACAAACCACAAAAGCCAAGACCAACTGCAAGTAAAACCTTAAATTTTGCTAAAATATTAAGATATATGCAAGTCGTACTTCATATGAAACGATTTCTAATACTAAGTTTGTAGGGGAAAATAATTATGTATATAATTATATAAAATTAAAAATTATTCAATCGATGAATAATGAAAGGCAGTGATTGCTAGCTGAAATCTAGATAGTAGTATATAACATATATGATATATAATATATATGATAGTAGATTATGAAAATAGTAGTAAATGTGATTGTAGAAATAGTAGTGTATATGTTAATGAAAATAGTAGTATCATTGTTAAAAAAAAGTAGTGTCCTAAATGTTCATGAAATATTAGTTTGCATATTCATGAAAATAGTAATATGATTGTTCATAAAAATAGGAATCCATAGATCATGAAAATGGTAGTACATATGCTCATAAAAAAGCAGTGCGATTGCTCATAAGATTAGTAGTACAAATTCATTTCAAAATAGTAGTATACATGGATATAAAAATAGTAGTATAATTGTACCTGAAAATAGTAGTAAATATGTTTACAAAAATAGTAGTGCATATATTCCTGAAAATAACAGTGGATTCGTTCATGAGAATAGTAATATATAAGTTGATAAAAATAGTGTAATTGTTAGTAAAAATGGTAGTCAATAGTGTTTATGCTCATTATATTATATTAGTAGTATTAGTAATTAATCATAAAAATAGTAGTGCATAGTAAAGTATACGATTGAAGAATAGTGTATATTTTCATAAAAATAATAGTCTATATGTTCATGAAAATAGTTTTCTATATGTTTATACTCTATACATTTATAAAAATAGTAGTATTATTGCTCATAAGAAAAGTAGTTCATATTTATATAAAGAGTAGTGCTGCATAAAATATACAATAAGAATTTTGTACAGGCTTTCGAAATTAGTTTCTGAAATCTTACTCAGTCGGCTTAGTTTAGGTATTCGTCCTATCGAAAGCAACACTAAATCGATAACGAATAGGATTGTCAATTGAATCTGTCAATGTTTACCCAAAAATTAGTTGCCCAGGAAGCTCTGCCTTTGCCTTTGCCTAAAAACCAAAAGTCTATTCGTAAGGAGAGTCTCGAGAACAACTGCTGCAGCTGCTGAAAAATTAGAAAAAAAAAATTTTAACAAAAAAAAAAAAAAAAAACAGCTGTGAAAAGTAAGAAATATTATATTATTCAGATATATACATATATAAAATCAAAATGTATAACGTGTATAATACGTAAAATATCATTGATGTGAAAAATGTTTAAATTGATGCTTTCAGTTGTTAGAGCAATGCCGCCCAGACGCAGTGAGCGCTTGCGTTTGCAACGCGAGGACGCTTCCCCAGCCCAGCCCGGAGCCGAGCCCAGAGCTGAGCCCAGGTCGGCGAGCAGCCGACCCGTCCGCCGGCGCTCTCATGGAACGCGCGCCGCACAGCCGGCACGACAGGCGAGGATGAACGCAGTGGTGGTGCCGCTGGATGAGCGGCATGATCCGCGCACCTGGCTGCAGCTGGAGGCGCACAGGAACTCCAGGGCGTTGGCCAGCCACAGTGAGGAGGTGCAGACGGATGATGCGGAGACGCTGCGTCTGCTGTCGGTCTTCATACGCATCGCGCTGCTGGAGTCGCCGTCGCTGGCCCAGCTGACCCGGCGCAATCCCAGTCAGGGCATCCGGAAGCTGTTTCGCATCATACGATTTCTGTTCTTTAGACGTTAACTGATTGAGCTGGTTAGCTCACGTAGTTCTTATGTTCAATAAATCGACCAGAGCCAAGCGCCCCCACAACGATCCCTTCGACTTTTCAATCATTCCCCCAGTTGCCAGCTCTTCGATCTCTCCACATGCTCCTCATCTGTCTACGCATGATTAATTGGCTGGCACGCGCACCCGATGCCAATCGCCTGCCCAAGTGACAAAAATCAATGCACTGCTAATGTGAAGAGACGCACTACGCACTGCTGCGACTCGGAGGCCGCTGCGACGTGTGAGTTACTCGGAATAACACGGCTCATAAATCTTCAGGCTCCGATCTCTGCGATGCACAGCCCCTCCACCCCTCCGCCACTCCGCTGGTTACCATTTGGCAACCTGTGCCCACGCAGTCGGCATCGAGGGCTTATCAGCAGCCAACTATCAGCCAGGCGAGACAATTCTTCTCTGCGGAATGTAATGTGTAATGAAACGGAAGTGGCCCGACTATCAATCTCAATTAAATTGATTGCCACCGTACGCCGTTGCAGCCTGAAGTAGCCTGAAAGCATCATCAGTGCCAGAATTGTGGAGGGCAACTTCATAAGGGATAAAATTTGAGCTGGTGCTCAATATGGAGAGCAATTCTTATGAAGTAGGTGGGCTGTGATGATTTCTTACGAATTTCTAGTTAGGAGAGAGAAAAATTGATGTAAAGAGGGAAAGAGGGAGAGAGAGAGAGAGAGAAAGAGAAAGAAATGAAAAAGTGATGACAGATAAGATCTAAAAGAGTGGAAGATAGATAGAGAGGGAGAGAGAGAGAGATAGAAATAAAGAAGAAAACAGAGGGAGAGATAGATATATCTCCTGTATAGCTCTATCACTGCTCTCTTCTTTATTTCTATCTCTGTCTCTCAGACAGACAGATAAGAACTAAAAGTATGGAAGATAGAGAGAGAGAGAGAGTGATAGAAATAAAGAAGAAAACAGAGGGAGAGATAGATATTTCTTCTGTATAACTCTATCACTGTTCTCTTCTTCATTTCTATCTCTCTCTCTCTCTCTCTCTCTCTCTCTCTCTCGTAGTACTTATATAACAATCAATCATGCATTCAGTCATACAATACATATATCATCTACACACTCACATGCACATGCTTGCATGCCATTACATGCACACATAAACAAGTTAACAATTATGCCAACGTGTTCCTTGTTTATTTGTTGCATCCTCAATCAGAGCGAATAACATGCCCCTAATATATGTAATTCCCGCCCTGGTGTACTCCATTTTCAACTATTATTTACAGTTTGCAGCGGACATGGCCTAAACATAAATTTCACCAACAGCAGCAGCCGCAGCAACAGTTGTTGTTGTTGTTGTTGCTGTTATTTTTTGGCATAGAGCTAGTTGACAATCCAACAGTTAGTTGGCTAAATTGCGCACATCCGTTGGATTGGCAAAAGGAGCCGCAATAATTTGCCGCAATATGGCTAAAATAAACGCAACGCGTCGCCAATGTTGCTGTTGGTGTTGGTGTTGCTGTTGGTGTTGGTGTTGGTGTTGGTGTTGCTGGCTGAGAAGTGGCAATAAACAAAGCCAAGAGCACGCGTTATTTCCATGCAAATGCTGGCGGCAAATCAGCGCAAAATGAAAGAAGCAACGACAACTGCAACAATTGCAACAGCAATAGCAACACCAGCAACAGCAACAACAACAGCAACAGCAATTGGCAATTGCGTGTTGCACAATCATTGGGAGCAGAACGAGCAGGCAAGTCAACTGTCGGCCTACACATGCAGAGCCCAAGAACATGACATCAAATGGCAAACAAAGAGCAATTACATGCGACCGCAGCAACTGCAGCAATTGTCGCCTCGAAGAACCTTCGGCTGAGTGGATCCGATCTGCGATCTGCACATGGGCGAGCATTAAAAGCCCACAGCCTGAAAGATGCGTTGGACGTTGGACACACGTTGGCAAATCGGCACAGCGAAGCTATGGGCTATAGCTATTGGTCTCTATCGGATGTTTGGCATCTCTATGACTGTTGCATGTCAGCTCGAAACTAAACTCGAAAGCGAAGCATTTATCACACTCGCCGGGGGCACCTAATGCCCGCTAATTAATGATAATGTACGTAACGTATGCTTGCTGCAGCGCCCTGCCACAGGGCCACAGGCCACAGTGCCACAGGTCATCAGTTAACGTTTTCATTAACCATATGTCACACGCATGTCCACCGAAGGGCTGACAACCCTGGGGCAACCCTCGCCGAACGCCGAACGCGGAACCCTTGAAAATTAAATTATGCGCTCGGTCGCGTGTCCTCGCGTAGACAGCGGAGCGCAGTCAGCGAATGATGACTCAAAATACATAAAAATAATAACTAAGACAGAGAGAAGTGCTCGACTCGCAAATACCCTGTAGGGCTATACCTATCAGAATATGTCTTCAAGCTTAAGCACCTAGTCTAAGGAAAGTTTTGTGAAGAAAATT
This sequence comes from Drosophila arizonae, assembly GCF_054131065.1. Classification (NCBI taxonomy): domain Eukaryota; kingdom Metazoa; phylum Arthropoda; class Insecta; order Diptera; family Drosophilidae; genus Drosophila; species Drosophila arizonae. The sequence continues at coordinate 5,413,667 of NC_142924.1, read as the reverse complement.
CAATAAATAATTTAACTTATCGTAGGATATTGGTCTGATATCTTATATAAAGAGTGACAATCTTAGATCAGCACATCTCGTTCAGTTATCCATATGAACTGAACGAAGATATAATACCAACATCTTAGAATTTCGTTGATCAAATAACTCAATTAACTCCATGCTGAACAGACTCTTAATTATTTTAGGGATATCGACCTCATATAATAAGTCCCAATTTAGATCAGCTAGATCATAAATAGACCAATTCTCATCTTCGAGCACATCCCATTCATAAATTTTAAGGACTTCTCAGACTTTGACTTCCTTCTGCCAATCACATACGTTGCCCTAAACATATCATACCCCATTTCATTAATATAATCTATAAAACGGAAAAACGAAATGGAAATGAATATAAAAATGCATAGCTCTTCGCCTATTTCTCTCACTCTCTTCTCCCCCCCTTCCAGGCTACCCATCGACTCGTATCACATTTGTGCCCATTTCTCGCTTCTTTCACATACATTTCCCGATGTTGGTTACAGTTGGTTTGGGCCGTTGTGCAAACTGTTTGCAGTCGGCGCGTGTTTCGGGCCAAAAAGGTGTTAAAACTGTGCCACAAAATTGTTTTCGTGTCCGACAGCCCGGGGTTGTTTTAATGACCGCCTGACTTTTGGACCCGCTATCTCATGATGAACCCGATATAATTACGCATTTTGTCGACAATGAAGTTTATGTTCCTGTGCGCGACGCGTGCCGGATATGTGGCTGAAAGGTGGGCGAATGCTTTTTTTTTTACCTTTTTCCCGTTGCTTTTGTTTCTCTTCATTTTGTTTTTTTATAAGACCGCGACACGCAATACTTGAACTAGGGGTTAATATTTCTGGTTTTCTGGTTTGCTCGTTTATAAGCTGTGAAGAGCTACATAATTATGGGGGCACGTATTTGACTTGTGCCAAGAAAGCAAAGTTCATTTTCATGGGACCAAAAGGCGTCAGATTTATTTCACTTTTCAGTTTGTGGCTAAGGGCAGCTGCTGAAAGATATTTCTGATCTATCCTTAATATGAGATAGGACATTTCTGCCTCTCAGGTATCTGGCTCTCTCTTTCGTGCGTTCTGTATCTCTCCTTAATTCTTTCTTTAAGCCCATATCTCTCATTGTCTTTCTCTCTCTATCACTTACTATCTAATTTTCTATCTCTCTTTCTTCCTCATACACTCACTCTAGCATTTCCTGAGATGTTTCACAACTCTCTCACACACTCTCACACCCTCAGGTATTTCCTTTCTCTCTTCTGCTCCAACTCACTCTCTGTCTCTCTCTGTCTCTCTCTCTCTCTCCTTCTATCACTCCCTCTCCCTCTGGCATTTCATAATCAATCCCAACATCATGTTAACCCAATTAACTATTAACCCAAATTCACTCACAAGACACCATCCAAATGGACAAAACAATTTGCACATCACGCCGCACACTTCATCTAATTAGCTCAACCAGAAGAAGAAAGAGGAAGAAATCAAAATTGAAACTCACGCATTTGGCAAAAAGAGAAGAAGAGTGTCAGAAAGAGAGGGCAATACATGAGAAGGCATTGGCAGGGAATTGGCAGCCTCGCTTACATAATGATTGGATGTGGCTGATTGATTGATGGACTTGGATTCAAGAGAGATCAGAGCGGGGCAGGGTGACGGAACAGGCACTTGCCCGATCCAAACACTAATTCAATTGCTTTATAATTGAACTAAGGAGGCGCGACGCGAACTTCAGTTCGCAAGCTTCGAGTGGAACGGAGCGGAGCTGCTTTAATGAGGCTGCCACATGTGGGGCAGCTGGCTCAGCGGGTTTTGGCCAAGTTAATAATTTAATGGTCAACGTTGTAATTTTTCCAGCCAAAATTGATCAATAATCGCCCGCTGCCGCGTCCAATTCAATTCAATGAGATTCAATTCAATCGAATGCAATTGTAATTGAAAAAAATAAAAATAAAAATAAATAAAATCAAAAATTGAAAATGGATTTTAATGCCGAATTAATAGAAAAAATTTGTTGTGGCATGCGACCGCATGCTAGAGCTATTGAAATGCGCTCTTGATCGATGATAGCTCAAGTCATTAGCTACGATCTGGGCATGGCCATGGCCCCCTCGTTTCCGCCTCCTGCCCATTGCCGCGCCTGCTGCCAGACAAATGCGAATTTATGCGAGGTCTTAAAGCTGCCGCGTGTCCTTTGTTTAATTAGCACGCTAAAAAATTAGTAGAAATAAAATTAAAAAAAAAAAAAATACCAAAAATATATATACAATATATACCATAAAAGATGATCACATAAATATTTAAGCGGATTAAGCGGCGATTTATCAAAAGCAATTAAAGAGCAACGAAAATGAGTTATTTTTTGATACGATTATTATTTAAGATTGTTTTCTTTTTTTTTTTTTCAGATTTTGTTGTTGTTTTGTTTCGTTCGTGGAATGCGCTTTGATGACAAATAGTAGCAAAAATGTTGCGCCATCAATTTGTTGCGCTGCTGCTGCTGCTGGGAGAAGGAGGAGGCCGAGGAGGAGATGAAGCAGGAGCAGGAGGCGGCGTGTAGTTGGGGGCACACAAAATGTTTATAATGCTGCTAAAAGCATGTCAGTACGAGTATCTCGCCGATATACATCAGAGAGCGGCCCGCAAGCAAAGTGGGCCACGATGCGACGGCAAAGCGATTCGGCCTGGCCAAACGAAGTCAGCCAGCCAGCCAGCCAGCCAGACAGACGGCCGGGCCAGGTGAGGCGGCTATCTGTGCAGATCAAAGCCGCTTGAGAAATCAGCGAGATATACGAGTATATTTAGCAGCTCCCGGTGGCAAGTGGAGGCCAAGTCTTTAGCTTAAATACTAATTACCCTATGGGGAGCTGCAGCTTATCGCTGCAGGAGCTACCAAGTCGTGAGCCGCACTGTTTCCACAGTCGCTGCGGCTGGCTGTGCGTCGTGCGACGCGTCGTCAATATTTGTCAAACTGTCATTCGGTTTGACATTTACGTTTGATCAACACTGCAACTGGCCAAGTGGCTGTTGGCCATGTCCGGAGCTGGCTGGCTGGCTGGCTGGCTGGCTGGCTGGCTGACTGCCTGGCTGCCGTTTGTTGGCCCGTTCCAGGAGCCGCTTTGCCGCGTTGACACAGCCAGATAAAAGCCAAAGCGAAACACACAGAGACAAAAAGCAACAACAACAACAACAAAAACTAGCCCAACTTCGATTTTTCAATGTGTGGCAATTTAAAGGCGACACATTAACGAGCTCCAGACAGCTCGACTATATCGCGCCTTTGTTATACAATGCTCCACTTGCACTGGCCCGAGTGGCTCTCGCAGTCCGAAACAAAGAGTTGATCTCCAGCTCCAGATAAGCAACGGCTTCTTCGCTTAAGAGCTGCATATGGCGTATGCGTATGCAAATGCAGCCGTCGATATGATAAGCCACTGTTAAGCACTCGTCCAACTGAAATGCTAATTAATACTTATGTTTCTCGGCTGCACAATAAAAGCGAAAAAAATTATTATTTAACAGCTGTGCGCTCGTTAAGATCACTTTATTTATTTCCTATTTAGCCAAAGGCCAAAAACATGTTTAAGTAATCCTCTTAGCGTCTGTGTGGGTTTCAGACTTATGGCCCAGCTCCGGAGAGCTTCTACCACTGGCCTTTGTTTCGATTCGCATTGAGAAAGCGACATTTGAATATTTCAGAAAGATTTGATACCATCATGGCATATCATCAGTTATTTATACAACATATTCTCGATCATAACTCATATACTTTATAGAGTCTGTTAAATCGGCCAAAGTGTTTTGCCTGGGATCTCGTTATTGTGAGACCCACCAGATTCTCATTGATTCATTGATTATTTTGAAGCTTGCTAATATCTGATATTATCTTGGTAAATCATCATTTATGTATACATAATATTCTTGAGCATATATCAAATGTTTTATAGACTATATTAAATGAGCAAAAGTATTTGACTGAGATGTTGGTATTGTGAGTGCTACCAGAATTCAATTGATCCACTGTTCCTATTGAGGATTCTTATGCTCATGATGACTAGATTGCTGGGGTATATTAGGCTAGGCTGTAGATATAGAGCAATATGTATGTATGTTCTTTGAGGAGGAGGAGCAATGAGGGAAATATGCGCAGCTAACCTTATTAACTCTATATGGAGTAATCCTAATGCATCAGAAGTAGACATTTAATTTTATTTGCATGAGTTTCTCTTATCTCTTCTCTCTTTAAATGATTCTTAGACTATCTGCTAGTGTCTCATTCTATGTCTTTCTGTATGACCATTGTGCAACACTCGTTCGCAGCAACTCTGTCAGAGCTCACTCGTTCATCTTACAACACTGGACGACTATTCTAAGTAGAATGACAGCTGCTGGTTCAATTCAATTGAAATCATATCATATTACGACCGACCCATAAGGACTTGAAATTGCAAAGTGCGTAAGAGCATCACCACTCTGTAGTTTTTGCATTTACTCTACTCACTTCCGGGTATCTCCCAGTCGTGCACACCCCAACAGAACTCACTTTCGCTTTGCAAGATTTATTCACAAATAAAGAAATCATATTTTCGTCAAATTAGTTTCATTGCAGCAAGCTTAAACTCTTGGTATGCCTCGCCTAATTGGCAGCCAGTTTCAGTTTATGTTCTCATATGATTTATGAATCGAGTTGAGGAGTTCATCGTGCGATAAATCATAATTTTAATAGCAATTCAGCTGGCAAACATTGTGCTGGCAGTGAAATTGCAATCAATCGCTGGCTGCTGGAATTGCAGCAGCTCAAGTGGCTACCTCACTCAGTCTCTACCTTCTCTCTCTCTCTCTCACACTAAGTCTCTATCTCTGTCTCATCTCATTAGCAGCTGATTGATTGCGTTGGCCAAAAGTGCAGAGAGCAACGTGACCTTCATATGGTTAACGAAAAATGCGGGCAAATAAACTTCCGTCGCAGTTGGCCACTTGGCACACTTTTACTTGGCTCATCTCCTGGCTGAGCGCTCGCTGCCTCGGCTGCCTTCCCGAGTGAGTCATTGCCAAAGTTGGCCAAGTTCACGCGCAGCTGGAGGCCTCGCGTAGCCTCGACGCTCGACCCGGCATGTTATTTTATGCTGCGTAAGAATTTGTTAACGGGCATGTTTAGGAGCGCCTCTCGACTAAACACAACACAGCAACACACACGCACACACACTCACATATACTCTCATACACTCTCTCGCTTAGACAGCATTTATATTTTTGTGAATGAAGTCAAAGAGTTTCACCGTGTCGCCTTTCGGGTCTTTGGCTCGAGAACATGGCATGGCATGGCGTGGCGTGTGGATTTTTATGTTCCATCAATGAAATGGCATTTAATTAACATAATTTTTATTGATCGCAGCTCGAAACAACAAAGAGCAACAACAATCGGGCGAGAGAGATGCTATCGATAGCCGATCACTGTGGCAAGTTCTTTCAACTGTCTGCTTCTCGCTAATTAGCATAATGCGCACATCGAAACATCTTTGGCATAGATTGGAGCACACCCCCTCCTCCCTTCTCCCCTTCTCACCTTCCCCCTCTTCTAGCTTCAGCAGCTGCAAAGGGCAGACAAAAGCCCTCAACGCCATGTCTTTGCGGTCAACTCGCGTGGGCTTTAATCGTCGCATAGTTAGTTGCCTCACACACACACACACACACACACACACACATAAGTAATGCGGCGTATTCATGTCAAGTGTTTGCTCCACAGCCGAAGCGAAATTATGATTGAAATTTAAGATAGCGCTACAGGTGACACATACACTCACACTCACACTCACATACACACATCTAGCTATCACTGGCATACGATCTGGCATAAGTAATGTCTGTGTGTGTGTGTGTGCGTGCGTTTGCCATGCTGACATCACTGCCTTATAGCGCCAGAAAGTCTCTAAATTACCAGATCGATATGCCAGTGATACGATGATATAAGAGAGAGTGTCATGAGTGATGCCAGCTCATAAAAACCACTTACAGCTAACGCTAAAGCTAATCACTGAACTCAATCAGTTAGCCAGGCTAATCAATTTGGCAGAGATCTCAAATCAAATACTAAACAGAAGATGTCTGAACGTCTAGAGGGACCGGATCTATTCTTGCCTTCGAATTGATTGAAGTAGCTGGAAGTTTGAAAGGAACTTGACTGCTTTTAATCTATTTAAGATTCTCCTAGATGGATGAACCTAGATTATTAAATTGAAAATTGAAACTTATTAAGATAGCTCTTAAATAACTCTTAGATAACAGATGCAACTAGATATAAAACAGCAGACTCTTTAAGCAAGATCAGGAAGGCTAGATAGATTATATGAAGTAAATAGATGAAATTTCATATAAAAAAAGTCCAGCTGGCATTGTTGTGCCTTGAAAGATTATTAGCCTATATACATATAACTGTCATTAGACAATATACGGAACACAAGAGCAATTTCTTTGTTTTTATTAGAGAAAGAAAAATTTTTAGAAATATTTCTAGCTGTTTTTTTTTAAAGAAATATTAGAATTTAAGGACAATTTATTATAAATATGTATATGCGTTTAAGTAAAGTTTCTCTGCGTTTAATGTAATGTTTTGTTTCCTCTAGATGAACCAAAATATGCAAGTCTGCTCATGCTTTAAGCCAAGGCCTTTGAAGAAGCTGAGCGTTCATAAGCTACTATTCCTATATTCCTCTTAGTGCTAGTTGATTTTTAATTCAGTTTTAAATTATAAACTGCCGTATTATACAATTTGCATGTTTGGGTAACTTTTTCTTCCCCTAAGACATTTTCATTCTCCTCTAGATTTTCATAGGAATCGATCTCTTTCGCCCTGCCTAATGAGACCCAATTGGAAGCCCTCCCTTACGCTCAGCTTCAGCCTGGCTCTAGCCTGAGCCTTGCATCATAAATCATGATGTAATCTAGAGTTTCATCAGCGCTGTGCCTCATCTAGCCACAAATATACCTTATATTTTTTCTGGCCTGTCATAAGTCTCTAATCTGTTTTTGCGCTCATTGCAATGGCATAAGTTTTATTTCTATATATATATATATATTTATAAAGCACACTTTGATTTATTGTGTGTGTAAAGTGTCACGCGGGCGACAACAGCCACCGCTGTGAGTGTGACTGCGACTTTGACATGTCACACAAACAGCTACAGCTGCAGATACAACTAGAGATACAGATACAGATACAGATACAAATACAGATACAGTTGCAGATACAGAGCTAGACTTGAGACGCTCTGCTGTCTGAGAAATGTCATATTGTAATGCATATTAAATGTAAACTGTAAAACTAATAGAATTTAGCGCCCCGACACGAGCAGCAAATGACAGCGATTACAATTATGACAATTGGAAAGGTTGGCCAGGCCAACTCAAAGCTCAGAGCTCACAGCTCACAGCTGAGCTGCGATTTGTGATTGCAATGCCGATTGCAGTTGCAGTTGTAGTTGCATTCGGAGTTGACTCTCCATTTCGTTGAGTGTTGGCGTCAATTGTTGTGCGGGTGTGTGTGTTTGTGTGTGTGTGTGTGTGGCAGAGTTATCCGCACTCACACAATGAATGATTTCCCACGATTTGCAAACGCCAAGTCTTTTGGCCAAAGTGTGAGTCATTTTTCAAGACAATAACTTGTCAGAAATGTTTCGCTTTTTCGGCTATATAAAAGAGCAGCTCAGAAAATATCTATCTATGTCGCGCAATTGTTGTTTGGCTTTGGTTATTGTTTTTTTTTTTTTTTTTTTTTCTGTAAACATAAACCCGAAACTAAACCACAGAATTCAATAAAAAACAGCGGATAAAAAGGAGCAGCAGCAGCAACTGTTGCAGCGGCAGCAGCTTTGCAACAACAATTGCGCAGGCGTTGCTCGGACAAGGGGGCCGGCTGTCCAGAGGGGGGCGGGGCGGAGGCGTAGTCTGTCTAGCTTGGCTCTGCAATTGAGCAATTGAATTCGCACGCTTGCGCGCCTTTTTTTGCCAACTGTTGTTGCTGCTGCGGCGGCGGATGTCGCAGACACATCTCGGAAGTTTGCGAATGTTGTTGTTGCTGTTGTTGATGCTGTTGATGTTGAGAAAAGCCAAACAGAAAAGAGTGCCAGCTAAGATATTACAAAAATCAATTACCAACACCTCAAAAAGTTGTAGCCGTTGTTGATGTTGCTGCTGTAAACATTGCTTGCTGCAGACACAGCAGCAACATTAACAACGACGACAATAGCAACAGCTACAACTACAGCAATAACAATGCAACTAGAAGATTTCAGGGAAAACTGAAGGAACTCTGAATACTCTATATCTAGAGCGAGAGCGAGAGCAGAGCGAGATGCGAGAGCGAGAGCGAGAGCGAGAGCGAGAGCGAAGCGAGAGCGAGAGCGAGAGCGGAGGAGCGAGAGGAGGAGAGCGAGAGCGATAGGAGAGCGAGGAGGAGCGAGATCGAGAGGAGATCTATAGAGAGAGAGATAGAGATAGAGAGAGAGAGATCTAGATCTATAGCGAGAGATATCGAGAGATATCGAGAGCGATAGCGAGATAGAGAGATATAGAGATAGAGCTATATCTATATCTATAGCTATAGAGAGATCTATAGCTATATCTATAGATAGATCTATAGCTATATCTATATCTATAGAGATAGATAGAGCGATATCTATATCTATAGCTATAGCTATATCTATATCTATATCTAGAGCTATATCTATATCTATAGCTATATCTATATCTATATCTATATCTATATCTATATCTATATCTATATCTATATCTATATCTATATCTATATCTATATCTATATCTATATCTATATCTATATCTATATCTATATCTATCTCTTTTGCTCTCTTTAGGCAAAGCTCTTTTCAAGTCGCTAGGACTCCACTTGGGTAGGGTATTCAATATAAGGCAAACGTGCGTGGTTGCTGGTAATAGACACAATCATAAAAATGAAATATATCTGAGAATCTCTCATGACGTTTTACTGGCGAGGCGAGACTTGCGCAACGTCTGCAACGTCGTCTCCTAAGCTGCCTCATCAGCAGCAGAGCAGCAGATCAGCAGAACAGCAGAGCAGCAGCTGAGCAGAAGATGAAGCAGGAGTGGTTCAGCTGTGGCTCGGTTGGTGGCTTGGATGCTGGAGGCTGGCCGCCAGCGCTCGTCGTCGATGTCGATAGCCAAAAATGGTAAATGTGGTAAATGGGATAAGGCAGAGCCACGCGTGGGCTGTCAACTAGCAGCTCGCAGATCGCAGCTCGCAGCTCGCAGCTTGCAACTGGCTGTGGCTCACGTGTGCTGCGGGGGCAGTTGCCTCGCTAGGTAGATGGTTGGCTAGCTGGCTGGCTGCTTCTCAATGGGCTGGCGTTGCATAACACGCGCTTGGGGGTGCTCGCTGCCAGCTCCTGCTGTTGCCTGCAAATATTTAAATTATTTCATCGCATAACCAAAATGACCAGCGGGCATGCAGAGACACACACACACACACACATACACACACAGAGGCAGTTGAGGCTGCTGCATGTTGTTCATAACTCAAGCCTCCGACTGGGAACCCGACTGCCTGGCTGCCTCGTTGCCTCGCTGCCTCGCTGCCTCGCTGCCTGGCTGCCTCGCCTGGTTGGCTGGCAACGTTGTCTGCCACCCAGCCAAGAGTCGAGGCGCGCGATTTGCGTTTAACAATTATTATTGGTGATTAACACGGCATGTAAAGAGCAGCTGGGCGCGGGGCAGGCACCCAAAGTGGGTGCAGACGGGGGCGAACAACCTTCGACACCTGCAGCCAATAGTGGCTGCAGTGGCTGCAGTGGCTGCAGTGGCTGCAGTGGTTGCAGTGCCTGCATTCGTTGCAGTGGCTCGCTGGCGGCATGTGGAGCGCCACGTTCGGCTTTTAATTAAAATATTAAACGAAAATGCAACTGCACAAATTGTAACTGGATCACTGAGTGCTGCATTTCGATGTAGACTCGCGGTTCGAGCTGTTGCTGTTGGATGAGGAGCCAAGTGGAGTGAGGAGGCGAAGTTTACGGCGTGATCACTGCGCACGCTTGAGGTTATGTGCAGCCGGGTCAGCTCTAGCGAATAACATGTCGAGAACAGAGGCAATTAGTGCAACATTGATAAACCGCAACAGATTGCAAGAGGCTGAAAAGAGAGAGAGAGAGAGAGAGAGAGAGAGAGGGAGAGAGAGAGACAGAGAGAGAGAGAACAGCGGGTTAAATGGTTATAAGATGACATGTGCGAGGGTTTCATATGGCAATTATAATTGGGGATTCGGATTATGAGATGGAAGATGAAATGGGTTGAAGGTTGAGAGAGATAAATTAAGGAATGTAAGTATATAGCAAATATATATACATATAATAACTGCAGACTGAGCTGAGTGATGACAATCTTGAGAGTATTTCGCAAGGCAAAACGAGTGAAAATATTGTAGGGAAGAGGATAGACAGAAAATATAACGCAAAATATTAAGAATACAAGATTAAAAAATAAATAAACAAAAATAATAATTAAAAAAAAAAATAAATTAATTAAAAATAAATATAAAAAATATTTCAAGAAAAATAAATAATAAATATAAAAATATATAGACGTAATTATGAATATAAAAATATATAATAAAACTAAACAATAAATAATAAATGAATATAAAATATAAATATAAAAATAAAATATATAAAATATGACTACAAATATAGATTCTGTTTACTATAATATATCTCCCAATTCTCTTTTATATCATTGCAAAATTTAAAGATCTCATAAACCTAAGCCAATATATTTTGTAACAATTTGCCAGACATAAAAATCAAATACATAATTTTATGTTTGTTTTTGCACAATAAATTTGTGAACAATTGCAGCTGTCGCTGGCTGAAATGTTAAGAGGCAATTCGTAAATGATATATAAACAGAAATGCATGCGGTCGAATGGGACGCGAGGGCCGTAATGTAGGTGCTATGGACAGGGATGCTGCGCATAAAAAGCCAATAAATTACAAATGTCGGCCTTTAAAGCGCGCACACTTTAATTAAAGTTACTTTTGAAAAGTATGCGCACAGCGCACAGATTCGACTTTGGTTAGCCTGGCCGGCTGTCTCTATCTCTCCCTCTCTTTCACTCTCTGTCTTTCGGTAGAGCTACAGCTGTACATGGACATGGACATAACAGCAGATCGTGCGGAACATGGCAAAAATGTGCCGGGTGCTGTCGCACGACGGGTAAGAGATATACAAACACTCCGCAGCCGTAATTCAGTTGGCAGTCACGGGTAAACGATCTGACTGCCGTCTTTGGACTAGCTTCGCTTAGCGCACAGATTTATGGACGGGATTGATCGATCGCTGCAGTTATCATTCAGCAATTATAGTGAAAGAGAGTGACATAGAGGGAGAGAGAGAGGAGCATTATTATTGACTGACAAATTAATGAGCACAGCGCGCACTTCATCTACTTGGAGCTCGCTCGATTTGTGTCACAGAAATTATGTCAAGCACTCGCAACGGTAACTTTACAATGGAAATAAAAAATAATAATAATAATAATGAAATTAATTTTTATACATTTTTACATTTTTTCTTACTTATTTTTTGCGCCATAAAAAAGCACAACAAAAGCCAAAAGCGAGAATTGTATAATGAAAATCAACTGAAAGCTGATTTCCAAAGAGAGACAACAACAACAACAACAACAATCCATGAATAATCTTTACAGAAATCAACTGTGGAAACGTCATAAGGCGTGCAGGAATTTTTGACAATGAACAAAACGGTGACTGCGACGGTGACTGCGACTGCGATCAGTCACTGCTTTGGCCCCGCTTTAATTGAAACAATAAACAACAATAAAAGCCTGCCATAAAGACATAAAATGGCTAGACATACAAAAAAAAGGAGAAAAGAAAAAAAATCACACGCTTCACACAGCATCAATGCCTATCAGCGGACAGAGATCTTGTTTGTTTTTCTCTCGCTGGCCCTATTGATTTTCCTATCCCAAGAAAAACATAAAATTTCACTGAATTCATAAAGTTAAATATGGAACTGCGCAGAGGCCTTCAGCTCCGTTAACTTGGTCAACAGCTGAGCTGAGCTGAGCTGAGCTGAACTAAACGCAGTTGGAGCCGATCAACAAGTTTGCCCGCCAAACAAGTGTCACATCGAGAGCCCGGTGCTCAAGTAGCCACAACAACAACAACAACAACAGCAACCACAGCAGCAGCATCAAACGGTAGGCACTAAACTCAGCTAGTTACTAAGTAAGTAAAGTGTGTAAATATTTATTTAATTATGCTCATATTTATGCAAGCCACACTCAACACTCAAACAGGGGCCATGGAATGTGAAACGAAATTGGAGACACGATCAGCAATACCAGCAGCAGCAGCAGCAGCAACAACAACAGCATTAGCAGCCGCCGCCTGCAATGTTGGGAAAGTTGTTTGAAAACCTTACAGGTTTTTAAAGGGCTGCCCAAGTTGATACTTAAAAGCGAAAATACTGATCAAATTTCAATTTTCTAGGCTTCAAATGTATTTTTTATAATTTTCTAAATGCTGTTATAGATAATAGGTAAATTGTTTATGTATATGTATTGTATGCATATGTATATTCATATCAACAAATCATATGGCGACGTAACTAAGTGCATGAAGTGTCTATATTTCACTGAGTCAATATCAAGTTAGTTTAGCTTTGTCTATCTATCTGAGCGGTTCTTTCTCAAAACCTAGAAGAGCAGGACGAAGGAGGAGGAGCTCTTCGAGTCTAAAATAACTACTCCAAATTTGTATTTATTTTTTAAAATTTATTTTTAAAATTCTTATTATAAGGAAATACAAGTAATATAGGAGAATCGAGAGTGTCTGCTATACAAGAATTAATGGCTTAAAATAAAAATTTAAAAAAATTTAAAATTTTTCTCTATCACATCGTACTACGATGTGTGCCAAAGGAACCCTTGAGGAAGCTAGCCTGAGACCCAGAAAAAACTTGAATGTATAGTATTATTTTTTCGCATATTAAGAGAGTCCAATTATAATATTCTATGCTTATGTACCATAACTTATCTAATAAATACCACATAAAAGTTGGTAGACTTAAATGTTAATTGAATACAATCAAATCCAATCTGCTTCACATCATACTTCCCAGTATTAATCGATGGTTTTCACACACACTCACACATACATATATATATGATTACACACACACTCGCTTACACTCTCACCTAATCATACACTCACACACACTTTAACATTCGCACACCGATTTGAACTCTCCCACGACTTGTGGCACATTGAAAACGTTTTTAAAAACTCTATTAACTGCAACGAACTTCAATTATGGCCCGCAAATATGAGTGAGTCGAAATGATATATGTGTTTTTTATATAAGTACATATATATGCAGATAATGTATAGTGGAGTGTAGAGGCAGAGTCCAAAAAAAAAAAAAAAAAAAAAAGCCGAAAAAACCCCAGACTGTGGTAACAAATGTGGCGGCCATTAGAAAACGCTTTGCGCTAATGTGTTACAAATATTTCATGTGGATTTCGCGTCGAACAATGTTGACAACACACATTCGCCCGCCGACTGGGGACGTGAGAGACGTGTGCAACATTTGGATTTGGCTTTGACTATGGCTGGAGCTGAGGCTGAGGCTGTAGCTGTGGCGATTTGTTTGCCTTTGCGGTTGCTGTCGATATGGAAAGCACCGTTAATGCCTGGCCACATTGTTGTGGTAATATGTTTTGGCCAGATGTGTTGTATGTTGTGTATGTTGCCGTGGCATAATCCAGCTACCGCTCCAGCGACAACAATACAGCTTCATTTAGGCTACCATAAATACGGCAGGAGAGTGCGCGTAATTATTCATATCTGTGGCTGTGCCACAAGGCAAAAGGGGGATGCGTTGACCCACTGCAACAGCTGTTGCTGCCGTTGCTGCTGCTACTGCTGCTGCTGCTGCTGCTGTGGCTACTCCTGCTTTATGTGCCACATCAAATTGTCAGAGCAGCGAGCTGAGAGCAGCGAGCATCGAACAGCGAGCCACAATATGGGCCACAATATATCTTGCAACACGAGTCAACTGTCGGTTTTTATTGTCGTCTGCTGGCAGGCCAAACATTTCTTTGTTTCGTTTGGCATTTTTGCATTGCAAATTGCCACCAAAATCGCTGCTCCAACAACAGCAACAACAACACGAAAAATGTTGCGGAAAAACTCATAAAAAGCGAAAAAAAAAACCAAATAAATAAACTGCAGCCTGAAGCTCGCTTCGAGCTCATTTGAAAGTCAAATAACCTGGCCGAACGAAATCAAAGAAAAAATGTCGAGAAAAACTGAAGAAAAAACAGCAACAAAATGAAACTTAGTAAAAACTAAAGGAAAAATTTGCAAAAAATTGGCTGTTTTGCATTCGAGTTTCGGCGAGACTTTTTGGCGAAAATTACTCGCGAAAATGATTTCGCTAAATGCTGCCAGCAGACGGAGAGACAGATCCCCAAAAATGGGAGTCCAACTGGCAATTGGAGGCGCGCGAGCTAAAGTCGAAGGCGAAGTCGAATTTAATGCAGAAATGTTTTAATTAATTTAGCAAAGCAAACGACGACGAGTTGCCAGCGGCTCAGCGCGGTTCGCCCAAAAACAACTCAATAATTCATAAACTTTGTCTGACTGCGATCTACAACAACAACAGCAGCAACAACAGCAGCAACAACAACAACAATATATTTGAGTTTATCAGTTGTGTGTCTTCTGGTGTCACGTAGTGCCGGATGGACGGGGCGCTAATGATTTCTGGGATTTCATAAGCGAACGGGCCAAGATCTCATTTTTTGTTGCTCGCGATAACAACAACAACAACAGCAGCAGCAGCAGCAGCATATGACAAGCTGTTTCTGTTTCGGTTTTGGGTTAATTGGCAGCACAGTCAACATTGTTTGACGCATGTCAATGGAAACGTTGTTGTCGTTGTTGTTGTTGCAGTTGTTGGCGCCACAAAAATGTCAAAAATTGTGCTACACGACGCCGTCGACTCCGTCGAGCACAGTTGCCCAAAATGCTCAAATGAAGTTGTTTCACTTGTGCGGCACGTGCGTTTACTTTGCGAGTCTCGCGCTCACGCTCACGCTCGGGCTGGAGTTGGAGTTCGAATCTGTTTCGCTTTTTTCTCTGGCTAAAGACATGGCCACAATAAAGCGCCAACTGACATGTCTACGCAGTTGGGTGCCTCCACTAAGCGGCCATTGATTCAATCTAATGATTGCAATCAATACAAGAGCAGACTAGCGCTGATTTATCTGCCAAGCCTCGCTTTAACATGCCATTGGCATTCAAACGTACAGAGCATTTACAGAATATTAACAGATCTTTACGAAAGTCAGTTAACTCAAGTCTTTGCCCATATTCCATCTCCCTCACTCTGCTTTGAGTCAGTCCTGCAGCTACTTTATTTATCTGAAAAGTTCAACAGATCTCTTGACATCTCCTTTCTGTATCTGCGCGCAGCGATCTCATTGTTTGTTGCATCATTACAGAGCTGAACGGCATCTGCTTCATTAGTCGAACAATTAATTTCTGCTGCTTATCCAGCCTAACCAGCCGACATGTGTAGGCATTCGCCATGTAGGGACGCACAAGCAGCCCTCCTTCGCCTGCTGCACGATGCGCTGCTCGCTGGCGCACAGATGGCGCCACGGGCTAAAATTGAGTAATAGCCAGGCTAACAGCCAGCAACAGAGCAACGGCAAGAGCAAGAGCAAGAGCAAGAGCAAGAGCATTAAAGGCAATAGCAAGACCAATTGATTTATTTTATTTTCTACTTTTTATAGTCAACAATTTGCAGCGCCTGGCGAAAAATAAGCCAAAACTTTAACTTTAACTTCAACTGCAACTAC
Organism: Drosophila arizonae; assembly: GCF_054131065.1. Taxonomy (NCBI): domain Eukaryota; kingdom Metazoa; phylum Arthropoda; class Insecta; order Diptera; family Drosophilidae; genus Drosophila; species Drosophila arizonae. The sequence goes on along the minus strand of NC_142924.1, from coordinate 5,397,734 downwards.
AACTTCAACTCCAACTGTAACTGAAACTGAAACTGAAACTGAGTCTCAGCTAGACAAATACTTGAGCGGAAAGCTAACTCCACACTTCGTCATCGCGCTGGCAGCTGGATTAATATTGAAATATTGCCGGTCAGGCGACGTGAGCCCATGAGCATGTAAAGCGAGCGACGACGACGACGACGACGGCGGCGTCGCCAGATGGACGGACCACTGCTAGCCAGGGCCACATGTGAGACACCGTCAATGGCAATCGAAAGAGCTGGCTCTTTGATTTATTACCGCTGCGCTAATAAAGACAACAAGCTGCAAGCCAACAAGCTGCGAGCTGGGCATAGAATGAGCAGGATGTGCCGCTGGCGAATGACAATCATACTCATGGCAAAGCATGGACGAGGCTGCACTCCACTTGGTAGCTGTTCGCTTTGCCAGCGAGTAATCATGTTTATATAATTGATAGACCTGCGCTCTCAATTGATCTTCTGACACTTTTGCATATTGCATATGTGTGTATGTATGTTTATGTCAAGTTTGTTGCCTGAGTCTTTTGTTTTTATCAGGATGCACTTGGCTTGGCTATCTCAGCAAATGCCTTGTTAAACTAGTTGAGCATATATAATGTGCAGCAAGTTCGTTGCCTAAGTCTTTCCTTTTAATCAGCCATCAGCATAAGTAATGCTCTGCTCAAGTTCGTTGCCTAAGTCTTTGGCTGCGGCTTTATGGGCGATATACTTTAAGCAGAGCGACAGCAATTACAATATCTCATAGCAAGCGCACAGCATAAATAATGCACTGCTCAAGTTCGTTGCCTAAGTCTTTTGTATTAATTAGGAGAGCTCTTCGGCTGGCGCTGTCGCTGTCGCTGCCATAGTGACCCAGTTAAAGGACTGTGCCGAGAGCAACTTGCTTGGCAACATATTCTATGCGCTCTATAAAAACTGGTCGGGTCAGCATCCGAGCAGCACCGACTTTAGCACTTGCTCAGCTCTCGCAGCTCACAGCCATAGAGTTGCATCATCATTGCCGTTGAGGGAGAAAACTTGGCAAGGAGCAGATCAGAGAGAGTGAGAGAGAGGGAGTGGGTGGGTTGTCGGGGTGGCACGGCAACCATTGTACAACAAGAAAACGCGCGCCTCGCAGCAAATGATGCCATGTTATATATATTTTCGTACGGTCCATCTGTCTGTAGCGCTGTCGGTGCGTCCGTTTGTTCGTGCAGCTCAGATTACTGCGGGGCGATAAAAATGACTTGCCAACTTGCACATTTGGCCAACAGGCGAGAGACCGTGGACCGGAGAAGAAGCTGAAGCTGAAGCTGCAGTTGTAGCTGTAGCCGAGTGGAACGGGCAGCTCGCTGCCTATGGCAAATATTTAGATAGATTTGACTTTTCATGTTAATGGCGCGCTTTCAGCTGTTCATAATTAATCGGGCATCCACACTGAACAAGTGAGGTATTTTTATTTGCCAACTGCGAATACCAAAAGACATTTTATGGCTAATTAAATGCATTGAAATCGCATGACTCGATAAGCTTGCAGTTACAGCTAACAACAACAGCCGCCGCCGCCGCCGCCGCAGCAGCAGCAGGGGACAAATTATTTATTGGATCAGTCAACGGAACAATTTATCTAGTTGTTCCAAGAAGTCGAGGGTTATAAAACTATTTGCGATTTTCAATATTCGATTGCTGGCAGAAACTTAAGAGATTATGTTTATGCTTGTTAAGCAGCTTACGTTATAAAAGCCGTTCATTAAGTCTAGCTTTATTCCGGCTATGCGCTTGGCTTTATTTGGCTAAAAGCTTCTTGAGTGGGGGCGTTTTTAATGGCACTGCTGCAATAATCAGCCCGGGAGGCCCATGTCCGATGGCTTCCTCATCTCGGACGGCGTGTGTAAAAATGTTGTAAAAATCTACGAGCTGTCATTAAATAATACCACGCAATAAAAGCACTAAAAATGTGCATAAAATGCATATGAAAATGCAAAACGCTTTGCCCACACCACGCAAACACCGCAAACGTGGTGCAAAAATACAACAAGAGCAACAACAACAACAACTGCAAGTACAACTATAACTGCAATAGCAGATATTTTACAATTTATTAAAAATTGATTGTATTGCCACGCAGCAGCCGCAGCAGCAGCAGCAACTAGGCCCGGCTCACGGCTCGATACGGACGGCGTTGCTGGCCGAGCAGACAGGCGCAGATTTTGGTCTTGTGGCACTTGTTGAGCGAGCGTTTTTGGCAAATGGCAACACGAAAACAACAAACTACAAATAACAAAAAAAAAAAAAGCAAGTGAGAACAACGCATACGGTTGTAGGCGACTTTATAATACTTGTCTAGGAGAAATGAAATGAGATGAAGATTTTGATTAACTTGATTTGTCATAGACACCTCTTTTATTGGGCTGGGGATATAGTTTGAATGGGATATAGTTATTATGTAGTTGCCACGCCCCTAAATTGATTATGTTTGTATACTTTTATCCAAAGAGCATATCGATCTATAGTTTTATAGCAACGTATAGGTTAGGTTAGGTTAACCTATATAGAAGGGGTTTTACTTTATATATGACAATCTATGGATTTTTAAATAATTTAGTTGGTGACCTTTTCTATTAATCTACAGAGAAGATATTTTATGCATTGACTTCAATTTAGATTTAGACATGCGACCTTATCTATAAATTGATCTATGGAAAGGTAGTCCTGTGGCCCCAGATGATTTACGTTTATGTTGATGCACTTCTGGCCTTAATTTTATCTATGTACAGAGCAGGTTTTTTGGCTGATCTATTTGGTAAGCCTTTACATTGATCTACAGAGAAGATGTCTTCGCCTTAGGCTTGCCAATCGATATATAAGGTCACTTGGCTAATCTAAGGCCAAGATACCTATATATCAATGTATATCAATATATACCAAATAGATCAACCAAAATACCTTCTCTATAGATATATAAATTTAGGGGCAGAAGTGCATCTCTTTGTACAACATGAAACCTCATCAGCTATAAGAAGAGCAAGGACCAGCTTCATTATAATTAGCTTTATCTTCAGCAGAGTGCACCAACATCAATTTATATCCACAAAGCCAATATACCCCGCTCATTTGATAATCTCATAAACTTTATATAAAATAACAAATATCAAGTCCTGAAGACAAGCGGCAAACATGCAACATTCGCACACCCAGCTAGCTAGCCAAACAGCCAAACAGCCAAAGCGACAAGCAATGTGAAAATTGCATTTTAATAAATTCAAAGCGGGTCTCTTTATCGATATCTCTCTCTGCAATGTGTGTGTGTGTGTGTGTGTGTGTGTGTGTGAGATATGCGTAGCATAAATGATTTTAATGCGTGAGTGTGTCAATAAATTTGCAATAGCCACAAGGGGCTGCCCCTTGCTGCCTGATCTCTGGCCTGCATCGTGGTCCATTTGTTGTGGCTGCTCCTCTGATAAGCGCTGGCTGCCCTCCCTCTATGGGCTTTTAATTAAAGCCGTGTGCACTTGAACCGCCCGGCGATTTATCAGCACCTGAACATATTTTGTAATATTTGGCTTGTCGCGCTGTCAGCTCAGCTCAGCTCGGCTCGGCTCGGCTCGGCCTGGCACCTCGGTCCAGATAACGAGGCGCAGCGCCTGTAATAATTTCTCACGTTTCAAGCATAAAACTGTTATCTTTTCGGTTGCAACAGAAAATTATGACAAAATATTAATAAACATTCAGCAGTCAGCATTCAGCTCAAAGGCAGCCGCCGACGTTGCGGCGCAAGTTTTGCTCTGGTCTTGAATTTATTTAGTTGGCCTCTATCGATTTGACCCGCCACGAATACTGGGCCAAATCGGAGCTGCTGGCCAAGCCGCGTTTGCATGTACGAATTTAATTAAAAATATTTCTGTTTGCGTGCATATTTCACAAATAATAAATAATTATTATCGTTCTCTTGGCCAGGCTTGTTTATATTATTTATGAGTCCGTTTGCCCAGCAACGCGTCGCAGCCATGTTTCGCTGTTCAACATTAATATGCGACCAAAAAGGCTGCCACAGCGTGCAGCTAACATTTAGTTAGCAGCCATTTAATATATGTGCTTAGTATAATAAGGATTAATGTGTGAGAAAATTGATTGCAGAGTAAAGCAAGCACGAGCAGGTGGAAAAAACGAAATCTGCTGAAAATTTATAAATGTATGTGTGTATAGGAAATTTCAAAGTATTCTGAATATTCTTTCTATAAATATATATGTATATAAGTATTGATATACATATGTATAAGTATTAGCATCAGAGCTATTTTCGGCATGCATAGTCTGCATTCGCCCTTACATAAAGAGCATTGTATTTGTATAGGTATTATCAGGTTATGATGACAATATCTATGTGTAGTCTACATTCTTATGTAACTCTTTAGTTTTAGAAAGTCTGTACACCAAATCCTAAGCATGTAATATACATAGAATCTAACGTAACTTGTTCTAGTATGAATTGCAAGTCTAACGATATGGGCTATCGAGTGGGAGGATTTGTCCCATCTATGGTTTAAGAAGTCTCTATTATCTTATCAATATAATCTCGATTGATGAATAATAATAATAGATATCTTTTCATTTTTAGCTTTTCATATTTTGTATATTAAATAAATAATGAAAAGCAAGAGACAAATTAAGATAGAGCTACATATATATATCAAGCTTTCATTACCTCTAAAATACTGAATATATTTTAATTGAAAGGATTTTCTGCCTGCAATGCTAATATTTGCTTCCCATATATAACAATATTTATTTGCAAATAATTTCATGTTTGATATTACAAATGATATTACAAAATATTCGTAGATATTCGAAGCATCGCTCTTCGGAGCCACAATCAGTTCATAGATTGCTGAAGCATAGATCTCTGTAGCATAGATCGCAGCTCATTTCAACTCTTAACCCTTATCAGCTGTAGCCTTATCAATAAATACGAATTTCTAATACCATGCATTAGCCTTTCATGCGACTATCAGCTCATAGATCGTCTGAGTGTAGCGTTGGCTCATTCCCACAATTGCGCTCAGCTGGCCCAGCCATAACATCCTTATCAAACTCGGCTCAATTTCAACTGTCGCCCGTCATTTCCCATGCGAAAAAGCAAAACCAAACTTGAGCTCAGCTCATTAAATACACTTTTATTATGAGTTACAATTTGCCGGCTATCGGACCAATCAGACGCAATGCGCGTATTTATGTTGCTGTTTACACCAGGCAAAGCCATTCGCTAGTCTCCATTGAAAATCCATCAAAGCTCCATAAAAATAAAACAACAACAAGACAAAGATTTTGATGCTTCATCACGCTCCACTCGGAGCTGGAACTGCAGCCAAATCGCACAGACAGCCGGAAAATTGTCTATAAAAGTTGCAATTAAGCGAGTTGGACGCATATCTAAGCCAGACGCGAGCACAACTGGCAGGAGGAGTCGGACTGCCAGCAGGAGCGGGCACCTATGGGGGGAGGGGCTATTGAGACGAGGTCTGCTGCCAGACGTCGCGACGACGAAGTCTGTGACAATTTTGTGGCGGGCTTTCAATTTAAGTTTCAGTTACTGCGGCGGCGGCAGCGGCAGCGGCAGCGGCAGAGGTAGCGGCAGCTCGTTAAAGTCAAAGTCGGGCTTATTAAAAGGCGCACGTCGTTTATGGCACATGAAAATCATTTAATCGATGGCCATATTTGGCGGGGGCTTACATTTTGCCAAATCCAAGCCGCTGCAGCAGCAGTGAGCGACGCCCACGCCATGGTTATGACTGCCAATGTGGCAGGCTCTAATGACAGCTGAGCTCGCGCTGACATCTCGAGCCGTTGACAGTAGCTTCAAATTATGAGCCACAAATCGCAGTCAATTGAATGTTTTATTAAATGCCATCTCAAATTGTCTGCACGCTCTGCTCCCCTCTCTCTCACCTCCCTCTCTCCCTCTCTCTCTGCTGGATGCTGGCTAATTATGAGTCTTGCGAGTCTCGCGCTAATTGCAGAAATAAATCTGCTAAACAATTTCAATTTGTTGCCTGCAAACTCGCCGCGACTCGCATCCGAGTTCATAAATATGCAAGAGACAAAACGACGCTGCGAATTCACTTGGATGGAATAACTTGGCGCTAATTAGACAACAAACGTGGCATGGGAAAACAGCACACACACACGCACGCACACAGGCACAAAGCGAATTAGCTGATATTAATTTATTAGCGCGACGCGTAGAAATTATCGCAAATGCTTATAAACCATTTACAGTAATTATATATGCCGGCTCATAATTAAATAGTCCACAATTGCCGAGCTGGGAATGCGGCGCAGCTGAGCTTGTTATACCCTGTACAGGGGTAGAGGCTAGACTGGCTTGCTGGCATGGTATGTAATGCATCGGAGTATGACAGCTACATTTGTTGAGCTGTAGTCAATGGAAAGGGTTTGAAGGGGGTAGCTTGGCTTTGTGAAATCACACGTAACGGGCAGCAGGAGGCGTGACAGACCTCATAAAATAAATACATTCCTGATGAGTTGATCTATGCCTACTCGTCTTTATACCTATCCGTCTTTCTACCTGACTGTCCAAGCCTATCTGTCTATATATACATATATCCGTTCCTATATATATCCTTCTATGTGCTCGACTATCTGTCTATTCGTCTGTCACTCAATCTGTCCGTCCATCCGTCTATTTGTTCCTCTATCTGTTCGTCTGTCAGTCCATATGAGCAGTTCAATATTCCATTCGAAATCTTCCTCTTTCGATATCTCATCAAACGATTCAGCATCGATAATTATCGATATCTTCTAATGGTTTTTCCAACAGAACTCAAAGACAATGCAATTTGGAGACCTCACAAACATCAATTACAGCATTAACTCAGTGCTCTCTCTTTCACCTTAGTATTCCAGTTACCTACCTCATCTCATATACATAAATAGGGCACCTCCCAGTCGTTCAGTCTGCTCGCCAACTGAAACACTCTTACTTAGAGTTGTTCTCTAGCTAAGATCTTATCGAGTCAAGTTAATTGCGTTTGTTATTCTTTTTATAAACTGTTTACACAGATCGCAGCATAGATCAGATGTGATCAAGTATTTATCGTTTCCTCATTAATTTGCAGCTCCTGCCGTTGGATTTTCCCACAGGCTTTGCAAATGCCAGGCAAGCCAATAATATAAATGCTGATTGCCAATACTCACATTAATCTTAGCTCCGCTCGCTCTCCCCCCTCTCTGTTGCTCTCTCTCTCTCTCTCCTAAGCAAATGCCGCGCACGCCACAATATTTAAGATGCCAAAGCGTTTTGCGTATTAATCGCAGCAGCAGCAGCAGCAGAGGCAGCAGCAGCGACAACAGCAAACGTGACGCAAATCTTGTGGCGCCACCAAAAAAAAAATAGAAAAAAGTCCGCCTGTACCCCCATGGAGTCGGTGGCAAGCCGAAACCGAAAGCTGCTGCATTTTGTGTAAGCCAGAGATTTGCATCCGCAGCTAGAATCCACATTGATCGCACCGAGGATTACCAGCTGACTGGCCCCCAGAGTGTGACTTATGCGGGTGCCACGAATCGGACAACGGCCACAGCTAAAATCAAGCCAGTTGCGAGTCACCTTCATTGCGGCAACTGCAACTGCAACTGCAACAACAACAGCAACAGCAAACACATTTGCAACATGAATGACTCGTTACGCCTGACCTATGTTAGCCATTTGCTGTTGCTGCTGCTGTTGCTGTTGTTGCTGTTGTTGCTGTTGGGCTTTGGCCGCCGTCCTCAATTGCCTGGCTGAATGGCGTCCAATTCGATTATTCTAACATGAATTATAGTTCGTGTTCGTTGAATGGACAATTATGAATTTATCATGTTCAATTTGAACAGATATTTTGAGCTCTATATATTTTTTTTCTCTCTCAGTTTTTTTTTTGCTGCTTGAAAATTGCATTGGGCCATGTTTTGCTATCGCATTCGTCGTAGTCGCCGCTGTTGTTGTTGCTGCTGTTGCAGTGGCTGTGTTGCTGTGCGATACTCGAACATAATTAGTTTCTGCTGCATAAGCGCAAAAAACAACAACCAAATTTCGATTTGGACTAACTAAATTGCAGCGAAGATTTATATGCGATTGCATAATCCAAGTTTATATGCATATAAATGTATGCATGTATGTATGTATTTGCCTATATATGAAACTGTGTGATTAGAGCAGGAAATTTAATATGTATTCGCATATGTAGACTATATCAAAAATATTTATGAGCATCTTTTAAGCTCTTTAGCTTCACTAGAAATTTCTTCTACTCACTGGATTATATTAAATAATTGAAGTCTCTAGTTTCCATGTTTTACTGAAGCTATTATCCAAGTCATCTTCGAATGGGCATTATATTGTTTCTTTTTTTTTTGGTTTTATTTTAATACCCGCTATGGGTGGGATGGGGTTCAAGCAACGCCACGTTGCTCATCTAGAGACTTCCGATAGCAAAATCTAGTCCCTGATTGTTCAAGTTGACACACAGTCTCCTAGATCACCTAGATTATCTAGATTCATTCCATTTTCGAAGGTTTCCCTGCTTCACTCATGCTCAATATATTAAAGATTCGTATATCTAAAACATGTTATTCAAGCTTCATAGACATTTCAAGCATTACCACATATCTGAACTGAGGTCCTGACTTTACTGCTAAGCAAACATGTAAACTATCGATAATACAATTACCATTTCAGCTATTCTTAAAGACTTACTCACTTTACATTTACTCATCATCACTATATAAACTCTTTAAGTTATTCAGATTTTCACAGGTATCTTTAGCTCACAACTTTAACCTGCTCTTATATGACTTTAGCTATAAAGCAAATACCAAGTCTATCCATCAAGCGACTGCCATTCAAATAATTTTCTAAGCCTCTGCAAAGAAACCATTTCCGTTGCTTGTCTCACGCGGCTCGCATGCTCGAGTCGCATTATTCACAAGACAAACCAGCAAACACCATATAAATTTCTCGAAACATGGAGGCTTGTGCAATAATTTAACAGAAATTGCGCTGCTCATAAAAATATATAAAATATTTATTGAATTTAAATATTTAAAAGCAGAACAAATACCAAGAAAGAAAAAAAGCAGAAGAAGGAGAACGAATGATTGGCGATTGGGCAATTTGGCAATCTGATAATGCAATTATATATTTATGTATATACACTATATACACTTTGCATGTATGCATATGTATGCATGTATAGAGTGTCATAAATTCGCAGGGGAATTAGTCATGGTGCGTGATAAATTCGCCTTTTATTTGTCTTTCGTGTGAGAATGCTTTTCCCCGTAATATATATATATGTGTGTGTGTGTGTGTACATTTAGGTATATGGCATATAAATGTGTTCTTTGTTGCAGGGCATTCGGTTTTACTTTTCAGCTTTATAAGTTAAGCAACTTTAACTGGTCATTGACGCCAGATCGAATCGATCAATCGATCGTGCCTGTTGCCTCAATGTCAAATTTCACTTTTTTTTTCTCTCTTTCGCGCTGTTTCTCTGTGAATCAGCAGCCGAGGCAACAGGAAGAGGGTGGGATAGGAGAGTCGAGCTTAGAGAGAGGAGCGGGTGGGCAGGCAACGTTCGATTGCAACCTGTTCAAGCAATTCTCTGCCGCCGCCTCCTGCTGCCTGCCAGATTATGCAATTATTGGCAATCACTTTCATGCTCGTTTAGAGCAGCGGGCGGCCAGTGCGGCCAGCCTGGGTGTTTTTTGGGCTTTTGGGCATTTTGGGCACTTGGCTCAAACAGTCAGCCAGGCAGCCAGCCAGCCAGCTAGCCAGCCAGCCAGGCTCGTTGTCTTTGAAGAAAAGGGAAATTACATAAAAGTGAGCAACTAAATTTTACTGGATTTCTGCACGTTCGACACACAAAAAGCGCAAATATTCAGACGCCGAGGCTACGAAATCGCCACGAATTGATCGCAAATGAGGGTTAGAGTTCAGCTTCAGCTTTGGCTTTGGCTTTTGGCTCAGCTGTGCTGGCAGCCCAATTCGTGTAGCCAGGCTTTAATGGCGTTGCCTGGTCGTTATTGTTAGCAAATATTTGTGTTATAATGGCGCGAGCTTTTTGGTCGGAGGCTAATGATATGAATGAACTCGTTAGCGTGAGCCCAGCCATACACACACAAACACACACACACACACAAGCACTCACACATGTGTGTGTATGCAGTCTGAGAACGGCGCAGATAGCTAAAAGTCTGTAAAATAAAAATAATAACGAAATACCGATCAAAGTTTCTACTTAGCATAGATATCGAACGATTGCAACATGGTTTATACGTCTAGACATTCATGCCCCGATGTATTTATATTTATATTTATTTATAACATTTACATCCGTTTGTTTCTCTAGCCATTAGCCTCTATATAATGTTTATATTTGCTTTTGTTAATGCCATCGTCTCTGGGCATATTTTGAATAAGTTGTTAAATGTCAAATGTTTTTGTCATAAAAATAAACATTTGAAATAATCATAACAGCGCTGCATCACACTTGACTGCTTAACATAATACACAAATGTTAATGGCCTAACATAACATGGAAATGTTTGGAAAACATTTAGTCTGCGTTTGATTTTATAGACCAATTTCAAGGATTGCGAAAAGTATTTTACATACATTATATTTATAAAAATATATATATATATATTTTTTACACTTTTTTCCTTGCCTTACATAATTTGTATAACATTTCAGGCCAACTCCGGGTTAAGCGCTTTGCTATTTAGTCAACGGCTTTTTGCCATTTGCCTGGACCACATCGATCGCAATCTGCGTTGTGTTGCACGCATGTGTTAATTGTTGGCATGAGGCAGCCCAAAAGCAGCAACAAAGCAGCAGTGCAACAACATCCTGCGCGTGCCCCCAAAACAAACATATATCAAATCTAACACTCTGTACGCGATATCGCGGCTAGCTGATTGCGCTGCCTATAAATCACTGCGAATCGGAACCCTGAGTGCTACGGCCTCGTAGTCTCTGCTCGGCACCAAGTGCAAGTCTCGTATTTTGTCGATTGCAATCATCCTAGACGACAGCACGCACGCGCGTAATGCAAGCGGACAACGAAAGAGAGAGAGAGAGAGAAATAGGGAGAGAGAGCGGGTGAGAGTGGGCGGCATTAGAGAGCGTGTCGCAGAACAACTTCATTAGAGCTAGTCGATAGTCGATGGAGATATGTGAACTGCGAACCATACAATAACCTGACGCCTATTCAAAATACTTGAGGCGGCTGTGAAATGATTTACGCGACGCGACAGGCGAACAAGTTTTTGCACTCATTTCAGCAATTTGACAATTAATCAACTGCAACAACAGCAACAACAACTACAACAACAATTGAACAATCCAACAATCGATCCAATCGAGCATTAGTCAGCAATCAGGCTAGCTAGCAGTCAGGCAGGCAGGCAGGCAGGCAGACAGGCAATGAAATACTCTGCACAAATGTTCAGCTTGAGCCAGGCGAGTTTTGAGGTCAAACACTCGAGTTCAGAACGTGCGGGCCACATGAAAATCAAACTATATGCGATAGACCATATGCATATATCTATCCATCGATTGTATGGCCCATTGGCCGTGCTAAGTGACATGTGACATATTGTCAACGCATTGCCTGGCGATCATTTGCATAAATTCCAATTGTTAGCAACATATATGTGTGTATGTGCACGGCAAATGCAGGCAGACTGAGCTGATCAACAATTGTGTTGACAAACATTGTTGCTACACATGCACGCGAGTGCGAGCAGCAACAACAAGAGCAACAAAGCTTTTGCATATGCTGAGTGACAAAAATGTTGCTGCTACAAAATGGCTAATTGGTATTGCTCGCCAATCAGCAATTGTTGTTCTTGTTATTCGGCTGTGGCTGCAAGCAGCAGGCTGCAGCTGACAGCTGATAGAAAGAGAAGGTTAACGGTAAGCGCTGCCGGTCACTCACTCACTCACTGCACAGTTCATCAACAATGTTGCTGTGTAAATAGTTGCTGTTATCCCACTGTTTGGTATTAGTTGAGCACGGCAGTGTGAAAGGGAAAGAAGGCTGCAAAAGCTGCTCAGCAAAATGTTGCAAAGCTTTTCAGGTCAGCTGGGACACATTTAATGTCCCTAAGCATTTAAGCTCCCCTATGTTGAGTAGGGAAATGTTGCCCAACTGGATGTTGCTGAAAGGTGGATGTCATCTATAAAAGCCACTCAAATGTTGCCAGGCGATCTCTTTGATGTTTCTAGAAGTGAAAGCGGATGCTTAAGTGTTTTATTGAACGTGGGCGTGAAACTACAAATATTTCCCTCAAACTGTCACTTAGATCATTAATTCAAGCAATTAACATATAAGAAATAAAGCTTAATGCCCATTAACATTTTTATTGTGATTGCAAAATGGTGAATGGAAACACCCCGCCTGAAGTCGGACCACCTCTTGTTTATGTGCATAGATCTTGTGGGGCAAACGGTCAAAATGTTTCATATTAAATTTGTGTTAGCCATTGAACAACAAGGCAATAAAAAGCATGCAACAAAACGGGGCAGCATCGGCAAACTAACAAAATGCTGAGCTGCCAAATAAATTGCAACTATTTATGTGTTGAGCATAAATTGATGTACTCAGCTCTATGTGTGTGAGTGTGTGTATCGATCTCTGTGTGTGTGTGTGTTCGAGTGCTTAATTTCAATGGGCAAAACGTGACCAATTTGGTTTATTTACATGTGGCGAACATAAATTGTAATTGTTTAATAAACATTTGCCACAACAGCATTTGGCCGCAGCTTCAAGGATTATTTTTGTGTTTTTTTTTTTTTTTTTTTTTTTTTTCGTTGCAGCTTTCGCTCGATGCTGCATTGTGGGCAGACCCAATTTGCCGCTGCAAGCCAAAAGGAAACCCGACCCGGTCTTGGCCAGTCTTGGCCTGCCCAGAACCAGACCAAGAGCCGGCAGACGCACTTAAGAGCCGAGCACAGCCCAGCTGAGAGCCGCGCTGGGTGCTTAAAGTCAGTTTTATGTCTTCATCTGCGTAAACATGTGGCGAACCAATTGTGTTGCCAACAAATTACGGCCAATACCAACGGAGCCACCTTCAATTGGTTAGCTGTTGCTGCCGCTGCTGCTGCTGTTGTTGTTGTTGTTGCTGCTGTTGTTGTTGTTGTTGTTGCTGTTGCAGTTGGGCACACGTGCGGCATATGTTAAGGCAGAAATTTGCATTTTAAGTGAATTCTCTTCATTTGTATTGGTTTTCCGTTTGGGACTTTGTACGCGTGCCAATTAGCCGCAGCAATTTGGCCAAATTGCAATTTGTTGTTAGCTGTTGGTGTGGACGTTTTTTTGGCGCTGTTTATGAAGTTGTTTTTCGCTGTTCGAAGGCGCGATTTATGGCCCAAATACAGCGCTCGGCATGCTTCACAGAAAATCGCCAAATGAGAACTCGGAGTGCTCTCTGCTATCACAAAAGTCTATTAAAGGCGGCAATTAGCAAGGCCTTTCTATGCGATTTTCAGTTGGTGTGTGTGTGGGAGAGAGAGAGAGAGCGGTTCACTGACTTGTTTCATTAAGCCAAATGTCGTTTTGGCTTGTTAGGCAACAAAAACTTGATAGATTTTGGTGTCTCTAGTCGTTGGCTGAACTTTAATCTAGCGCTTAATATAAACTTATGTACGAAATTAAGTTAATTATGCAACCGAAATCAATAATGTTTAATGTACGCGCATTACTCGTATTTCAATATTTTTATGCAATTTGCGCCCGAGACGAAAGCCCCACAGCCGAGCCAGCCAACCACCCACTGCTGGCTGGCAAGCGCTAGTGGGTTCAGTGGGTCAGCAGCGTCACGCGCTCGATGCTCAATGCTCGATGCCCCAGGAACCAGTTGCAGTTGCAGTTGTTGCCGTTGCCTTTGCTTGGGCTTCACTTTCGTCTCGTCTCGCGTCTGGCCGCGGCCCAATTTCAGTTTCATTTGCAATTTTACTCTCGATGAGTCTTGACTCTTGGGTAGATCGGTGGCGTATCTTTGGCAATCAATCATTAGACGCAATCATTGGCCACATTAACTTCGGCACTCGCTCGCCAGTTGCGCGCAGATATTGAAAACAGAAAATAGCTAAAAAGACGAAAAGAAAAAAAGCTAATGTGCCGCCCACTGGACAGCAGTCGGCAGTCGGCAGCTGAGACTTGCCTTGGCTCGGATCTGATTCAATCGGCTCGTTAGCGGGATTAGCAATTACCCAAAGGCTGACAGACCGGACACTCAGACAGACAGTCAGACAGACAGACAGACAGACGGACAGACTGAGAGTCGGTGGCTTGAATTGTCAGTCATTTTGTCATTCGTTTAATTGCAGCTGGCAAACGGCGACTCCAACTGCAACTGCAACTGCAACTGCAGCGGCAATACTAACGTGCAACAGTAGCCACAAACACTGAATGACACTGAAATGCTGCCAGCTTATGAGTCAGCACCAACCAACATCAGGAAGCCAACAGCAGCAGCAGCAACTGTAGCAGCAACAGCGGCAGCAACATGTGAGTCGCGACTGTGGCAGCCACTGAAATCCTTGACATAATGACCCCTTTTAGCGCTAAGCGCGATAACAATGGCTGCTCGAAGCATTCGACACGCTGCATTTGCTGATATATGAAGACCAATCTTGAAATGATTTACGTTTGCGCATTTCCTACCTACCGAAGAGCCCAGAGATTGAGCAGATCGAGCAGACTCGAGTAGACTCTTCGCAGAACAAAGAACCAACAATTGGCATTAAAGCATGACAAACTGATGAACCATTTGTACAGCTTTTGGCAAGTATATAAATCACAATGCTGCTTCAAAATAGCAAACTGCAGAGGAGATCTTCCCAGCTTTGAAGATAATGCCATTTCGGATTTGTCTGGTACGCAGCTATCGATGGGCATTCAGTAAATTCATTCAGTAAATAATTTATTAAGTAGCAGCAGAGTGAGATGTCAAGAGATAGAGAGAGAGAGAGAGAGAGAGAGAGAGAGATAGAGAAAGCATCAGAATAGAAGTGATTAAGAAATGACAACTCAATGTGGGAGAATTGGCGATGGGAGCCTCTTTTATGTGAAGGATTTTTCGAATATAATGGTGAGTAATGGTTTATGAATAGAAGAGAGAGAGAGAAAGAGTGAGAGAGAGAGAGAGAGGGAGAGTGTGAGAGAGAGAGAGAGAGAAAGAGTGAGAGAGAGTGAGAGAGTTTTCTAAGAGGACTACGCAGTCAAATCCATGAATCAAAATTTAAACCTCGTAGAACAGTAAAATCTTCAAGTACTGTCAGATCTGTGCACGTTTAGATCTCATCTAACTCCTATCATGTAGTATAATCTTAATATCACAGCTTTAGCTTTAAATGCTGCCCTAACTTGATTATGTGAAGTAAAATAATTAAATATATTATTATCACACTTAATTGATATATATTCATATATTTTATATATTATATCTAAAAGACAACACATTCTGATGCTGGTACCAAATTTGACAAGAGTTTGCAGCTTCCAGCTGAACCCTGCGGCGTTACAGTGGCTATTCAGAGCGCAGACAATGACGTCTAATTAGTAAACGTAGACGTCGAGGCTTAAGGCTTTAGGCCACAATTGCTAACGGGCAACAGGCAATAGGCAGCAGGCAATGGGTAAACAGGCAACAGGCAACAGGCAACGGGCATCTGGCGACTTCCACACGTGCATGCTCACGCTCTAGGCAGCAACATGTCTGGGAGCAACAACAACGGCAACGGCAACAACAAGCAACACAATGTTGTTGTCTGTGCTGTGTTGCAGCTACCGTTGGCAACATTTGTGGCTGCCTTTTGTTGCTTGGCTTCTGCCCTGTTCCTGTCTGCTTGCTGCCCGCTGCCCCCAGCCTCCTGCCCGTTGCCCGTTTGCCTGTTGCTGCTGTGCAAAATGTAATTCAATCATGCAGCAGCATGTTGCTGTTGTTGTTGTTGTTGCTGCTGCTGTGGCTGTCCATTGGGCATGCTTTATTATGAGGGGCATGCAACATAGTAGTCGTAGCAGTAGCTGGCTGCAGTAGCTTGCACAATCGATAGCTGCAGCCAGAGAGTTCGGCCGGCAGACGCACGTTGCTCACCTCTATAAGGTCAGCACCCAATTTACAGTACGCCTCAGCATTCGCGGATAGCTTTTAGCTGATAGTTGAGCCAGCTAACTGACAATAGATATGCAGGTTGCAAATTTCGGTGAGTCACTTGGCAGACAGAAAAGGCCGCAGAGATCGTGATATTAGCCTGACTTGCAGATCTGTCCAACTCCTGCCTATCGCTCTCCCCCTCTCTCTCTCTCTCTCGCTCCTTCTCTATTACACACTTATATGGCTAGGTAATTTAATACTCTTAGCCAACTAATTGCAGCCACTTTAATCCGAGACATTGCCCATGTAAATCGTATTATCAACTTATTATATGCCGCTTCGCAGAGACTTGTTGAGCAACGTTTTTAGCCAAGTTGTCGCCACTGTCAGTCGACTGCGCCATGATTAACCTCATTAGCCAAGAATTTTTGTTTGGGTCCACTCTAAAGCCAATCAGAATGTGCCCACTTTTCGCCTTGCTTATTAGAGCTGTTAAATTATGGCAGGCATTTTGGCAAACACCATTTGGGATCTGACTCCCACAACACCTTGTCTGCCCCTCTCACTCTCTCTCCCTCTCCATCGCTCTCGCTCGCTCACTCGCTTAGTCGCAGTCCACCCACGCGTTGCCAGCCAGGTAAATGAAAATGTTCATTAGGTTTGCAACGGTTTTCAGCGCAACGTGTAATAAGTTTTTGATATACCCTAACCTGAAGCATGTGCACGAGGACAGGCTGTTTGGGAGGGCTAGAAATGACTGAGAGGGAGAAAAGTTCAAGATATGTGGAAAAATGCATATATAAATATAATATATAATGAAAATAAATAAAATATAATAATAATATATTTAATACACATTCATAAGTCACAAATCAAAATGAAGCAAAATATATTTCTAAATATTGTTTATTACTTTATTTAAATATTATTTATTTATTTTTTTAAATTATTAAAATCAAGCAAAATACATTACAAAATTTTTATTATTATTATTATTTTTTTATTTTAGTTATTGTGTATTATTTATTTATTTTCAAAAATTATTACTTCAAAAGAAATATTTCTAAGATATTTTTGATTACATTATTTTTAATTCCTTAAAATTATTATTTGGCATATATTTGCAAGGCACTTTGATGTAGATAATGATAATATATTTAATGAAGATTGGCGATAAAAAATGTTCTCTTTAAAAAGGAAACAAGAATCTACATACAATAGATGTAGATATTAAAACTCTTTCAATACACCTCTCTTCATTCTCTCTCTCATTCTCTTATCATTTACAGAAGCCTAAAGAATTACCCATGTCTGGCTTTACTTTCTCACCAGTCTCACTCCAATTAGTGTATACGAAATTCGTAGTCTTCTTCTGCTCAGAGCAGGTCGTCGCTGTGCTGCAGCAGCCGAGTGCAGGCAAAGACAATGATTATGTGTCAATATGCAAAAAGGCGATTTACACGCAAGTTAAAGCAACTAAATTGTATAATAAAAAACATTTTATTATTGAGGCAGCAGCAGCGACGGCAGCAGCCGGCGGCCAAACAAATTGAGTGCCATGAAGGCAATAAATGGCTTGGCAATAAGCAGCAGCAGCAGCAGCAGCAGCAGCGGCAGCGACAGCCGGTCCCACAGTTGATGGAGAGACTCTTGAGGCCCAGGCCGGTTCTATGAGCAAACGCACCTAGGTTGCATAAAGCTGCTGCAACGCACAATACAAAAGAGGGCGGCAAATGGCAGAAGGGGGCGCGGCTGCTGCTGCTGCTGCTGCGGTCAGTGAGTCACAATGTGGTGTTCTGCGACTGTGGGTCGCGCCGAGCGCAGCAAAACAATTGTCAAGTTTGTAAGTTTTATGGGTCAACGTGGCGTATAATTAATACACTTGGCCAACTTCCAGTTGCCATTAGGCAGCCAAAAAAAGAGAGAAAAAAAAAACAAGACAGAGAAACTGCAATAGAAACTTCTCGCTTGCATTTAGCTGATGATGATTGCAGCTGTCTTTGCCTTTGCTGTTGCCTTTGTTTCTACCCAAGCCTCCGATAATTGTCATAACCTTGCCATCATTTCCTGACATTGATCGATTTGCCAGCATCAATCAGATTTTGTGAGCACTGGAAATTAATGCATATAATTGAAACTCTGTTTCATAGAGTTTTTAATAGAGTCATGCTGAGTGCGCAGTAACGAACAAATGTGCAGGCAGTCGTTAAATCTGTATGATTAACTCTGAAAAAGACTTAGCTTTTAGCTAGAATATTAGGCGGAGCATGAGGAAGATTTGGCTGAACTTAGGTGGAGTATGAAGAAGCTTCCTGCAAATATTTAATTTGATTTATATTTTCAATCAGCATTAAATAACTTTTGCTTATTAGGCTTAGTTTGAGGAAGCTTAGCCAACTTTATATCGAATGATGTTTTTTTTATAGTTTCAGGAAACTGAATCTTTAGTAAATTATATAATTAAGCTAATAGTTAAGTAGTTTTAGATTATGTATTATGGCCAAAAGTAAAATAATTGTAATGGGAAAGAGAGGCTAAATTCTATAATTCGCTAGCCAAACTTCATAATCTATTTAAGTTCCTGCGACTAATTAGACTCATTCACGAAAGTGAAATGAGTATATTGGTTTTGTGCAATGTCCGTCTTGCTGTCCATCCGTCTGTCCGTCTGTCCGTCTGTCCGTATGAACGCAATCTATTTCGGCGCTATTGAAGCTAGAGACTTGAAATTTGGAACACATACTCGTGTATATCTCCGATTTATAAAGTGTTAAAATTTTCCCGATCCGCCCACTAGGGGCGTGGCAAATCGGAAAATGCATTTTCCGATATACCAGAAATCATGTTTGTTGAAGAGCTAGAAAGCTGAAATTTGGTATGTAGGTCCGCGCCAACCACCCAAGATCACAAGCTATGGCGGATATATCTCGGCCCATTAGGGGCGTGGCAAATCGGACAAAACTGTATCTCCTAAAGTTATAAACCTAGAATGCTGAAATTTTGCAC
Organism: Drosophila arizonae; assembly: GCF_054131065.1. NCBI lineage: Eukaryota > Metazoa > Arthropoda > Insecta > Diptera > Drosophilidae > Drosophila > Drosophila arizonae. The sequence continues at coordinate 5,378,571 of NC_142924.1, read as the reverse complement.
GTAAGCTAATGTTTTAATTCTATGAAGATGGGTGAAAAAATTATATATCTACGTCCCTTAGGGGCGTGGCAAATCGGACCTGAAGATATAGTGATTTTTCGAATTCTGCTATATTTTAGGCACTATTGATGCTAGAGATCTGAAATTTGGTATATATACGCGGGTTGATCACCCAAGTCCAACGAGCTATGGTAGATATATGTCCGCCCATAGGGGGCGTGGCAAACCGCAAAAGTTTATATCTCCTACAATTTAAGAGCTAGAAGCTTCAAATTTGGATAGTTAAGTTACTGGTAGCCTCCTCTATCGATGCCCCAAAAATAATTTTTAAGCCTCTTTAGGGGCGTGGCATATCGAAAAATACCCTGTAATTTTCACCTTTTTTGAGCGTAAGAATTCAAATTTTGCATTTAGGTAACCGGTTACTCGTTCTAAAAACTGGCTAAAATTGAGGAGTCGACGGCCACTAGGGGCGTGGCAATCGGCATTTACAGTGCCCGTATCGCGACATTTATATGCGTCAGCCATCTATTTATGCATTTGTACATATAAATAAGCTTAATAGATATTCATAATACAAAAGGAAACATTTTTATGAATTTAAAAAAATTTAAAAGAAGCTAAAATAACAAAAATTTGCAATTTACAAAAAGTGTTTTCCGCGGGATTTGAACTCGCACCCAACCCAAACAGCATGTTTGTCAAAATAGCTAAAATAATGGTCGTCGGCGCTTCAGCCTACAGCACCACCGCGTCGTTTCGATCAATAGAAGTTAAAACGAAATCACATTATTGTTATGACGCCACATAGCAAAGAAAAGCCAGAGTGGTGGCTGGAAATTCAAAAACAATGCAAAGACAAATCAATCGCAACGAGATTCTTAGAATATGCTAGAGTACGCATTTATGTGTGCATACATACACACATACAAATGAGCGCGTGTATAAGGCTGGAATGCTTGATGCTATGCGTGCAGACTTACATATATACATATGTATGTATTTGCATATATATATTTGAGGGCTATTTAAGAAGAAACAAATTTAAACTTATAAAATTATTCGACTAAGAAAATGAAAAGTATTAAGTGCCATTCAGTCAAGCTCGCACCTTCCCAATAAAATATCTATTTTATAAAAAACGAAAAATGTATGAAAAAAAAAAAAAAAAAAACATAGTAGAGGTTCGAACCTCCCTACTCTAACGTTACTTACGTCGCCCTTAGCACCCGCGCCATTGCTTTGCTCGAGCACTCAGCTGCTAAAATAGAATAGCTTAATAAGAGAGCGTCATCAGACAAAACTACAGTAACGGCTAGAAAGTCCAGAAATCAATCGAAATTCTAAGAATGTGAGAAAAGGCGCGCTTCTGTCTGTACGCATAGAATAGACGATGAGTGTGTGCACATGTATAGTAAAATCGCGCTGATCTGCTGCTAGCTTGAAGCCGGTATCCAATATATGGATATAAATACATGTATATTATTAAAAGTCAAAATTGTATAAATTATATACATATGCATGTAATTTGAATGCAATTATGCAATGATCATAGCAATAGCTATCGATGATTTTCCCATTTTAAATGGGATCATGCCCTGTTTTTTGTTGCGCACTAGACTTGAAAATTGCACTATATACTCTGGTTGACAGCGTTTGGGCTGTGAATGAGTCTTCTGCAATCGGTATCGCCCGACTGCAACGTTCTTACTTGTTTCACATAGAAAAGGCTCCATTAAAGCTTAAGTTTATATAATTATTATTGGCTATGGCTATAGCTCTATGATTATAATTAGCACTAGCCTTCTTATACACTCTGCCCTCAATCTCTAGGCTAACTCTCAGCTATAATTGCTGCTAATTTTACTACTTGAACTTACTCTATGAATACGCTGAAATAATATAAATAGTTGATCAACTCAGCTTAACATTGCGAACTGCGAGTCGCACAATAACTCAGTATGTCAACTAAACATTTGCACATTGGACACACACTACATGCACACACTCGTACACACACACACACACCTTATCCACTGACTGGAGCTGTCACCCACTCGCTAGGCACAAATTCCCATGGCGTTGGCTTTTAAAGAGTCGATTCTTATTTTTTAGCTTTTCGCATATGACACTTCTGCAGTTGACTTTGTTGTTGTTGTTGTTGCTGTTAGCTATTGCCGTTGGCTTCCGCTTGTTGCTGCCACACATTGGCCTGGCTCTGACCAAATTTGGCCATGGCTGCGCAGAGCTTGGCTGGTGGATGCCCGTTGGCAGCTGCTGATGGCGCCCGCGCATGCGTTCAACTCTTGTTGTTGTTGTTGTTGTTGTTGTTGATGCATCATCATCATCATCATTTATATTGTTTAATTGTAAATTTGGAATATTGTACGCTGTCTGCCCATTCATCCGTCCGTCTGTCTGGCAGTTGAACATATTGTGCATGTTGCTTATGAGATTACAACAATCGAATAAATAATAAACAAACAACAAAATAAAATACAACTTTGCTCTACACCCCCCTCCCCCCGCCACACTCTGCTCTTACAGCACACAGACAACTCGTTCTTTTTGTCATTTTTGTTCAGTGGGCAAAATCTTAAATGAATCTCTGGCTGTTCGAGTAGAAAATGCGGTTTGCGTGTGGGCCTCAAATCGCTTTTATTATTGTGCATGTCGTGTAATTTAATTTATGAATTTAAATGAACAAACGAGGCTGCCAGCAGGGAAGGGAAGGGCGCGGGAGCAGACGTCTCCAAACTATTCGTTGTAGTTGCCACAGTTAGTAGTTGTTTTTCATTTGTGTTTGTGTTGTCTTGAGTCTTGGCTGCATAATTTTCTAATGCAGACAAATGGGATTTGGATTTATGACTGCTGTGGCACGTAGGTGTTGCAGCAGTTGCAGTTGCTGCACTTTTTGTTTGATTGAAGATGTCGCAAGCTGACCTCGACCAGCGAACATGAGAAACTGCGCCACTAACTGTGCCACGATTGCGCAAATTCGCGCTCCTCCAATGTGGAGCTGGCCAAACAACCGCTTGGCCAAGGTAAACAGAAAGGGTGACTAAAGACGTTAGTCTCTGAACTGAAGAAGTATTAAATGGGATGAGCAGTAGTTGAAAGACTGCACGAATTTGATGCTGTGTGCAGAGGCAAAGCCAATGATTCAAGCAGGAAGCATAAGTGAAGCAAAGTGAAGAAGGATGAGCAAAGAATTGAGATGAGCAAAGTATTGGAAAAGAAAATGATGGAAAATCAACTTCCAATTAGATTTAACTTAATATTCAAGCTAAATTGATTTGACTATATACTACTTATTCTAGATATAACAGTTTAATTTCCTTATTTCTATAAAATATTCTTTCCAATACTTGAAGCCAAAGCTCATTTCAATCCACATCTGAAATAAAACCTATGCAATACTCGATATATGCTTTATATATATTATCTATATATACTCCATATACCAATATCTCTAAGCTCACATGGAATCCCTTCAATTTCAGAGGAAGCCTGACCTCATTTCGCGCGACATTTAGCTGCACATATGACATATAAGGAATGTCCAAGTTGAGCAGAAAAAATTGTTCTCAAGCTATCAGAGCAAATCTCTGGCTTTGCCATTTGCCGCCAGTTGCTGTTGTTGTTGTTGTTGTTGTTGTTGTTGTTGTTGTTGGCATTGCTGGCGTTGCTCCCGTTAAAACGTTTCTAATCTTAACTCATTATAATTAAATAAGTCACGAGTTTTGAATTTTAATTTCGCTTTTCTGACATTGCCCCGAAACAGAAACAGAAACAGACCAAAAAAAAAAAAAAGTTAACTGACAAAATCGGCTACCGTCAATGGCAGTTGCTGTTGTTATTTTCTTGTTAAGTTCGGATTGTTTTAGATGCCCGCCCGCCCCACCGAGCTGCCTCCCGCGCGTTCATTTTCGGGTCAATTTTATCAAAATCGCAACAAGCCAAGGTCTGTGGCCACGAAACTTAATTATATTGCAGACCCGCAACAGCAGCAGCCACAATAAATGAATACCTGGGCAGGTAAATAGAATCTTGTGAGGGCCATTAAAATTTGCACTTTAATGCTGCAGCAACAAAGCAAAAACAAAAACAAAAACAAAAGACAAAAGGAGTGAAGTACAAATTACTTAAAAACAAAATGAGCCAAATTAGCAGACTCACTTGGCTGCTACTGATTTGGATTTCGATTTCGATTTCTAGCCAACAACAACAGCAGCTGAGGCAGAGGCAGAGGCAGCAGCAGCGACAGAGGCAGCGGCAAGTCAAGGTCTTTGCGAAGGTGTTGAAATGTTTGAAGCTGTGGCTGAATTCAAAGTTGTATTTGATTTACGACTGATGCTTGGAAATTGCTTTGAAATTGGCCAACCGACAACAACAACAACAGTAAGAGCAGCAACAACAATGAAATTAAGGAACGAGGCATTGCTTCAGAATTGGCCCAGGCCAAACAACGCTTAAGTGTTCGGCATTGCTGTGTGTGAGTGTGTGTGTGTGTGTGTGTTGGAGTGTTGTCGATTTTGTGCGGCATTATGCAACTCACGACAATGACAATTCACGGCAGGACCTTTGGCGACCTACAAGCGTGTCGGCAACCCTCAGCTCCAAGTGGTTACTGGTGGCTCAGCGGCTGCTGCTGCCTCCGCTGCTGGCTCACACTCATTTGAAGATGCCAAGCGTCAGTGTGGCGTCGCTTGTTTCTGGGTTTGTCAGCTGAGCTGAGTTGTTGACAAATCGACAAATCGATTTACATAGCCAAAGCTAGTTACTGTTTGCGTGTGTGTGTGTGTGTGTGTGTGTGTGTGTGTGTGTGTGTGTGTGTGTGTGTGTGTGTTAGTGTTGGTGTTGGCGGCTTACGGTTCAGCTTGATTAGGTTTGGCTTCGGATTTTGGGCCAATTAGGTTTGCTTTTGCCTCGAGTGGAGGCTATGCGGCTCTCTGGCTGACTTCATATTAAAATGTCATTGCTGGCGCCGTGGGGCACTGCTTAAACGGGGCAGGCTGTGGCATGCCTGACAATCAATTCGTTCGATTGTTGTTCTTTTCGCCTTCATTTTGCTTTTTGTCGTCGTCTTTGCTTTTGTTGAAACAACAACAACAAAAACACACACACACACACAGTTGAGTTAAGTTGAACAGGAGAAAAAAAAAAAAAAAAACAGGGAGGAAAAAATCAATTTATTTTTTATTATTTACTCGAACTCTGTTTGTGCTCGATTTGATTTGCACCACAATCGTAATAAATGGCCAAGAGCGGCTACTGCAGCAACGAGCAGCTGATCAAGCTGGCCCAGAAGCGCTACAAGAACCAGCTGGACGTCGTCTTCACGCCATTCATGATGTACATGGAGGAGTATCTGGAGTATCTGCAGGAGCACGCGATGCACCACGACTACACCATGGACGAGGCCATTCACATGGCCCGCCACAACTGGAAGAAGTTCAAGAAGTTCGAGAAGGTGCGCTACAAAGAGCTAGCCGAAATGGCCAACAGCCAGTAGCCGAGCGGAGGGGAGGCAGGGCGCAGCTCCCGAGTATTTAACGTGCGTTTTTCAGACCTGAGTGAGTGAGTGAAAGGAAAAGAATAAACTAAAATTGAAAATTTCAATGGACAGAGAAAAATTCAAAATTTGGCACAAACCGATGTGCAGTTGGCCCAAATCATGGAAACTCTATTGACCTAGCATTTGTCCGAGCGCGAATTTGTCTTTTTGGAATACGGAACTGATCGAGAAATTAAATATATATGTATTTTATATAAGTCCGATGTGATTTCACTCTCTATATGCAGAATTTTGATTGACAATTTGCAGATAAACCTTTTACGTCTCTCCTGCCCAGCGTAAGCCAAGCAGCTGCTACAGTCGAGCCTCGAGTTCTTGGACACGCTGACCGTGTGTCTATGTCGTGTGTCCAATCTGTCCGAAGTGTCTTGTGCCCTATTAAGAACATGGCATTTCAAATTATTTATATAATTCGCGCGCTTTGTTTATAATAGATATACATATATACATATATCTGGGTAGGTAGGTAGGTGTCTGGGAACTCGAGTACATTGTCCAGTTCCACTCGAGGCTTGTCAGCGGCAGTTTGACATTTCGGCTGTCAGTTGGTTTTCCTTTTTGGTGTGTGAGTGTGTGAGTGTGTGTCCGACACTCTACACTCGGAGAACAGCCACCATAAATAATAAATAAATAAATAAATAGCAAACAAATTCATTTGGCCCATTGCAAGACAATTGTGAGAGGAATTAAGTGCAATTAGCGCATTAACAAATCGACTTTAATTAATGGAATTTTTGCACAATGCAAACAATTTGGATTTTTATTAATTATGTAACGACTGCAGTGCCTTAATCAAATGTTAATTGCTTAATCAATATGCCATAAATATATCAATAATAACAGCAGCAGCAGCAGCAGCAGCAACAACAACAACAACAACCAAATCATAATCGACATCAAAAATCAGAAATAGGCTCCACGTCCCGGACACACTCTTCACACAGACTTTTATTATTATTACGGCTGCAACACTTTTGTATGCGAGAGCTGCCAGCAACAACAACAACAACAACAACAAAAGGTAACTAAATTGTATAAAAATAAATTCTTGAAACTTGTTTGCTGCATGCGATTACGTCGCAGATCGACGTCGACGTCGACGATCAACGATCAACGATCGCCCCGTCATCGTCATCGAGTATCGCATGAATTTCAAACAAAAAAGAGGGGAAAAAAAAAGAATTGTCGACATCGCCGCACAGCTGTGACGAATCTCTGGCCGGAGTAAAGGCAGCGGGCGGGCGGCTTTTGGGGGCGTGACAGGCGGCCAGGAATGATCTACAGCTACAGTTGCAAGTCCCACTGCTCGCTGGCAAACGCTTTTCACTTTTTATAGCCAGCTCGCTAATTTGACAGGCGGGCGCGCAATCGCGATCACCAGTCTCTCCGACTTCAGCTGCGACTGCGACTGGGACTGCGACTGCGACTGGGACTGACAAAGTGCCATGTGTGGATGGATAGACTCAGTTATGCATGAATTTATATAGAGCGGCGCAGTGAAAGGGGATGCATTGAGGCACACTGGGCTGCAATCGATGACAAAGGCAGCAACAGCAAATGGAAAGAGTTTAGATCGGTGCATAGAAGGACAGGCAAAGCGTATAGTAGATGAGCTAAGAATTTAGCAGTTAAACCTAAGATCTGAAGAAATAGAACCGCAGATATAAAGTGTAGATCAATTGAATAAATAGTAATCAGTGAGCAGTCAGAGGGGAGAAGAACTGAAGCCTTCGGCATTGAGTTAGATGAGGCTAGGATAGGAAATCGATTCGAGAGAAACATTTAAGGGAGCTTCGGCTGAAGGATAGATCCGTTGGATAAGTAGATCTCAGATCAGATGGGAAACATGCCAAATCTGCTTATAGGATATAGACTAAAGACTAAGAAGTCGAGAGCAGATCACGTGATCGGAAAGAAAATTGTATGGAAGCTTGAGCAAGTTAGAATTACAAATTGAAGATCTCAAAAAGTACGATCAGCAGCAACGGAAGAAAGAGATCGGGATTGGGATTTCATTAGAATTCAGTCAAGCTGACAGTCTAAGCCTCTCTTTAAGGATCTACGGCCCTTCACATACATGGTCCAACCTGTGTATAGAGACTCTCTAGCGGCCTCTATTAAAGACAGCATCTATCCATCTATTTCCAACTACCTTGATCGCAATTACCATGGCATAGCCTCACATCACTTAAAAAGTGATAGTAACAGCAAGCGAAGCATTAACCATTGCTTTGTCTTATCTCTAATTACTCGCTCTTAAATTAGTTTCATTTGTGTGCATTAAACATAGATCAATCATCCGAGCTAATGCAGTTCGATCGCGAAAGCGTGCAACTTGAATAACAATTAATCAAATATGGGCTGCGATGAAAACCTGACTGTTCTCTTGAAGCAATCGGAATTGAGAAAAATGGTTCGGTGCATAAATCTCTTAATATATTGCATATTAGAGGCTGCATGCGATGCTTGTCTAATATTGATCTGGGAATTAGGTGTACTTGGATTGTGTGGTGTGGCGCCGCGACTGCTTAGCCACAGTGTTCCCCGCATATGGGCGACAGTTGCAGCTCGCACTCAGATCAGATCCGAGTCGGTGGCTCAGCTCGGCTCGGGTCTATATTGGCCCACACTGAGATAGACAGCTATCGATCAGCTGCACAGTTGGCAGCTCAGCGAGCTTAATGGAAGCCCGCCACTTAGCCGGCAGTTGGCTTTATGGACTTTAATTTATGCACTGAGCTCGAGGCACAAGACTTGGTCCGGACGCGGTTGCCTTACCTTCTGCCCCCCTCACTCCTCCGCCAGCTCTTTGGTTGTTGTTGTCTCCAGCTCTGTCCCTGAATGCGGCTTAAGCTCTTGCGTCTCTGAGATGCGTGCCAGCGATAAAAGTAATTTGCTTGATTTAATTTTAGTCAGCAGCTCACAAGACAACTAAACAGCCCCCGCAGCGTGCCAGCCCCGTAGCCCCCCTCTCCGACGATATGGTAGCATCCTGTTTGTCAGCTCTCAGCTAGCCTGAGTTTTAGTTTTTAGTTTTTAGTTTTTAGTCGATTTTTTAATTAGGCAACCGCAACAAATTTTTAGCAAAGTTTCATGTTGCAAAATGTTGGCGGCGCATGTAAGTGGCAAATGGCCTGAAAAAAAGGCAACAACTGCCAACAGCAGCAACAACAACAACAACAGGAAAAGAGGCAGCCAAAAGTAAAGCCAACTTCTAAAGTGGCTAATTGTGTTATGGCATAATTTACACGTTGTGTTTTCGGTTGCCACGAACAAGGCGCTGGACATGTGCCACTAGCGGCAGCCACTTGAACAATTTTGTTGCACCTCAGCGAAGAGCTCTGCAGCCCCCTTCCCCTCCTCGCCCACTAGCCCATCGAGTGCATTTTATGCGGAATTTATGTACGCGTACTACCAAATATACACCTAATATTCCATTAAGAGTCGATACGTTTACGCCAACAACTAATGGATTTTCAAGCAGCTGATTGCTATATTAGCCAAAGTAAAATAGACATACAGAGAGAGAGAGAGAGAGAGAGAGAGAGAGAGAGAGAGAGAGAGAGAGAGAGAGAGGGAGCTAGCACTGAATAGCGATCGTAAAAGCGTAGATAAAGACTTTAAATATTATTGTGATTGTTATTCTTTTTTTTATGAGCACTCAATAAACTTTATCTAGGTCTATACAAAGGGAATGAATATCAATAGATTACATTAAATTGAGCCAGAGATTAGTGAAGCAAATAAGTAGCGAGATGAGTAGAGAGAGGAGGGGGGAGAAAGAAACAGAGAGAGTTTGCCAAATGGATAGGGGGAAAGTTGAGGGAGAGAGAGTGCGTGTGTCAGTAAGATATAGAACATGTGAGAGAGGGATGGAATGAAAATAGAACACATAAGTAAAGAGCTACAGAAAGGCAGAGGTACGTAAGACAAGTAGGCTCAGTCAGAGAGAGAGAGAAAGAGAGAGATGAGCGATACTCATGCACGGACAGAGAGAATAGAACGCAGCAGTGAGAAATAGAGATCACTATTAAGAAACAATGAAACCGAGTTCTAAGTGTTACTAAACATAAGAGAGAGTGAGACAGAAGAGCAAGAAATATATTTAAAATAAGGGAATCAACAAGAGCATGGTCTCTAAATGAGATGATCTGATGTTTGTAAATAAGTCTTGAGTAGTGTATATGAGAGTTGCGTAAATTCAGAAGAAGTGCAGTGCAATCAAAAGTAAATTTGCTTTATGTATATTACTCTATATATAGATTATAGACTTATACCTGTTGATACTTCATATGGAACGACATAAATACTTAACAGTTCCATCTATTAATACAATTTCTATAAAACGCCCACTTTTCTACTTATCGTGGGCAACTTTTTGCACAAGTCCCCAAAATGTTTGTTTGGTAACTATCTGCGCCCCCTTCGCCCCACCCCGTTCAGTTTCTTGCCTATTCAAGGAAATTAGCATTTCTACAGGTTTTGCTGCGAGCTGCCTTTGTGCCTGTCAGCATTCGATTATTTATCAGTGTCAACCCGAGTTGAGTGTGACCCCCGCTCAGATGCCGACCCCTCGCCCTCCCCCTGCCCCTGCCCCTGCCCCTGCCCCGCGCTCTGCAATGAAAACATATTGACTGATGTCTTCATAAAGTGGCTTCACGCACCTTTGTGATTCAGTTGCTGATTAGCCGCGTCGCTGGTAGCGTGGGAACCGAAAGCGCTATCAACGAGCTCGGAGCGGCACAGCTGGGCCATTTGATTAAATGCCTCGTTTTATTTCATATTTAATATGTGAAATTATTGACAGTCGATTAGGCAATGCAAACGGCAAACACACTCTGAGACACAACTCCGACTCGGACGTCGACTCGGACTGCGACTGCGACTGCGACGGCGACTCGTTATTCAGATTGGGGCTGCCCGCATTTCAGCTGCTATCGCTATCTGCCCATATGCCATATGCCATATGCCATATACCTACCGAGCGGTCAATATCAAAATTCAAATATCAATATTTACGCAGCAATTATGCAAATTAAGTTCAAGTCTAAGCGAACCGGCCGATCGCTCGGCTCTGTCGCAACGGAGCTGCCATCTCTCGGCTGGCAGGGGAGGGGGCGGACGTGGGCGGCAGGTAACTGTTATCGCTTGTTAAGTTTCAATTTAATTGTTCTAATTACACGGCTATTTGCTTCTTCCCCTCTCTCTTCCTCTGCTTTGGCTATTTTGTTTAATTGCTCGTGGGAAAAAAACAACGCACGTATGCGGCCTTTTGGCCAAGTGTCGCCTGGGCACTTGGCCATATATGTAGTTGGCTTTCTGGCTTTTTTTTCTCTTTTTGGCCAGCTTGCGCTGCCACACGCACAGCTTGACACCTGCCCGAAAGAGGCCGCGGTTGCTGTTGTTGTTGTTGTTGTTGTTGCAACAGGCGCCAGGCGGCTTTGTCTATGCTAGGCAATGGGCTGAGACGGCCCGCTGCGCGTTCTTAAATGTCAGCAAAGCGGCTCAGGCAGCTCCTAGAGCACCTAGAGATTTGTCATTTCAGTTAAGCTATTGATTCATTGCGACTCGGCAGAGTGAAGCCTTTAGTGCTAGAGCAGCAAGCAGCTTTCAATAACAAACGATTTCCCTCTTTGCATATTTATTTCAAAGCTTCAAGTTCTTTCACATTTTTTAATACCCTCACCTCATTATATTAACGATTTTTGGTCGGCAAGAAAAGGTGAGCAGCCCCCAAAAAGCCAGCATAAGTGACAAATTTATGGCGCGTGTGTTGCAAGCCACATAATTTGTCTGACTCTGACCCCCAGCAAGCAGCTGCTGCCCCTCCCACCGCCCTCAGCGACCCACACTTGCCGCATATAGCCGAAAATCACGAAATTTATGCACAACGCCCGCGCGCCAAATTAATGGATGCTTATTAATTTATAGCTATTTAAATGATTGTGAGGATACAGCAGGAGAGCAGGAGGGAGCAGGAGGAGGAGAAGGGGACTGAGCAGCACGCTGAAAACAACATTCCAAGGCTGATCCTGCCGTTAGAGATGGACAGAGCTTGAGGTGCTTTCAGCTGTAGTTGATAGGGAATATACATAACTATATTTAGCTGATAGTGTCTGCCATAAGTATGTGTACCGAAAGTCATAAGCTGTGAAGTGTAATAGATATATAACTAGATATACTTATATTTAGCTGATAGTGTCTTCCATAAGTATGGGCACATGTAGTACTAAGTTCTATAATATATATAGGTATATTTAGCTGATAGTGCCTGCCATAAGTTTGTGTAAGTCTGAATCATTATTTCTAACTTTCTAGGCATAAGCTTAAGGAAGAAATTAAGGAGAAATTTCTGGTATACTTAAATCTCCGACTCACGCGTGAGTGAGCACGAGCAGACACGCTCATCGCCTGGCTTAAGTCCAAGCTTCCCTAATGAAGTCTGATGTGTCGCCTGCGTGTTGCGTGTGTGCTGCCCCGAGGCCCAAGTGTATTTAATTTACACCTGAGTCGCATCAGCGCGAAACCGAAAACCGAACTTGAACCTGAACTCGGCTTGACATCGACGTCAGTTGATTTCTTCTTTTCGCTTTTTGGGGCTTTTGCAGTTTCGGTTTTGTTTTTGGACTTTTCGGTATTGGCATTGGCTTTGACTGTTTGGATTGGGCTGGGGCTGCCTGCATATAAATTAGCATCATGGGGTGAGGTCTGCTGCAACAAACAAACAAACAAAAACAAAAAAATTGAAACATTTTTCGCGTTTTGTCTTCTTTTAGCGCTCGCTCTCGCACATTTGAAAAATGAAAGTGTTTCGTCTTGGTTTCTTTGTATTTTTTTTTGTATTTTTCATTCGAGCCTCGAGTCGCGAGCCCCGTGCAGCTTGTGGCATTGGCTGGCCCATAAATTAGCCGCAGCTCTTAACTGGACGCCACGCGGCTACAGCCAAAGCTGAGGCAACTGAAACAGCTTCAATTTCGGCTCATCGCATGGCGCGCTGTGTGGTCATCGAGGCTGGGCTGGAGTCCAAATTGAGCGAGGGGTTAGCGAGGGGCGGGGTGGATATCAAGGGGCTGCCTTTCTATGACTAAGCCCGCACAGCTGGCCGGCTGGCCGGCTGGCTGCCCAGTTGTCCAGTTGTCCAGTTGGCCAGTTGTCCAGTTGGAGAGCGATTGCATCGCTCTTTCTCCATTTGAAAATTACTATTATAGTTTTATGTGCTATTATTTGGGCATAAAGCAAACGCCAGCCCCCGCAGCGCTGGCCAAGACACACACACATGAAGCCAATCGGCTAGCTACGTTTTCTGTTTTCTTTTTGCATAATCGATGCGGCCAACAGTTCAAAAAACCTGGCAAATCTTTAGCCAGTTGCCAGTTGCTGGTTGCCAGTTGCTGGTTGCTGGTTGCCAGTTGTCGGGGGACGGCGGCATCTTGATTGGAGCTCAGCGCAGTCGCCGTTGCAGCCATAGGGTGGCAAAGAATCTTTTTGGGGGCCGAGTTGGCGCCAAGTCGAAGCCCCGAATGGTGGTTGTGGAGCTGTTATCTTGCATCTGCTTTGCTGCTGGCCAGCAACATTTGAGCATGCGGCATGGGGCATGCCACACGAACCGAACAAGCGCCGGTCAGCTCAAAGCTGGAGTCAGCGATTCGAACTAATCTCTTGATAAGCAAACATTTGGCTGGCCTTCAAAAGCACAAAACTTGGTCAGGGCTGCAGCAAAGTTCTCACAATTAAAGTGCTCACCCCTCGCAGCATTCCAGAGGCCGGCGGCTGTCGAGTCGGAGGCATCGCGCTTGGAATGTGGCGTCAACTGTCAGGGCCATGCCCGTGCCTCAGTTACGGTGTGGGCGTCGCGTTGCGTAGCTCAGCAGCATTTGACTGTGTCGCTAATGTCGCCGCGCGTAAATGTCACGGCAAATGCCAACAGCTGAACGGACGGGCAGACAGACGGACGAGCGGACGGACGGACGGTCGGTGGAGCAGTCGGGCGAGCGAACAGGCGCACTCAATCAAAACCAGTAGCCAAGGCAGCCAATGCGAAGCCAATGCAGGGCAGCCAACTGGAAATGTAACAAGCTAAAGCCAAAGGCCAGCTCAATCGGGCCCCACGAAGGCAAAGGCAATGCCAATGGCTGAGCTGCAGTGGCAGCAGCTAAGGCAGAAAGAAGCTGAAGCTTGCAAAGGATGTAGTATAGATATGAAAATAAACTCAACAATATCAACAGAATTTTAATTAGAGTTGAACTGAAATGAAGCCAATCTCTAAATTATGTTTAAAAAAAATGAGTATTGATTAATACAAAATTAATTATTATATACTTACAAAATTTTAAAATTAGAGTAAAACTGAAATAAAATTTTTTTTTTTAAATATGTAAATTAATATATATAATAAATAAATTAATATATATGTGAACATATAATACTAATACGAAAATTTAAATCCTTCTGTTAAGAGAGTTTTATACAAAATTCAAAATAATAATAATAATAACACAAACTAAAATTTTTTTTACTAAAAAGTTAAAAAAAAAAATTAAAATATATAAAATAAATTAAAAAAAAAAAAATATGTTAAAATTTGTTTGAGTGTGTAAGTGTATTTAAAATGTACTCATTTGGACAGTGAAATAAAAAAATGTTAAAAAAAAAAATAATAATAATAATAAATTGTTACTATATTTATAAATTCTCTATTAATAAATTATACAAAAGAAGTGCATAATCTTTTTTAATTCTGGAAAGAAAATGTACTAGAAAAAATAATAAATATAAAAAATATATTAATAAATAAAATGAAATTATATCGATACATAAAATTAAATATAAAATGATATTTCTGCAGTTTCAACTTAAATAAAATGAATATGAATGTGGAACACTATATATGTAAATATAAGCAAGTTTTTATAAATTTCTTGCATAGCTTATAAGAATCATTTTATGTTTACCCTTTACCCTGGTCTTTGCTTATTTAGAGAACATTATCTGTGCGCAGTGACAGAACGGATATGAAGGAATCGCATGCATATGAATATAAAGTAATAAATATATATATTCGTATATATAGCTATCTATATAGCCACATAGCCACGCCCCATCAAAGAGCAAACGCCCACGCAACGATGGCAATGGCAATGGAGCTGGGGCAGCGAGCGAGAGGAGCAGCGGCGCAGTGGAGCAAAAGCAGCGCAAATTATTTCTCACCATTTATCTGTAAAAATTCGCATATTAAATAAGCGTGCAACCCAAAATTATCACGGACCTGGCATCAAGGCAGGCCACAGCCATAGTCAGAGCCAGAGTCCCAGCTGGAGTTGGAGTTGGAGCGCCGAGCTGGGCAAGCAACAGGCTCGATCGTAATCTGTAAGTGTTTGCAGCGGCACACGTAGCCGACGCCGATGCGGATGCTGTGGCATGCCATTGACTCGAATGGAGCCATCGAGTGGATGGGCAGCCACAGAGTGAGAGAGAGAGGGAGAGAGAGGAGTGAGAGCGAGTGCGCTTTTATTTGTTTTTGCGCGTACGCAAAGGATATGCCGAGCAACGCCCACTCAGAGTAGGAGCTGGAGGAGGAGGTGGAGATGCTGTGCAGATGCCGATGCCCACAGATGATGATGATGGGGATGATGATGTCGACAACGATTGCGATTGCGCGTTTGGATTACAATAATTTAACATCATCATAATAAAACAATCAACGTAAGCATTTAACTCGCCAAAAGAGAACCCAACTGTTGTGTGTATGTTTTTGTGCATGTGTGTGTGTGTGTGCTTAAGTCGATACAAATCGCATATGCCAAAAGGATAAAGGCTGCACAATAAATTGAGAGGTCATTCCTGCCACGACAAGCGCTGCGACTCTGCCTGGCGCTTGGCCGCAGTTCGAGAATTGCGAATCGAGAATCGAGAATCGCGAATTGCGACGGCGACTTGTGCCAAAGTAATTGATGTGCTCGCCTGACCTGTGGGAGTTTACGAATCACAGATTATCTCAGCCAGACAATGCGCTGCCTCAACCTCATGTCGTCGCTCGTCGCTCGTCGCGTGGAGCTGCGTGGCTCTTGCGGCTCTCTGGCTCCACTGGGTCACGCCTACCGCAGCTAGAAGACATTGTTGCCGATGTCTCTGTCTCTGTCGCTGCCTCTGCCTCTGCCGCTGTCGCTGTCGTTGCTGATGCCAACTTTTTTTTTTTTAGAGTCTGCAGCTCGATAACATTTTCATTGATGTGCAGCTGATATGCAAAGTTATAAAAACAGGTGGCGGCTGCTTTTTTCTACCTCTCCCTCTCTCCCACTCACTCTCCTCCTCCTCCTTTCTGACGGCGACAAAAGCTGCCCGCTAACTAATTCGCAATATGCAAATCGCAGCTGGTTGTGTAATCTGCTCGCTGCTGGCTCCCATGCTCCAGCGTTTGACCTCGCCTGGTCCGATCTTGTGTGAAAGGCTTCGATTCGATTTGAGCAGCCGAAAGCCACAGCTAAAGACCCCAAATGCTGCCTGCCTAATTTATCTGACTCATGTGAGTTGGCTTTTTGTTTCACTCGTTTTGTTTTTCTTTTCTGCCATATCATTGTTGCTGTTTGTTCTTGGCGGTTGCAGGATGCGTAGGCCGTTAAATAAGTGCGGCAAATTATATGGAGACAAGTGCCTGGGCCTGCACCGGAAACCGAAAGGAGCGAAACAGCGTGGGCAGCCTTTGGGATAATTGAAGGTGTTATCGGCGAGCTGAATGCAAGTCTGAATGCTTAAAAAGCTAGATATGGAATCAAAACCCATATGAAATATCAAAAATTTTGAGGATGCTGCGATTGGAGTTTGGAAATATATCTGGCAATAAATATAGAGGGAGATGAGAAGGAGATCTTATATATAATATATTACATTTTTTCTTTTCTTGTTTAATAATTGCTAATATATGGCTTACATATGTATATCATTTTTGTATTTTTGAAAGAGATTCTGAAAAAAAAAGTTAGACTGTTTTTAGTTAACCAATATATCCTAAGATTTACAGCATATCCGTAAATCAATTACGCAGCTCTTTCTTGCTAAAAACTTTTTAAGAATTCTTCTGCTAACAACACGGAATCTTGAGTTCCCTCTAGACTCAACTCCAACCCATTTATAGCTAAACTTTGTTTTTGTCTTGCAGGCATCATATTTCATCAGTTTTCTTGCCGACTTGTGCCCCATCTATAAGTTATAGTTATTCATCTTTCATATTCAATTATCTCTAGCGCAATCTTAGTGATGGCAGGGGCATGTCCTTTGGTCTATAGTCTCTATAGACTCTTTTGCATTTTGTTTAATGCTGAAATTAACCTGAGGTCTATGGCAATTTCAACTGTGATTGCGCCGCGTGATACGCCATGGACCTGCACATATATACATATGGCAAGGCATATATCCGCTTGACAGTGTGCGCACAGATAAAGCCCAAACATAAAAGCGACTGAGGCTACAAACCTGTCAAGATGGCGAGATGTGCCATTTATGAATCGCTGCTGCTGTTGGTGCTAGAGCTGCTGCTGCTGTTGCTGTTGTTGCTGTTGTTGCTGCTGCTGCTGCTGTTGTTGCTACCACCCACAAATATTTGACTTCTCACCTACAATAAATAAAACAATAAACCAGAGTTGTACAACTGGCCAGACAAATGCGAAATACGAATGCAAAATACGTTGCATATTCAATAAATTTCTTGTTTGTTTTAACTATATTTGAGATCTTTATCGTGTATCGATACACACGGCTATTGTTGCTGTTGCTGTTGCTATTGCTATTGCTGTTGCTGTTGCTGTTGTTCTTGTATTTGCATGCCAGTGGGTGAAACCTCGAGAAACAGCAAAAAGTGCAGCAACAAACGCCTGTCACGCTTGGCTAAAAATGGTAAAAATGACAAATGTTTCACAGCGAACAAAAAAAAAAAGCAAAAGCAAAAGCAAAAAAAAAAGTGACTGCAGCAGCAACAACAACCACAGCAAAAAGTTCAATTTCTTAGCGCAGAAC
Source organism: Drosophila arizonae (assembly GCF_054131065.1). Classification (NCBI taxonomy): domain Eukaryota; kingdom Metazoa; phylum Arthropoda; class Insecta; order Diptera; family Drosophilidae; genus Drosophila; species Drosophila arizonae. The sequence continues at coordinate 5,360,984 of NC_142924.1, read as the reverse complement.
ATGACAAGCATGAAACTGTATTATAGCCAAAATAAAAAAATAACAACAGCAACAACAACAGTATGTAAAATAATAACAAAGGCACACACACACACACAATCACATGGCTGACAACATTTTGGCTGCAGTTTGGCAGGCTAAGCAAACAAAAGACTTAGGCAACAAACTTGCAGCGGGCAGCATCATTATTATCAGCAATTTGTGCCTTTTATTGCCCGAAATTGTTCAACGTCCAGCAATAATGCTCAAAACTCGTAATAATAATGCCCGACAAAAATTTGCTTACCTCTCTGTTTTTTTTTTTTTTTTTTTGCATTGTTTTTAAGGCAAACTGCATTATTGGAAAGCGGCGGAAAAACTTTTGAAAAGTGCTTACATGCGAGGCAACAGATAAAAGATGAAACCGAGATGCTCTATAAGGAGGTTGAGTGGATAAAAGATGGTCAGAGTGAGCATTTATATGAGTATGTAAGAGTTTTTAGTAAAGTTCAGTTAAGCCTGGAGTGAGTAAGCTTAAGTGCGTATATTTGTATCTTATTTAGGGTAAAGAACTTTGTCTATTTATAACTCTGCATCGAATATAATATAAATCTATAGTGATATACATATACTAATGTAAGTATTTATATAATTATAGTTACATTTTTCGTATATTTTCCTATTTATATACTCAACTCTTGTCCCTTGATGCCTTGGCTTTCTTCGTCATATGGCTGCTCTCTGTCTCATAGGGTATTCGTGCAGCGAAGAGGATGCCTGATAATTTAGCATACTTACGGCTTTTCGATTGCCTGCAATTTGTTTTGGGCACCACCTACAATTGCTCTCTGCTCGGCACAGCGTTGCATCTACCCTAAGCCAAGGCAACGCCCCCTCCGTTCGCCTGCCCTGCAGCCCCCTGGGCCTATCAACTGCTGCCTGCTGCTTTCAGTGATCATCTTCATGTGTGAGTTTGTGTGTGTGTGTGTTGGCCATAAAAATCAAAGTGGGCTGGCAGGCGATTTGCTCAGTTGTCAGTTGATTGTTGTTGTTGTTGTTGTTGTAGTTGATGTCTTCATTATAATTTCTATATGAGCATCTACTTATATGTGGCCAGAGTTTAAACTTCGATATTTGTGCAATAATAATTTCACTGCGTGGGTTGCTCATGATGTTGTTGTTGTTGTTGTTGTTGTTGTTGTTGTTGTTGTGGAATGGCAAATTGGTTAAGCCCACAAATGAAGGGCTCTCTGTGAGCGCCTTGGCTGCTTGCCCGCCGCCTGTCGATCATTTGTTTTCTCTGACATTTGCAACGCCAGTTAATTGAGATATTTTGCAAATGAATTGACGCCAAGTGTAAAAGTTGACAGGTTCCCTACGTTAGGTGTGAGCCAGCTAGAAAGAGAGAAAGATACAAAGAGAGAGAGAGAGAGCGTGCGCCTCTCTTTATATCGCTACTCACATTATTATTAATTATTTAGCAAATTGAATAGCCCAGTGGCAGTCATAATTTATGATGCTGACCTCCACTTAAGTCCACTCGAATTGATTTCTCTTTCTAGCTCCACTGGCGAACGACTCGCTGTCATTTGCACTCATAGTACAAGCAACTAATTTAATTTTCATTTATCACAACAACTAATTAATTTCCCGCTGAGCTCTTTATGCGCCCGCCCGCAACTAAATCGACGCAATCAGCAGCTAGTCAATAGTTCGTGATGTTGTTGTTGCTGCTGCTGCTGCTGCTGCAGTCGAGAGTTGGACATTTTAATTATTTAAATGCAGCCGAAGGCTAAAGTTCTACAGAAAAAAAAAAAAAAAACAACAGACGCTAGGCGCAGGCCCAGGCGCAGGCGAACGCAAATCATAGCTCATAAATCCATCAAAAAAAAATCGAGAGAGAAAAAAAGCCTGAATAAATATTTCGTATCTGCAAAGAGGCCAGCACCAAAGTGCCATGCAAATGTTGTACAACATTAAAGCGTACAAGAACAATCAAAACATGAATGCCTATTACTTCAATCGAATGCAGTTGCTGTCGTTGCTGTTGTTGTTGTTGCTGTTGTTGTTCTCAAGAGAACAATTGTTTTAGTAGCAATTGTTGCAGTGGCTGCTGTGGCTGCTGTGGCAGCTGCCGTTTCGCCACGACCAGCCGGACAAAATGCCGTGACCGTGAATTCCTTAGAATAATCACAATTTGCAATTGCCATAATAATTTTTATGATTTATTAAACGCATTCAACTCTCGGCCCCAGTCTCCGTCCCAGTCTCAGTCTCAGTCTCGGTCTGTAGGGCACTCGGCCCCGGCCGGACTCCGCGTCTCGTGCGGCTCTTTGTGGGCCGCAATTAAATTGTAAATAAAGCGAGTGACTTTATGTCTGGCTGGCTGGCTGGCTGGCTGACTGGCTATTTATTAAGAATGCATTATTAGATAAACAAGTCGCCAGCCATTACAAATTTCATAAATTTCAGCATGAAAAACAAAAGACTTAGGCAACGAACTTGGGCCAGCGACAATGCAATGCAAACATGAATTATTATTGGCTGTCGCCGCTGTGCATGCCTCTTGACAGTTTACAGTTTTTAATTAGTTGCACGCAATAAAAACGACAAGTGCGCGGTTTTTGTAGACTGCGGCAGCACAGTGGGGCAAAAGTGAGATGAACGCAGTTGATGAAAATTGGGAATTGAGTGTGGAAAAAGCAGCTGGAGAAGATGAAGGAATCGGCTCTTTTACTTTTTAGTGGCACAGTGAAGCAAAGCTGAGAACATTGGGAACAGTGGGAATGCACAGTGGGACAATAGAGTGAGAGGGAGAAGAGACGAGGCTTGAGAAAATTGAGAGGGAAACACAGATATGCAGCAGATGGTCGAGCGTGATGATTTTTGTACACTTTCGAACCACTGTGCGCAGTAAATGAAAAGGCAAATGGAAAGTATTGGCAACCTAGACATATATGTGGCATATAAACTTAATTTATTAATATTTTTACTCACTGTATACCGTTGTGTAGCAATAGATGGAAAGCGTGGCTTATCAGTCAGAGAGAATTGACAACCCAGACAGATAGGTAGCAGATCAACCGAAATTTATGAATATTTTGTAGCACTGCTAAGCACTTTGGCACCACTGTGCTGCTGTGCCACTGTGCCATAATGACTAATTACTGCACAGCTTCCAGCGATGTCAGCACGCGATGTCAGCTTTATGCTTGCCCCAAATAGCTGCCGCACTTGCACTACGTCTAGCCAAAAATCCATAGCGGCAGCAATTTGTGGCACAGTGAGGGGACGTTGCAGCGTCGCAGCGTCGCAACGTCGCGACGTCGTCTGAGGCTAATTAAAAAAGTGTCATCAAAGCGTGGACAGCGCACGTTGCGAACATTTTGTGCCGAGTTGCGTGTCAAAGAGGCAGCATAAAAACGGAGACTTTAAGGCCGCCAGCCGGCAGCATCTGGCCGGCTGGCCCACTGGGTGGCATTTTGTGGCAGCGACAAGCGCATTGGCGACTTTTAGGCAGCACAAAAGCCAACACATGTTGCAAGCAAACGGAGCCAGCTAGCTGGCTGGCGGGCTAGTTGGCAGTTCGCTGGTATGCAAACTATATTCCCATGAACATGAAAACCACTTGCTACAAATTGTCTTACAAGAGCAGCCACTAAAAGCGCAACATTTTAAACGGATGCAGATAACGATCGTCGAACACAAATGGTGCAGAAATAAACACGAGTGTAGATGCAAATCAGTTGATAAGCGCGAGGGGCGCACCAAGCGGATGGTCGGGCTGCTCGACTGCTGCTTAACCCGGCCCTGGCTGCCCGGCTTTGTCCGGCACGTCCAGCTGTCCATCAGGCCGAGCATAAATTGGCACTATGCAAATTAAATTATCAACTGCAATTCGAAACGAGTTTCGATGCCAGCAAATTACTGTCAACAGCAGCCAGCCTCAGCAAAATGCGCAATGAATGCGCCGCTTATTACCAAAGAGCGGCAGCCCGAAGACCGAAGACCGAAGCCCGCAGGAACCGCACTGTTTGCCTTGGCATGATCTGTTGGCCAATTATGTGTAAGACAGGCAGCCAGCCAGACAGAAAGACAGCCGGCCAGCCAGCTTGCTCGCTCAGTGGTCGCATCATTATAATCACGTGTTGATTGCCTTTTAAACTCTTCGGCTCAATGAGCAGTTGCCATGGCAGACTAAGTGGTCCGCGGCGCAATTTCCATGCGAACAAGCGCCGGCTATAGAGAGCGCTAAATGTGTATTATCAGCGCTGCGCGGCGCTGGCTGGCCTTGTTAGCAAATGGTTGACAATTAGATGCTGCCCGGGCAGCAGAATCTAGCCCGAACCTGTTAACACATGATGCCAGCTTAGGTAATTGGAGGCGCCAGCCAGCAGAGGATGATGAGGAGGAAGAGGAAGAGGAAGAAGCTGCAGAGCAAATAGCTCTCTCACGAACTCCAGCTGTTGGTCACTTGGCCAGTTGGCCAAGCTCTTGATGGCCTTTTTGGCCACTCACAGTTGCCAGTTACAAGAAATAATCAGATAAGCTTGAGCTGCATTTCATTTTGGCTCGCTGCTTGTCAACTTTTACACTTGTCAGGCAATGGCAATGCCCCCGCCGCCGCCCTCGCCGCCGCCTGCATTCGTTTAAGGCATATCAAATGCATTTGAGTGTGTCTAACGAAGTCTGCAAATATTAGCGCTGAGTTTGTCAGATTTATGAGCAAATCTGCATCGCTGACCGCATCGAGTCGCGGCTCGCACTGCGTTGCGTCCACAGCCAGTGGAGAGTCCAAGTCTCAGACTCGAGCTGCACTGGAGGCCATGGCGTTAGCCATAAGTGGAACAGTGCGCTGTGCATGTGAGTGTGCGTGTGTGTGTGTGTGTGTCGCCCCCGCTATGGCTGCAAACATTTGTAAAAAGGCGTGAAAATAATTCAGCGTCAAGTGACAGAAATGCCACACACATGGGCAACAGGCAGCGTGCAGCGTGCAGCGTGCAACGTGCAACGTGCAACGTGCAACATGCAGCGAGGCTTCGTGGCAAAAACGAGCAGAGCTCTTAGAGAAGGCTACATGCAGCTAGACTTGTGGAAAAAGAAAAATATTAAGTTATACAAATGGTAATTCCACAAAGAAGTGCGAAAATCGACTGGAAAATTGGCGAAAAATTAGCAAGTGTGAAAATGTTGAAGAAAATTTCTAAACTAGCTAAAAGTTCCTAATGGAAGATGCACTCTAATGAGTGAAAATGAATGTGAGAAAATAAAGTTAAATAAATAGAAAATTTTAAAAATATAAAAATATCTAGATATGAAAGTTTCCTCGAAGATTTATAGAAAAACACTTGACGTTCTTGAATGCAAGAGTCAAGCATAGGCGATTTAGTTTACCAAAGTCACATTTTCCACAAATAAATAAAAAACTGCCAGGGAAAACCGCTAAATAAAGCATATTTGTATATTATATAAGTTATAGCTTTTTTTTAGCGGTATTTCATACTCTACCTTTACACTATTATACTACATGATGTCTACTAGCTTTTATTTTAAGCTCAAGTCTATAAATGTCATTAAATATATTTACTACCCATAAGGCAGTTCAATAAAAACACTTTCCATACCTTGAAAATCTGGAGAGAAGTCTAAGAAACTGCGAAGAAAGTGATTTATAATCTTATTCTATATATTTACATCTGATTATAATGGATTATAATGGGCAGCTCTAAGTCCAAGACTTGCAATAAATCAATCAGAATTAATGTGCCAATTCATTATCACGCGCCCATCCCTAGCTGCGACGCGTGCGAGTCTTGCGGTCTGAGTCGATGATTCATTGGCTAGACCACAAAATTGCGGTCAGTGCGTGTGCGCAGCGAAATCGATTTGTGGAATGCAATGCGCAGCGTCACAGAGGGAGCGAGGGAGACAGGGAGAGCGGGAGAGCGGTAGAGTTGGTGAGTTGCAGAGGGAGGGAGACAGCTTCAACTTGACGCTAATAGCGGTCAGTTATATAAAGCGAGTGACACCCACGCGTACAGCGCACAGTGAGGCTGTCGCTTTCCCGACTAGCCGCGACAGAGTCGGGGCAACATGTTGGAGCAACATGTTGCCGGGCGTTTGTTGTCAACATGCCATGTTGATAGCGCTGTTTAATGATAGCCCGAGTCGACAACACGCGAAAACATTGCCAAATGTCAACTGCTTACCAAATTTGGCCGGCGAATTGTGTCATAATTTGTTGGCAGCGCCACCTAGTGTCTAAAACGTAAAACGAAAATGAAAATGAAAACGAAAACACATCGGAAATTATGCCTGGAACAGTGCCTGGACAAGAGTCAGAGAGCGAACTGCAGCAGCGATCAACGGACACAATAATCAACGATCAGCGATCATTGAGCAAATGGACAGTGCGCTTTTACCTTTTCGGACAGTTCGCCTTGGGGCGGAGCTGCGCCAATCGTGCAGCGGGTCGTGACAAATTTAACCTAATGATCCGAAATTATTGCACCTTAATTGCCCCGGCTAAAGCGACGGCTGTAGCGACGGCTGCTGCAATAGCCGCAACGGCGACTAAATGGAAAATCGACTTGCAAATATTTAGAGAATTTTATTTATACTTTAAATAATTTTTACACCAAATGCCCGCAGCTCGGCATTTGCCTGACAGCCGACAGGGACGGCAGCTGAGAGTGGCCGGGCCCGAGTTTTGTTTTTTTGGGTTTTTTTTTTTTTTTTCGTTAAGGAACTGGCGCTTGGCAGCTCGCCTCGTGGCTTTTAGACTCTCTGTCCGAATTTCAGTAAAAGTGATTTGTAGCTTGGCCAAAATGTTTGGCTCTTTTAGCCGTTTGGGCCGTTTGGGCTGCTGGCTGTTGGCTGCTGCTCTGAGTTATTTCTGCGGCGGCATTTAACGGCCGTTGTCTTTCGGTAGTAACTGTTGACAGTTGAATGCTCGTCGAGAGTTGCATGTCAGATGCCGTCGAGCCGTGCCAACAGTTGCAACTTCGCAACTTATAAACAGTCGAACAATTGGCGGCCTTTTTGGCCGGCGTGTAAAAATTTACACGACCAGCAACAAGCTGCAACACATTTTATGACCTTTTCCAGTTGTTGCTTTGCTTTACTCCTTCTTCTTCTTGCTCTCTGCATTGATACTGATAGCCAAAAATGAGCAGAACATTTGTTGCTGGCTGGTGCCATGTTATGAAAACGCAGCCGCCAAAAACCACAAAAAAATTGAAAAAAAAAAAAATAAAATAAAAAACTGCGGGCTGTTTTGGTATCCAATTGCAATTGTTGCATTCGTTCAGGCCATTTGCCGTTGTTGCTCAAAAGTTCAAAATGCTGGCCTGGGTTGGGTCAGCCGAACCAATGTTGACCAGGTGCCTGTGAAACATCGATTTAAATCTCGGCTCGCATTCGCGTAACTTGAGAACGCCTTCAATAATACAAGCGGCCAAGTGTAATCAGATCAATTAAAACTAATTGTCAGCGTGTTCTCTTGAACCCAACTAAAAATTATATATTAAAATACATCTGAGCTGAAACACAGTTTGAGAAATGTGCAAACATATCGCAGCGATAACAACTCACAAGATAAGCAAGAAAAATACACCTGACTGCTAATAGCCGTAGATAAGAGTGTTTGATATATCTGCGTGTGAGGCGGAGACATTGATAAAGAATGATATGCACAGGGAATGATATATATAGATAAATGGCAAATAATTCAAAGTGTGGCTTTTCGCTAGGTGACAGAATGATATACAAGTCCATTGAGGCGAATAAGTGTGTGTGTAGAGGAGCAGATGTTAAAGATAGATAGACAAAGCTATGAGCGAATAATGTATATGTATGTGGGGTATATGATAATACATATATATCAGCTTAGGAAAGATGAGCTAGATTTATGAATGAATGCAGAAGATTATAGATAATGTGAAATAAATAAATAATTATATATTAAGGGTTACAGTATCTATATATTGGTAAATAATTTATATATTATATATATTAATTATAGATAGCACCTATTAACGATTTTTTTTTTTTTTTTTTTTTTTAATATGTTGCTACTTTTATTTATTTATATATTTATTATTACTATAATTTTTTTCATCTTTTTTTTTACCTAAAATGTGAAATATTTTATTCACTATACTTCTGTATTTCTTGGCATAAAAAACAGAAACTACTGGGAGAAATTGATGGCTTCAGGCCTGAGTATGGGAGTAGGACAACAACAAAATCTGAAATTTTAGTGGAATATATTGAAGAAATACTTTGTCTCTCTATGTGAATATGATTATGAGAAGAGATAAAACATAAATATATTTATTAATTTTTTTTTTTTTTATCAGACGCCAAATTAGTAAAAGTGATGATAGATGAATATAATATTGATTGATTTGAGGCACATAAATGGAGAAATTTAAATCAGATTTAATATATATAAATTTCCTTTTATAGAAAACATGATTAGTAAAAGAGATAAAGTTAAACATAATATTGATTGATTTGAAATATACGAAAAGCTTAAGACAATCAAATGATTAGTTATTTGAATATATTAATATACTCTAATAGGTAGCTATAAGCTGTTGTTGTGTTTGTAAGAACAGGAATAGCGCTCTCCCAATGCTCGCTCTGATCTCTGTTATTTCGAATTTTGTAATCTATTAACATATATACTTATATATAAATATATATACTTATAACCACACACTTATTCAATCTATGAGCAAACTTGCTTACACGCTCGGCCAATCCTTTCCTGCCTGGCTAACAGCTCAAGCCATATTGATTGAAAGTTTCCTATATCAATATCGTCTTATATCATAATCCAGCCGATCATTGAGCTACCCATGTTATCTGGAGCATTATCTTAAGCCTTTGGCCACTCTTATTAAGCACAAGTAGCTGGAGTAGCATGCTCTAGTTATTTCGCCATTTCCAGCTACTTGAACTCCTTAAGCCGATTGCAATCAGCAAACACCTTCGACTAATCCGCCACACTTCACATGCAGCACAAATCAAGCGAGTCGAACGAGTTGCGGGGCCACTAATAAAACGGCAACTTAAATAAAGCCACAAAATTAAATAAATTATGACAAATATTTAAATGGAAATCAAAATGAAAAACTCAAAGAGTCGACAAGTCGACAATATCTAGAGCCGGAGCGCCACTTGGCTGCGCACACAATGCAGCTGAAAGTGAAATTTATTGATCGTAAATCCGTAGACAATATCGATTAGTTGCTGGGTGGGTGTGGCCCGGGGTGGCCATAAAACCGGCAAATGGCAAACGGCAGCCGCTGCCCCAACTATGGAGCCACAGTCACAGCCACAGCCACAGCCCGCCCGCTGCTCGTGGCGAATCAGCTGCAGGTGCATAAATTAAAGTGCGAAAATTCTAATATTAATGATATCGCGCAGTCGAGCAACCATTATGCGACTCCAGCAAGCAGGAAGCCAAAAGTTGTTTCAACTAAATGTTGGCTAACATGCAATAACTACACACACACACACACACACACACACAGAGAGCGCTTGTAGTGGTAATTGATTCAATGTGCTCGTTGTGTGTGGGAAAGTTTATTTGCAACGCCCACTAATAAGCTAAAGCAGTGCATGACAATACAATTCTATTGTTATACTCTTTCGGAGTAGAAGGCATATAAGCATTCGTGTTGCGCTTGTAGATGAGCAAAATGGGAAGTGGCGTTCAGAGAGTAAGTCTGATTCGAAATATGTAATACGTATTCAGACTCTTCTATAAATGGTTCGGGTATGTAGCTATAAAATATATAAAAATTGTAAGTGAATATTCTATCTGTTAATAACATAACTCGGTTAATTAAGTCGGTCTTACTACTCTGTCTCTCTCTTCTACAGGTACTCTTACTAAATTTTCAGTATGATACATAAGGCCATAAATCCATTCAATTTCTGCCTGATTCATTTCTTAATAACTGCTACAGATCTTCAGCTAAAAATATACATATTTTCTACTTTGATAATTATATTTAAAATCTGTAGAATTTAATCTTATTAGCATTATATATAATGTATAAAATTATCACAAGCCATTAAAAAGAAGTCTATATACGATATACGTATTTATGTAATATAGCAAAAAATATTCAATTAATGGAATACAGCTCTACAGCTCTTCTCTTCTCTCAAATCCCATTCGGATAGAGTATATGAAGTTCGTTAGTTTCTGGCTATGCTTTCGCCATTATGTTTACCATTTAAACGATGGCAAGCGCTAACGAGCAGTGGCAGCAGCAGCAGCAGCAGCCATAGTCACAGCCGCAGTCACAGCTCCAGTAACAACAACAACAACAACCACGACAACAATTGGCCAAGTTGAAGTCGGCCATTTATATAGCAATTAATAAGCAACTATTCATACATATGTAGATATGGCATACAATTGAACCTAATCAAAATATAACACAAGTATTTACGATCTAAATGTGTGTGTGTGTGTGTGTGAGTGTGGCGTTGTGTGTGGCATTTGGTTGAGCAAGTTCGTTGCCTAAGTCTTTCGTTTAAAACAATCAGTCATACGATTAGTTGATTTAATTTAGATTCCTTCTGAGGGCCCATTGACAGTTTATCGGCCTGCGCCTAGCAAATGCTCTTTTCTGCGCCTTTTCCAGCTGTCGTCGTCGTCGTCGTCGACGTCGTTGCTGGCTCGTTTTTGGGGCTGCCTTGTCGATGCTGCGCTGCGATAAAGTTGTCAAAGCTATTTTTGTTGTTGAATTTTTTTTTTTTTTATTTTTTTTTTTTTTGGCTGGCTATAAAAATTTTGTATGTACGCCTGCCGCAGCCAACGAATGGCAATATGCGCTTGGCCCGGGACTGCCTGGGCTGCCAGGCTGCCAGGTTGCCAGGTTGCCAGTAGATTTTTGTGGCTTTGCCTCTTTTGCCAGGCTGCGCGAGCTGTTGAATGTCTAATGTCGTGACTCGATTAATGAAATGTTGCACCAACAACAACAACAACAAGAACAACAGCAGCAACGAGCGACAAGGAAAATGCAACAAGAATTATAAAAAGTTATAATAAAAGCATTGACAGTCGCTTAATGGCCAACTATTGTCGCTGCCAGCCGTTTCTAATAAGCCACTTTAATGGCCAGACTAATTAGATATACACAAGCATAAGTAGACTGGATCAATCTATGAATCTCTCTACAAAGGCAGATAGACAGAGCGCGATAGATCTATCAATATAGCTATGATCTTGCTCCTCTTCTTCCACTAGCTTTGCTTGAACTGAAAGCTAAATATCAAATAGAGAGGGGAGAGAGAGAGTGTGAGAGCATCTCTCAACTGATTTGTTATCTTTCTAAGTGAACTTTTGCCTTTCTCACATTTCCTTTTAGCTAGGCTTGAACCATAAGCTTATAGATATAATCAAACATAGGACTGAATTAATTATTTTATATATGGATGAGACAGAGAGAGAGAGAGAGAGAGAGAGAGAGAGAGAAAAATAGAGAGTAAGTGAATTAGAATATATAACAGAAGCATTCGAACATATCATTCCATATCATATCTTTGCTCAGTTTTAATGAGAGACAGAAAGAGAGTTCTTCTTCTTGTTCTTCTTCCCTCATTCCCTTTAACCTTGCCTTGAGCAAAGTCGGCGCAGTTGACAAAACTGATCATCAATATCAAATTAACGCACTTGATTGCCTTAATAATATAGCTATAATATAACTGTACAACAACAACGACAACTTCAAGCAACAACAACAACCACAACACTCATTGTTCAGACAATGCGCTGGCAGCTCTATCAACATCTTCATAATAAAACAATCAACGCACAATCGACGCCAAGATCAAGTGACTTTCGCATAGACAAAGCTGCAGACTCCTCCAAGCGCAGACTCCAAGCAGATCTTAGCCAAAGTCTCAGGCCTTCTGCTTAGCCTCATCCTCACTTGAGCTTGAATCTTGGCATTTCCTGGCATTATGCGCGCTAAATTGAGAGGTCAACTGTGCGAGTGTGTGACTGTCTGTATGTGTGTGTGAGTGTGTGTTTGTTTCCTGCCTGAATGTCTGCATGTCTGGCCGTCCGTCTCGCGCTTCGTCTGTGGCTTTTGGGCCTGTGCCAAAGTAATTGATGTGCACGCTTGACCTGTGGGAGTGAACATATTGCAGATAATCTGCAACGCAGACAATTGCCTCAATGAATTTTTTATAAGTCGCCGCAGCGCAAAATAAATATGTACACAATATACTACTCTTGTCTCCCTCCCTCTCTCTCTCTCTCATACACACTCTCTGAACTTTTTCTTATTTTCATCCATGCCCCATAGTTGTAAAATGTGGCCCATTGTTTTCAAAGTTGACTAGCTTTGCATTTGATTAAGCGCCAGGCAGTGTTTAAATATTTATTGCAGCGTTTATTAAACGCTTTTCACCGCAGCTCATCAAACGCTCGAAGACAATGAAATATAATAGAAATTCCACTCACCGCAAATTAGCCGCATTCGAAAGACGAACAGAAATAGTTAATGTGGGCGTTTACAGATTTATGTTGTATAGACCGAAAACCTGACTGAGAATACTGCATAAATAAATATTTGTTGGCAGCTGTGCACAGTGGAGTTGATACGCAGCTGAATATCATTCACACATGCTATTTCAAATGATTGCCTGAACAATAGAAATTGGGAATTCGGATTTTAATGATTTGTCTTGAAGCGTGTTTGAAAACAGAAGCAGCTTGATGAGAACCTATGGAATATATCGAATATATGAAATAATACACTTTATTCAGATGAACTGAAATCGAGAATCGAAATTGCGATTAGAAGTTTATTTTTTCCTGTACGCTATCGCTCTCCTCTATCGCTCTCTCTATCTATCTCTAGAAGACAAATTTAGTGATCGAAAGATGCATCACTTCGTCTATTTTTATCTGGAAATATACTTCGACTCTCTCTCTCATTCTATCGGTCTTTCTCCGTGTCGCTCTATCTATTTCTATTTCTCTCTCTACATTTCATATCGCTCTCTCTCTCTCTCTCTCTCTCTCTGATTTCTCTGTATCCTATTTCTGTCTCTCTCTTTTCTTCTCTTTCAGCTCTTTCTCTATCTCTCTCTCTCACTGTACCTCTCTCTGCCTCACTGTCTTTCCTTCTTTATCTTTCCCTCTCTGTCAGCACTTTCCTTCTCTCTAACTCTTATCTCTACCTATCTCTCCCTCTCCCTGCATCAAACACTATCTCTCTCTTTCTCTCTCTCTATCTTTCTTCCTTTGTATCTAACTCTCTCACATCCGTCATCCCTCGACTTTAATCCATTCCGATCTCTAAGTTATCTAAACCATTTCTATACCTAAACTTTCCACTCTATGCCCACTGTAAATGATTTAATGAGCGCTCATAAATGTTTCTTTAAAGACAGAAAAAAAAAAAAAAAAAACAGATTCAAAAAACAAAAAGCTTACATACATTTGTAAACTCATCAGCATTTCGTGCAGACAAGAGTCGTAGCTTCAATCAGTCGGTCCATCAGTCAGTCAGTCAGTCAGCCAGTGGATGTTTCTCTCATGTTTGGCCATTTTACAAGAAGACGAGAGAGAGAGAAACAAAACATTTCTAATTAATTAGTCGAGGTTAATGAGCCGCTATTAATAAACATGTTTATTTATGGTGCTAAAAATACAAATTCCATAAACATTTATAAATATATATATTTATATACATATCTGTGGAAAACTTTCTCTCCAGCTGATTGCATAATTCATTATGAGCTGGGAGGCCCATCTAACGATCTATCTAACAATCTGTCTATTTTAAACCAACTACCTATATAGGCATCTATCTATCGATGTATCTATGAATTATGCAGAGCAAGTACAGTTGACACCATAAACACTTAATTAACGCTTTGGCGCTTTGACTCGGTTTCCGTTTCAATGCAGGCTGCGAGGCTCCTGGTTATGGCCAGGCATTCACTTTGCCATGCGCCATCTAAGGCTATCGGGGCACTGTTGCCAGTTGCAGCTCCTTTCTCAGCGCCAGTTGATAATGATGAAGGCTGGCTGGCTGGCTAGCTGGCCGGCCATTTAGAAATGAAGCGGGGGCAGTTTCTATATATCGGCTTCCCATGCTAACTGTACCTCGTATTGTCTTGCCAATTTGCCGCCAAAAAAAAAAAAAAAACAACCTGTCGGCCCTGTCGCCAGTCGACTGGCTAAAATGGAGCCCAGATTGCGCCCGATATGAGCCTTCAGAATGCGACAGTTCATTGTCTTTGCGAGCGGCCCAATAAATGCAGCTTAGATTTTTTTCATTCAATAGTTTTTGTTTTTCTTGCAATTTAATTAACGATTACTTATCGCTGATTATGTCAATGAGAGTGAGAGCGACAGAGCGAGAGAGTGAGAGGGAAGGGGTGAGTTGGCCCACGCAGTTACTACAATATATAAAATGCATTGCGTGTTGAGTTTTCTAATTGGATTTTACAATTTTCACACCACAAAAGGCTGCGAGTGGCTCCGAGTTGGACTTCAGCTACGATTCCAGCTCCAGCTTCGACTTGGGCCTGTCAACCATTTCGAGACGCGTCAACGCTGCATGTGGGCAGCTCAGCTCTAGTTGTTGTTGTTGTTGCTGTTGTTGTAGGTGTTTGGTATTCGTGCTGTAGTTGTTGTTGTTGTCGTTGCTGCTGGAGCTACCGTTGGCAGCCGCTCTTTGTCCAGCCATAATGGAGTGTGACTAATTAATAAATTAATTTCGGCGTTGTCTCATTTGTAATTTCAATTTGTCTAATAGGATTTCATGTTTTGACCATTTTTGTCGAGAGCTCCCTCTCTATCTCTCTCTCTCTCTGTTTCGCTCTCGCGGCACGAAATGAAGTTATTTTTTAGCTCGTCTAATTAAGCGTGAAGTTGCGACTTAAAAGCTGCCATTAAACTGAATCTTTATGTGGGCGCTGCATATGTTTAACCATTTGATTATACATGTTTGATGTATCAATGTTTTATTCACAGCATTTATTTTTTTATTATACCCTGAACCTATTTTCAATGGGAAATCAGGGTATAATGGTTTTGTTGAAATGTATGTAACAGGGAGAAGGAGGCGTGGCAGACCCCACAAAGTATATATATTCTTGATCAGGGTGACGAGCTGAGTTGATTTGGCCCTGTCCGTCTGTCTGTCCGTCTGTCCGTCTGTCCGTCTGTCCGTATGTATGAACGCGTCGATTTCAGAAGATATAAGAGCTAGAGACTTCAAATTTTTTTTAAAATGTCCGTAATTACAGCGCGCATATCAAGTTTATCATTAAAATTCGATAACTCATCCCGATCTTTTTTTATCGATAAAAAACCTTATCGAAAACTAGTTATAAAATTATATCTTCTACACCTTTATTTCTAGAGTCTCCAAATTTTTAATGTATGCTTACATGCAATTTATACAATTTCGGTTTTTGTTAAAATTTACCCCCCACCCTTAAATTCACCCCCTCACCCTCACTTTTGTAAAAAGCGTATTTCAAATACTAGAGACTTGTGCTTTGGCAATTACATGCATATCCATGTTATAATCATAATCTGAAAGTTTCATGAAGATCGTACGCCCATAAAAAAAGTTATTAAACAATTAAGTTCTCATAGTAAGCGCACACTGCAGCCCATGCGTGTTTATGCGTGGGTGCTTGTGTGTGTATGTGTTTGTGTATGTGTGTGTTTGTGTTTGTGTATGTGTGTGTATGTGTTTGTGTATGTGTGTGTGTATGTGTATGTGTGTGTGTATGCGTTTGTGTATGTATGCGTGTGTGTGTGTGTGTATGTGTGTCTGTATGCGTGTGTGTGTATGTATGCCTGTGTGTGCGTACGTGCCTGTGTGTGTGTGTGTGCGTGTTTCTTGTGTAAGCTGAAAGACGCGAAAAATTATTGAAATATCTATTGCTCCAAGGGTTCAGGGGATCTCGTAGTCGAGCAGTCTCGACTAGAGCTTTCTTACTTGTTTTTATTTAGTTGTCTGCTGGAGCTAGATCCGCAACTGAATAAGTGATGAGATTATTTATGAAATATGTTATTATGCGATTACCTTATAAGCGGAGAGGGCCCATGTATCTTAGTAGAAATTATATACCTAGGCAGTAAGGGAGTTGCAGTCAAGAGTACACGACTAGGAGATTCTATCAGGATTAACTTTAGTTCTAGTTGAGCCATCTTCATGCAATTTTAAATCCTTAATCTTGACATTATGACTCAATGACTCAAACTTTTCTTCTGTTTATTAAAGGGAAAATGGAATTAAAACTTATAAATATGATATAGTTAGATGCTATAGTTTAATAATTATGTTTACAAATGAGCGAACAATATTTATTACAGTCGAATCTCGATAACTTTTACTCCGCAAAATAAAAAATCGCAATAAATCGAAAAAAGTTCGATCCCCTTGAAAAAAATCGCGAAAATGAATAAAAACTGATCTCCTGCCATTTCGAGTTATCGGGACTCGACTATATTTTATTTTTATTTTTTTATTTTATTTTATTTCTATTCTTCTTATTAATAATTGGAAAAATGGGAACATATATGGATCAAATGTTAGATCCCATTGGCTATACGAAATAAATAAACTCAGATTGCATACATCACAAGAGTTTACCTCAACTCTCAGTTATTCAATGCCCGATCTCAACGGTAAATACCTCATCTATAAGAACAAATGAGCAAGACAAAGTGCAATCTATCAGAATCTGAGCAGAACTCAAGCCACATGAGGAAATATCACCCAACGTGGCAATAGCTCAGGCTGCTGACGCAAGTTATGAGCGTTTAAGTTCCCTTTTGGCTTATATAGCTTGGCAGCCAAATATTTTACATCACTTGCTGCGATTTATTATGTAGCACGGCAAACAGCAAACAGACAGCAAACATCGACAGCCGCAAACTTTCAAAACTCGACGTGAGACAGACAGAGCAACAGCAGCCACAATGGCTATCAATATGTCAGTCTCTCTTACTCACTCTCTCTCTCTCTCTCTCTCTCTCTTGCTTTACAGGCGACAGGCGTTGGGTATATCATATCAGCAGCTTAAACGTTTAATCACGCGTAGACATTCGGGCGAGATAAATGCAGAAACGAAAACAACCCAGAAATCAAAAGACACGAAAGAGAAAGAGAGAAAAAACATGCAAAATCAGAAAACAGAAAAGCAAAAATTCAACAGCAGAAAAAAAGTAATTACAAGAATCAGGCCAACAGCAACAGCAACAACAACAACAATTGCTGTGACAAATCTGCAATTTTTTATTACCAACTGTTGTTGTTGTTGTTGTTGTTGCTGCTGCTGCTGCTTGTCAAGCTGCAAAATGATCGAAGAGCTGCATATGAAAATGCGAAGCAATTGAGATTGATGGCTGGCCGGGCCAGGCTCAGGGCTGCCAGTGGGCTGTTGGGGGCGTGGCATGCCGTGCTGTTGTTGCTGTTGCTGTTGTTGTCGTCGTCATTTGCAGGGCCATTTTGCATTTGTCTCGACTTTTACATGAAAATTACAAAACTACTGGCAAAACACAAACACACACACACACAGAGATTTCATATGCTGCGTAGGCAGCCCGAGCTGGGGAAGATGTAGGAAAGAGGCGGAGGAGGGGCGGGGCAAGGTGTCTTGCTGGCACATGCCAAAAGCCAGCAAAATTGTGTCGCCAATTGTGGAGTGCATGCGTTGAGCGGGGGAGAGCCGGCAAGGGGCAGCCGCATACAGTGTCAAGCCTGGCATGACGCATGTGCGGCAAGCGCGCGGAATTCATGATCAATGACTGTGCACACACACGCCACAAGCGGGCGCCGCACAACCGCAAAACAAAACACACACAACAGCAATAATAGTGCAACCAGACAATGACAACAACAACAACGGCAGCTTGCAACAACAACAACAGCTTGCAACTACAACGACCATCAGAGCAAGCGGGAGACACAAATTAATGAACACTTTGGTTGACATTTTAAGGACAAGTTCGGCAGCGGCATTTTATGCTTTGTTTTTGCTTGCATTTTTTGTGCGTGGCATGCCACAAGAGGCATGTATGTGTGTGTGAGTGTATTTGTGCAGTGCCAAAGTTTGATAACGTGCAAAAGAACAATGAGTGATTGAACACAAGCGCTAAAGTATTTTTTGGATATTGAGTGTCTGCTAATAGACAGACAGCAGAAGATGCACAGATGGCCGAAACAAGGATGTTAAGAAAATATTAAGTTAAGGTATAGGAGTTTACAAAAGTAAAAGGTTAAAGATTATTTTTAAGCAGTGAATCCATAAAAATGGAAAATCAGGGTATAATTGTTTGATTTAAATGAATATATTGAATGATTCAAATCTGTTATATACCTGATTCCAGAGTCTTCTATCAAACCAAACTCAAGGCATCTTACCACATCCATAACCACTTGCAGCATGAGTTACTCTGATAGTCTTCATTCTTTTATATACATACTTAAAGAAGTCTAATATGAATACTTGCCAGACCGCATTCTTCCCTTGAGAAATACTCGAACTCTTCCATAGTTCATAATCTCATTTCATATAAAGTTTTTCCTTGAAGCTCACAGCATTTATTCTCTACACCCACACATTATCAATTACCATTATCAATTATCAAATCAAACCCGAATTCTTTTAGTTCATGTGTTATTAATAAGAATATGTAAAGAAGCTATAATTGAGTAATTTAATTTTGGATCAGCCGGCAGAAAATGTCTACAAGGTATTAGACTGCTTACGTACTGCCTGTCTGTTGAGCTGTCCTGGGAGATTTATTTGCAGACTGTTGGTATGCTAAGTTGTCTGTGTATTAGGAGGTTGCAAATGAAAATGAAAAACTTCCTTCATTCATTCATTCCTCAGCTTAAGCCATGTTTACTCAAGAAACTGTTGGCTGTGGATTGTGGATCGCTGCAGATCTTAGATCTGAATATGCTTGCTATTCATAAGAGAGTTCAAGTCATCTGTCCAGCTCTGTCGTGTGGTCTATGAGCTGTAGCAACTTTTGCTTATGCCACTGCAGAGCTGCAGCCAAGAACTTAACTTCATACACTCTGCTAACATTCTAGCACGGCTCATGACCAGAGATAAATTTAGAGTCTCTCTAGACTGTTTTCAAATTTACATCTAAATATCAGACATATACTGTCTATACAGTAATGCTTGAGAGCTTCTCATTCTCAAATCTATATATATCTCCCCTACCATCAAAAAAAAAAAAAAAAAATGCCAGCAACAGCTTCACTTAGCTCTTACATCTATCTCTGGTCATTAATCAACAGTTGCTCATCTGTCGAACATCCTTGAACTAGCTTGTCTTATGACACACACACACACACACACACACACACACACACACACACACACACACACACACTTCAGCTCACTTCACCTCGGCCTCCTGCTGCCTACACACAGCAGCAGCAACTGCTGGCTCTCTGCTAATTAACTGGCTAACTGCCGAACTGGCCTGACTTTGTTTGACTCGGCAACATGGCTCAATGTGGCCCACGAGTCGCGACAGGGCTCAAAAGTCAAGCCAACTAAATGTGGGGGAGTTGCGGCCCAGAGGCAGCTCGAGGCAGTTCGAGCAGCAGCAACATGTATGTAATTCAATCAATTGAACTGACTGCAACAGCAACAGCAACAGCAACAACAACGGCAACAACAACAACAACAGCAACAGTCAATGACAATTGGGGGCAGCAGAGGCAAAGGTAAAGGCAGAGACAAGGCTAGAGACAACAGACAGAAGGAGAGAAAAATGCTGACAGCTTCGGACCGCTACAAGGGTCACCTAATCAATGGGTCTGCAGCAGGCTGCTGCTGCCTCAGTTGCTGCAACTTGTTGCTGCTGCAGCTGCAATAAGTGGAAGCTCTTTGAAATTGTTGCACATTTACGACTGCAACGGCAACTGCTGCGATTGTGAGTGGGTGCTGTGGCTGTTGCTGCTGCTGTTGCTGTTGCTGTTGCTGTTGCTGTTGCTATTGCTGTTGCTGCTGTTGTTGCGTGCTACGACAACAACGTGTCAGCGCCAAGTGTCAAGTGCAGCGACGATGACAATGGCAACACTGCAATACGGCTAATGAGCTTATTTACAGGAAGAGCTACGGCCAATAGCCGTGGTCTAAACCGGATGTGAAATGTTAGAAAGAGAAGATTGTTGCTGACTCACTGAGGATGTTAGCAATTAAGATGAGGATGAGCTTTAGAGGGATTAGGATGATGACAGAAGAGTTAACAGACGAACACTTAGAAAAGCAGAGAGAGAGAGAGAGGGAACGTAGAGCGAGCAAGAGAGACTGGGACAGATAGGATGAGAGAGAGAGAGAAAGAGAGAGAGAGAGAAAGAGAGAGAGAGAGTCCAGCAGACTGGAATGGATAAAATAAGAGAGAATGAGACTGGGATAAATAGATGAGAGGAAGAGAGAGAAAGATAGAGAGACGGCGACTTGGATAGATAGAATGAGAGAGAGAATAAGACAAAAGGAGATTAGGATCGATTGAAAGAGCGAGAGAGAGAGAGAGTGGTAGACTGGGATAGACAAAATGAAAGAGAGAGAGAGAGGGAGAGAGAGAGCGGGAGACTGAGACAGATATAATGAGAGAGAGAGAAAAAAGAGAGACAGAGAAGAAGAGAGAAAGAGAGAGGGAGATTGGGATAGATTAAATGAGAGAGGGAAAGAGAGAGAGAGAGAGAAGTTAAGTTGAATTCAAGAGAATCGTAAAGAAAAGTCTTTGCTGTTTGCAACATCCCGAAATTGGCTATACGTAAATAGGGCTATATCTACTTCAAAACCCCGTTTACTATATTTAAACTGAACAATCTCTTAAATCATGTATTACGTATGCGACCAATAACCAGGCAATTGGCAATATAAACACAAATTGGCAAACTTCCTTAATTCTTGCAACGTTTGTGCTCGGCTCACGATTCCAATTGGCAGTTGCCACGTTTTGGCCAAGTTTTCGATTTGGCGACCACAATTTGCGGGGCCATAAATCAAATGCCACAAACGAAAGTAAAATGTGCAAGTAATTACAAATTAAAAGCATTACAATGCGAAAGGGGGAAGGGGAGTGGGGGGAGCTGAAATTGGCGACATTGTGAGGTGATTTAATGAAAAGTCCATGGAATGGAAAAATCAAATTGAAATTATATAAAAAAAAAAATTTCAAAAAATAAAGGAAAAACAAATCAAAGAAAAAGCTGAGCGCGCGGGAGGGGAAAACTAAAGAAAATTAAAGTCACGGTTTCTAGCGTGTAAAGTTGCTGTTGCTGTTGTAGTTGTTGCGACACTTGCACAGCAGCAGCAGCAACAACACTTAACCGTAGAATGTAAATGTCTTTCTGGTCAGGTTTGTGTTGGCCACAAAATCCAAATTGCCATCACAGGCAACACACCATAACAACAACAATAAAAGCAACGACAGCAAGTGCAGCAGGCAGCTGCCAGGAGGCGGCAGGCAGCAGGCAGCAGGTTGCAGCAGTTGCAAGCTGCCTCATCAATTGATTAAATTTGCAGCGCATTGAGATACTTTGGCCAAGACGCTGATCTCGCCGCTGCCTTTCACTTAGGAGCAACCAAAAAAAAAAAAAAAAAGCCAGAAAAAGCTAACAGTGCACGATTTTTATTTATTTAGATTTAGATTTCGATTCGAGTGCCCGCAATACGCCGTCTGTCGTTCGTCGTCCGCTGTCCGACCTCTCCCATCAACAGCAATCAGCCAGCAATTTGTTTGCCGTTGCTGCTGTTGTTGTTGTTGTTGCTGCTGCTGTTGGTTATGGACAACGCACAGACAGAACCCGAAAACGCGAATTGAAATGTTTAGAGCGCGTCAGCAGATCTACAAAACAATAAGCATGTTTTTGTCATTGACCATTTTTGGCCATAGAGAAGGAAAAACACACACACAAAATAATCGCTGATAAGATCAGCAACTGCAGCAGCAGCAGCAGCAGCAGCAGCAGCAGCAGCAGCCGGTAGTTGGGTGGTTGAGGAACTGGAGGGAGGCAGGGCAAGGCCCACCAACAACGATGTCCGCATCCGCGTCGCCATCAACGCCATTGTGAGGCTGTGCAAACGGCAGTCAGGTGTTGCTTTTATTGTTTTACAATCACCAAGCGAAAAACAACAAAAACAAAAACAATAATACACAAAATAAGGTAAAGAGCCAACACCAATGGCCACAGCCAGAGTCAGAGCCATGGCTGAGACTCTGCCAACTTCTTGGGGGCTCATCGATAGCGTCTCTTGCTGTAACTTTCACAAAAACCGAATCTCAGCCAGGCTCAGGCTCAGGCTCATGCACAGGCCATAAAAGCGCACCACAATTCAAATAAAATGAAAATAGAATCAAATAAACTTGCTGGCAAACAAAGGCCATAGCTGAAATCAAACTCCGCGCCACTGCCAGCTCGGGTCATAAAGAAATCCCGCCAGCGAAACGACAAGTCGCGAACTGCGATCGGGCCAAATGCAAATTTTTCTCTTGCTTTTCTCAAAATGTTGCCAGCCTTACAGCAACAGCAGCAGCAACAACAACAACAACAGCGGCAGCAGCAGACCTAGACCTGACCTAATGCCATGGACGGCACTGTACTGCAGCAGAGCTTCAGCTATGCTCAAGCTGCAGCTATTATTTACAGCTGCAAGGCTAGCTAGCAAACATGTCCTGCTTTCTCAGGATATTTGTATAAAATATGCCAGGTATATCTAGAGAGCCTTTACACTAAATATATGAATTTAAGTATATAATGTATAAATTGATTATGGTTCCTGTTATAAGATTTTCTTGTTAACTATTCTTAATTGAAACTTGAAAAAAAAAAAAACCAATCCGTCTATAAGATCAGCATTCAATTCATTATCAGTCAATATTATCATATAAATAAACAAATTAAAAATCTATCAAATTTTTCCTGAATCTTTAGCAAAAGAATTGCTTGATTGATTCTTCGTTATTTTTTACTTCACTTAACAAAACAGCTCATATGAGTTTATTATATCAGTGATTATATCTGAAACTCGTATTCTTGTACTCTAAGAACTCATTTAAAATTTTTGAGAAATTTCTTTTCTTACCGAGATATCATGGGTTGAGTTCACTCTGCTGCTGCCTTTGAGCGCCTCGCTCAGGTTAACTTATGACTCTTCGAAAGGCAGCTCATGACAACAGACGTGACTTTATAGAGCTGTATGTATGTATGTAAAAATATGATGTATAATAAATTTAAAAAAAAAAAAAAAAAAACAAAAAAAACAAAAAAAAAAATTTTTTATTTTAACTGAATCTTGTTAACATTTATGGGCCTGTCTCTAAAATCTAAGAAGTGTTTATATTCATAAACTGAATCTATTTAGGCAACTTCAAATATATTAAATTAATTTAATTTAATTCCATAAAATAAATAAAACAAATTATATATTTTGATATAAATAATAAAATAAATATGTACATCTATGAATATTTTATACTCATAAAATAAATCTGCTTAGGCAACTTCAATTATATTAAACAAATTTAATTTAATTTCATAAAATTAATAAAACAAATAATAAATAAATTATGATAATAAATAAAAAAAAATAAAATAAAATAAATATGTACGTCTATGTATATTTTATAATCATAAAATAAATCTGCTTAGGCAACTTCAATTATATTAAACAAATTTAATTTAATTTCATAAAATAAATAAAACAAATAATAAATAAATTATAATAATAAATAGGAAAATTTAAATAAAATAAATATGTACATCTATGAATATTTTATACTTATAAAATAAATCCGTTTAGGCAACTTCAATTATATAAAATTAATTGAATTTCATTATATTAAATAATTAATTATATTTCTGTCCATCTAAGAATTTTGTATATCCAGAAAATAAATCTGTTTAGCTAACTTTGGGTATATTTAATTAATTATATGCTGCACGCTCTCACATAAATAATAATATTTCTATATACAAAATCATGCTCTTTGATGCTCTGCAACTTTTCGTTAGCTTCTTTAACTGTTCTCTCCCCAGCCAGGCTAAGTTGCTAACCAAATTTGTGGCCTTTAACTTGGCTAGCTGTATGCGCTGGGACAACTTTTCCCACATGAACTTGCCTAATTAACTGGCCACATTGTGCAAGTCTCAAAATTGTTGCCTACTTGCCCCATTTCGCTCAAGCGCTCAACCGGCCCGTGCAACGTGCCTCACCAGTTGCCGCAGTCAGAGTCGCAGCCAGAGCCAGAGCCAGAGTCAGAGTCAGAGTCAGAGCACAAGCAACAACAGCAACAAATGGCCATCAAATAAATCAGCCAGGTTTAAGAACGCACATGCAAAACACGTCGCCAACTCGTTCCGTCCGCAACATTCGAGCGTCCAAGTTGGCCATTTCGGTTATCAGAGTGCGCGTTTTAATGAGTTCGAGTACGTTTTATGAGCGTGGCTAAAGGCAAACTCTTGAGAAATCCGACAAACGCACCAAAGTGGAATGCACACAAAAATGTTAGAATCTTGCCGCAATGATAAACTTTCGCAAAGGAAAGCAGCCAAACACACACAGAGAGAGAGAGATGAAACCCAAGCTGGAACTGAAAGATGGGAGATGGCAGATGGGTAGATGGGCCAGATGGAGCCAAGCAGCAAACACTTCAAGCCAAAAGCCAACAACAACAACCCGCAGAGCTCATCATAATCAACTGCGATGGCGACGGCCTTATGATGATTGTGATTGGTGTCGTTGCTGTTGCTGCCGTTGTTGTTGTTGTTGTTGCCTCACCTGAGGCTGAGCGACTCTGTCTTGAGTCTGAATTGCTGCCCAGAGAGTCGGGCACGTACGCAGATACATTTGCCAAGATACAAAGACGCACTTGCTCTGCTCCGCTCCGTTGGCACGTGAAGAGCCAGTGGCAGCAGAACGCGACGGAATTCATGAATGAATTCAATGGAATGCCAACGAGCAGCTCCAGACGTCATCCGACTGTTAGGCAACAGCCTCCACTCACAATTTGCATTGCCTACTTTTCGGCTGACAAATAAATTGGGCAGAGTTGTAGCCGGTTATGCAGCCATGCAGCAGGTTAGAGCCGGCCTATTTGAAAGTGCTGGCAGCACGGCTAAGCAGGCCTGGCCTGCTCCTGTCAACCCTGCGCAAAATATGAAATTCATATTCTTTTCGTCAGCAACGGGCAAAGGAACACGTTCTATTATAGTCAGAAACTAGCTCGGCAATATGTCACATCAATCAGAAATGCTGCAAATGAGGACGAGCGACGGCGTCGTGTTCGATGTGAGCCTCAAGGTGGCCCAGCAAATGGGATTGACACACAACTGGCTGCAGACGGAGCACGGTGAGCTCAGGAGCAGCGATGATGATGATGCCAATATCATGCCACTGGACCGTGTCAGCTCGGAGATATTTAAGCTGGTGCTCAACTGGTGCGACGCCATCCAGGCCAGCGGCCAGCCCGCCGATCCGAAAAACAAACTGCAGCAGGAGCGCGCCATATTCAAGAGCATTCTCGGCGAATCGAATCCCAGTGACTCGACCATCTTTGAGCTAATCATGGCGGCCGACTACCTCAACATCGAGGGACTGCTCGAGGCGGGCACCCAGCACGTGGCCGATGTGATCAATGGCTGTGACAGCGTCGAGGCGATTCGCGTGCGTTTCAATATTAAGTGCGATGGCGAGATGGACCACTAACTTTCTTTTCTAAGCACACAAATGCACACATGTGCACACACACACACTCATACACACGAACACGCAATGCAAAACGCGCTAGGTTCAAATCGTTGAAATTGTATTAAATCTATAAGTACTCCATAAGTCTTGCCAAATATTTTGTGTTATCTTTTTCTTAATGGGAGGGGCTAATGGCTGTAAGATAAATATTACAAACTCTCTTAATGCTATAACTGGTCTATTATTGGAAAAGAATTTAGCTTGTGACAGGAGTAGTTTCTAGATATATATTACTAGGACTACCTCCGACGAATACTTCCGTACAAATGTCTGAATATTACTCAATTAAATGCAGTTTTATCTAATTATTGATGTAACCTCTTCAAATTGTCATAATACTCTATTTTTATTGGTATATAATATTGAAGGGCAAAGAGCAAGAGGTACCAAAATATTTAGGAATCTCCAAAGAAGCAAAGAAACATCTGAAGGAACTAATTTTTTGCTATACCCTAAAATTTTACTAAAATTTAAATAAGCCCATGTATCCCAAACTAAATAGATCAGTTCAAAATATATACAGTTATCTCAGACTCAGAGTACCAATAAGACATTTACTGTAGTGGTCTTCAGTTCTATATTACTCCCTATTCTCCTGAGCCTAACTTTGTTTACCCCAGAATTATGCATAAATTCAATCCCTAAATCTGGTACATCTATTGCATATTTTTATGCTATGATCAGGATCAACGTTCATTGCCTATTTATAAGGTTTCTTGTCATTGGTATTTGCTAGTTTTTGGTAGTCATTATTACATGTCTGAAATCTATATATAAATATTTGATATATATATATATATATATATATATATATATATATATATATACATATATGCTACTCTACAAGTCTTACCATTCAATTTGATTATCAAACTAATTAATTCGCTTCTTTTTTTTTTTTTTTTAAGTAATTAAATCTTTATTAAATCTCAATTTTTCGGTGATTATTATTCAATATCTTTTTTGTCTTTTTTGCTGTTGTTTCTTTCTGTTGTTGTTCTTACAATTTCATTCTGTGTTTTCTTTCTGCTAAGCTTAATTTGCTAAGTTACTTAACGAGTCGCTCTGCAAATCTTCACAACGGCTGCTGCCTTTTAAGAGGCGTTTACAAATTTTCAATTTCTTTTGTTCTTTTCTTAAGATCTTACCAAGTGCTAATAGCTGCTGGCTCTGGCGGCTGTTTGCTTTGTGTTTTTTCTTGTGGTGTTCTTATTATTGCTACATTTCATTTTCATTTATTTGTTGTTCATTTTTTGCAACTGCAAATTTTTGTTAATTTTGTTTTTCTTTCTTTTTTTTTTTAGAGTTTTGTGAACAGAATGCGAAAGGACAGTGTGAAATGCTGTACACAAAACGAAACTTTTCGCTAGTTTTGGATAGGTAGGCTCTCAATCAACGCGGGGGCTCCTCATGTTGTTGTTGTTGTAATGTTGTTGTTGGTTTTATAGTACACTATAAATCGACTCGATAGAAAAAGTGTAAATTATGCTATCCCATATTGATAGTTGTATGTATATAGCATGCTTCCTCATCTCATATAAATAGTTGTATACATATATACTATATATAGTTTGTATAGATATTTAATGTATATATAATGTATATATAGTTGCAATTAATATTGCTTAACTCTGACAATGCAACGCTTTGAAGCTAAAGACAGAGAGTTGGGAGAGACAGAGTTGCCAATATATGTAGATATCGATTCGCTTTGAACTCTGGGCCAAGTCACTCAAAATCAAGCAAAAGCTTTGCTAACTGAGCCAAAAATTGCTGTTGACTGCCCTGAAACAAGTTTTATTTACTCATTATTTACTTTAGTCTATTTTTGTGTTTCTTTTATTTTAAAATTGTTTGTATCTGTGTGTGTGTGTTTTGCTTTAGAAATATGAAACTTGCAAAGGAAGCGCCAATTTATCTTTAAACTAAGTTCGCATTTGCTTTGTATTTGTTTTTTTCTGTCGTTTTTTTCCATTTTGTTTTCTTATTATTTTTAGAGCTTAATCATGAAATTCATTTCATGCTAAATGTCCTTTGAAACTGCTTTTTATTTTGTATCATTATTTTTGTTACCATTAAATTTAAGATATTCACGAGCACGCGCGAGCATTTCAATTTGCATTTAGTTTTTTCGCTTTTGTTGTTTCTTTCTTTCTGCAAATTTTTTACAATTAGGAATTTTTGTTCATTTTCATTTTGGATTATTCATAACTATTTGAATGCTGGAGTAAAAGTTTCAGTATCTCATTTTAAATGTTTCGTAACTATTCGCAATTTGCTTTACAAAATAGATATTTGCATGCAACATTTGTTGTTGATGCTTTATTTTTATTTATTTATTTTTCATTTTTTTGTATTTTTATTTTGGTTCCTTCTGCCTCTAAAATCTTATGTTTTATAAATTGTTACCGTTGTGTTTGTTCACTAGAAAAATCATCAATCTGGGTCCAACTTGCTTCAGTTTGTTATTCCTGATATTTTGTTGCCATATTTAAATAGAAATATTATCAATCTGCTTGACTTTACTTATCATTTGAGCATTTTTTTTTTTTCTCTTTTACTTTGCTTTGCCTTTTTCATTGTGTTCTAAAGTTTCGAGTGTGTGTATGTTAGTTCATGGCATTTCCTATCTGTTATCGATAAGTTCTTTATGTTCTTAACGCAATTTGGCGATATGTATGTACATGTTATATACAAATCAAAAAGGGGGCGGGGGAGAGGATGTGGACATACTAACTTATATAATAATATAAACTGAAATAAAATAATAAGAATCATTTGCTCGAATGTCTTTCAAAGTATTTGAATTTATTTTTAAATAATTTTTTGTTATGGTTAATTTTTTGTTTTCTCTATGTTTTTAAGCTTTTTACAATAATAATAATTTTAAAAATATATATTATATTCTTTAGAACTGTTTGCATTTCTTGTATAATTTATAATAATATTTGTGGTTTTGCTTTTTCGTATTTTATTCATATTTTGCTTAATTCGAAAATCTAAAAATTTATGGAAATCAGCAGTAAAAGTAAAATTGATGCTTAAAATTTAAGAATTTCTCTTTCTCTCTCATTGAAATTGTTGTTAGTTTTGCTTGACTTGTTTGCTGTTGGTTGAATATAATTTAGTGTAAACATATTTGCTCTCTGTTATATAATATAATACATAATTGCCTTGACTGAAAAATATTAACAAATCGATTTACAAAAAAAAATCATCTACACAAAAGACGAATTTCACATATTTTGATTTGCATTTTTCGGAAAAGGGAAGGGGAAGGGGAAGGGAGGGGCCGTATCGAAAAGAATTTATTTACACACAATCAACAAAAAATAATGATATAATTGAAGAGTTCAACATAGGAAATACTACGTACAGAATAGAACTTAAAATTAGAAAACCAAAGCGGAATTCGCATTTAACAGAAGATCCTAATAATTAAAACTGTTTAATTTGATTTGCTTCCTTCTCTTCTTCTTCCTTTAACTATTTCTTGCCATTTGAAATTTGTTTTTATATATTTATTATAATCTTCTTTTTTTTTTGCATTACTTGTTTTTCTTCTTATTGTGTTTCAACGCTTTTTTATTTCCTCTTTTTTTTAGTTTTTATTTTTTTTATTTTTTTGTGATTTTTTTTTTTTTTTTTTTTTTTTTTTTAATGTTTTGCTTTTAAATATTTGTTGACAATTGGTTGCTGCACAAAATACAATTGTTTGGGTTGTTGTAATTTGTTGGAAAGTTGCTGCCATTGCAATCGTCATGGCCTATGGAATCTGCAAAAAAAAAAAGTTGAGATTAATTTCAGTTGCTCTGCAAAACTTTCATAAAGAACTTTGCAACACTGCACAGTTGCATATGTGTGTGTGTGGGTAGAATATGATTAGGCGAGCGGGAGCTGGGAATTGGTTTATATTGGGTAGTCTAAAAAGTTTTTTCGTATTTTGCCAATAGATGTCGTTGGCGTCATATATCTCCAGTGCTACAAATCACATGATGTGCACATTATGGTGTTCGATTGGTAGCACTTTAAGCTTCGATTGCCAAAAAAAAAAATGTAATTCAAAGAATTTGAAAAAAGTTACAGCTGTTCAAAAATGAGTGAAAATAATGATGAAATTCGCTATATTTTGAAATTTTTGTATAAAAAAGGGAAGAATGCCACGCAAGCCACTAATGAAATTTATGATGTTTACGGTGACGATGCTCTATCAGTTCGTGTAGCACAACAATGGTTCGCTCGCTTCCGTTCTGAAAATTTCGATGTGAAAGATGCACCTCGCTCTGGTCGACCAATCTTTGAAAAAGTCTATGAAATTATGGAAAGGATTGACCAGGACCGTCACATAAGCAGCCATGACATCGTAAATGAACTAAACAATCGTCATCAAACGGTTCTGAACCATTTAGAAAAAGCTGGCTACAAAAAGAAGCTCGATGTATGGATACCACATGAATTGTCTGTGAAAAATTTATTGGACAGAATTAACATTTGCGATTCTTTGCTGAAACGAAATGAAATCGAACCATTTCTGAAGAGAATGGTAACAGGAGACGAAAAATGGATCAAATACGACAATAATGTGCGAAAAAGATCATGGTGCAAGAGTGGTGAAGCTCAACAAGTGGTCGCAAAGTCAGGATTGACGGCTCGAAAGGTAATGCTGTGTGTTTGGTGGGATTGGAAAGGAATAATCCACTATGAGCTGCTTCAGCCTGGTCAAACGATTGATTCGACACTTTACTGTGAACAACTGGTGAGATTGAAGCAAGCAATCGAAAAAAAACGGCCAGAACTGATCAAAAGAAAGGGCATCGTATTCCATCAGGACAACGCCTGACCGTACACATCTTTGATGACCCGGCAAAAACTGAGAGAGCTTGGCTGGGAAGTTTTGATGTAACCACCATATAGCCCTGACCTTGCACCTTCGGACTACCATTTATTTCGGTCAATGCAGAACTCCCTTAATGGAGTAAAGTTGGCTTCAAGAGAAGCCTGTGAAAATTACTTGGAGCAGTTTTTCAAAGAGAAACCACGAATGTTTTACACGAATGGAATTATGTCTCTGGTGGAAAAATGGCAAAAGGTGGCCGACCAAAATGGTGCATATTTGATTTAATAAAGTTTATTATAAATATTAAAAAATATGATTTGAAGTTTCACTACAAATACGAAAAGACTTTTTAGACTACCCAATATATCATGTTTTTTTTTTCTTTTCAAGTAAAGCAGAGCTAACTTTTATAGAGAAAACTAAAATTTCAACTAGGTGGCAACGCAATTTTGTGACAATGAATAAATGCTGCATAATGTTTACCTATCTGGCAACGCTTTTTCAATTTTATATATAATTGTTGAATAATGTTGTAGTACAATATATAAAATGTTATATTTTATACTCATTTTAAATCCCCAAAAACTTATTCAATCCAGCTCTGACGGAAAAAAAGCTGAAATGGCATTCGAGCTGTAGTCGCAGCTCAGCCACATAAATTTCTGACCATTTGCTGCTGCTTGCATTTTGGCTGCTTGTCTAATTTGCTGCTGCAGCCTCCTGCTCAGTCGCAGGAGTCGTAAGCGCTTAGTGAGTTAGGGCAAAGCGTCGCATGGAGCTTTAAACCTAGACTCGAAGAGTTGGCCTCAAAATCCAAAGGCCATTATAAAAGTTGAGCGGCAGCAGCTAGCGGGAAAGAGGCAGAAAAACTGGCCACTGCAAAACTGGCAAAACTGGCAAAAAAAAAAAAAAAAAAAAACTATGGACGACCAACGACAAAATGCAGTTACCAAACGCAAAAGTCCTTTGTGGCAACAGCACGAACAATGGGGCACTAGTGGAGGCGGCAGCAAAGCTGACGCAAGTGGCACATGTGAAGCTGCCACTGCCTCTGCCACTGCCACTGCCACTGCTTGACGTGGGGATTGGTCAGCGGCGGCTGTGAGCAGTGCACGTGACACTTCATTGGGCATTTGGCAATTTGGTGAGCTTGGCGCAATTGTTGAATTTGCTTTGGGTCTGTGGCCAAGGACGGGAATGAATTGTGGTTGCTGGCAATCGTTGTGGTTGTGGCGGTGCTGGTGGTGGTGGTTGTGGTGGTGTTAGTGGCGATTGGGTTTAATTACCTCGTCAGATGGCGACTGCCCTCGTGGACTGCCATTTCGGAGGACTTGAACTCGTTCAGCTCCTTGCGTATGGCGGCCTTGTCCTTTGGCGTCAGTCTTGTCCATGGCTTGTCCGCCCGTCGATCGTAGTCGTGGGCCTGCGTCACCTCAATGTAGTCGTTGAAGCGTATGATCTTCTTCTCCTTGAGCTCCTCGACGGTGGGCCGAAAGCTGAGCTTGCGCAGCAAATACGATTTCTTCTCCTCCTTTTGCTTCTTCTCCTCGGCGGGTGATTGAGCTGCGGAAAAGAGGTTTACGAATCACAAATTTCCTTTCATTTCCCATTTCCCATTCGGTGTACTCACTTTTTAGAATGTTGCGCTCGACCAGCTCCTCGGCGGTGGGTCGCATCGACAGTCGTCGGATGAGGCGCGCCCCGATCGCCTCCTTGGACTCCTTGATCTCATTGTCGTTGACCTGATGCAGAATGTTGCGATTGATCAGATCCTGTTTGTCCGGCCGCAGCTGCAGCTTCAGCGACAGCGACTCCTTGCGCGCCAGCTTGGCCAGCCGTGTATTATCATTGTCATCGTCCCGATAGACAATCTGGCCGTCGCTCTCATCGCTGTCGCTGCTGCTCTCCCTTATCACAAACGGCCGAGTGTTCTCCTTGTTCTCCACAGTGCAGGGCAGTTGGATATTGAACATTTGCTGCCTGCTGTTGGGAATTCAGTGCAAACAAATTCTGCATTAGCCAGTGTCATTACGCAATTAATATTATCTCTATATATATATGTATGTATTGCTATAAGCATTAGCCACATAAGTCACATAAGTCACAGCTAAGGCAGCTAGATGCATGCAGCCAAAGTCAAACTACAAACAAATACGCACTTTCATCTCTGCAATCTCGCATGAGCAATCTGACAGATTTATACACACACACGCACAGCAGCAAAAGTGCGCTTAATTTATTCATCTTCCTGCATAACTCTCAGGCACATGTCCTTAAAGTTTTTTGCCTGCTATATCAAAACGCTTTCGCCTGCTGCTCTCGGCGGCAATTTGTTGTTGCTTTTGTTTCTCTGCCTTTCTTTTTAACGACACGTGTGCGCACATCTGGCAACTCATTCGCATACATTTACCACAGGCATGCTAGTGTGTGTGTGTGTGTGTGTGTGTGTGGGTGTGTACGTGTGGATGTGCTTGGCTTTGTACTTAAAGCTGTCGCACGGCCAAAGAGCCCGCCCAGAATGCTATATCCTGTCAGGCGCATCCGCAACACTTTCGCCATATAAATATATCGTATATATATAGAAATGTATGTGTACGTGTGTGTGTGTGTGTGTGTGTATTCATATGTTGTATCTATGCCAGCCACATTACCATGCAAAGCGAGTTGAAGCGAATTATGCAACGCAATTGCTACTCTCTCAATACCCTTTCGCAAGTCATCTTCAATCTGAAGCGAGTCCTGCCAGTGAAAGGACGCGCCTTTAAGCAGGTCTTAGCTGGTCTATTGTGCAGGTGTAGGCAGAGAGTGCTTTGGCTTTTTGGCAAGCGAAACACTGTGAGGCGACTATTTGTGGCATTTTATTTAGCTTAAGTGAAGTCTGAACGAAGTGCACTAATGAGAGAGAGAGAGGAAATTAAACTAGATAAGTTCGTTAAGAAGTCCCAGCTTCATCTAACAGTAAATTTCTTACTTATGAAAGAGACGACTAATTCCTTTTTCTCTTAAGAAATCAATGACTAATTAAAGAATTTAAGACAAGGCTTAGTCTCATCAACTAAATGTTTTAATCAGTAACGTTTCTATTTAAGCTATTTTTAAATGTTATCAAGTTTCTCCCTCGTAATATGAATGAATTGCTTGTGCTCTGTGTCTCTCAAACCTGGCAGTAAATATTCAAATACTGAATTGATCTTAATTCTTAAAGTTGAGTTCCGCCTACCAAAAATTTACTAAATAAAAAAGTAACTATAAAATTCTACCAAGTTTCTCGCTTTTGATTATGTAGAGCAACGGCTATAGTTAACCGTTCGTCAGTATTGGTAATATATATCGAAATTTTATTTAGCAGCAGATTCACTTAACTACACAAATAAGTTCCTCTTTAATTTAATGGTAAATTTTGATCAATTATTTCTCTATCTTTTGTAAAGGGTTTCTAGTGCTAAATAATGCGTTTTGCCTATCAGAACAGCCAATGGATTTCATATCTTAAGACGAACATTTGTGTCTATAACTAGATGTAATTATATCATATATAATTGTCAAGATATAAGCAAAGTTTTTGTATATAAGGAATTCTTGATTGTGTTGCAAGTCTATTAGCATTATATATAAAGGATTCTTGCTTGTATTGCTAGTCTATCATGCGACAAGCCTTGATATCATCTCGAAACTACTTTAATTTAAGCTTTAAACATTTGCTTTATAAGTTTCTCGTTTCATTCCCTAATAAGTAATGCTGCGGCTGCCCTCTTCAAGTTAATTTTCATATATATATTTTCTTAACTACTTGCAACATAATATTGCTATACAACACTATTTTTCGCCCATTCACAGTTATCATATAATAATATTTCTCTCAATTCCAAGACGTCAGCTGTAAATGCATCTGGACTATTCACAATGAAGATGCGAATCATATTCGCAATGCTCTTCACATTGTTTGTGATAAACTGAAATGTTCTTTGCCTCCCTGCCCTCTCTGCTCTGCCCTGCTCTCGTACATTTTATGATAAATATGTGGAAAATGTCTTGCATTTACGTTCAGTTGCTTCAGTTTCACGCTTTGCTGCAACTGTTTTGCATATTCCGCATCTTTGGCTCCTGTTTGAAGCTCCATTTTTTCTTGAAGCCATTGGGGCGTGGCTAAAAGGGACTCGCATGTGCGGTTGCCAGCAATCGAGTTTCGATTATGCCGCATCGTTGGCTACAGCATTCAACTCGTAGCACTTGTCATCTGTCAAAGTTTTGCTCTTTTCTGTTTTTTTTGTTTTGTTTTTTTTTTTTCGTTTTGTCATATGATATATAGCAATTTATTGCCAGCCTTTTGGTGGGCATCACTGGCCTTTCTTGATTTAATTTGACATGCGACAAAGAAATGAGATTAAGACATGCCTTTTGTAATATGTCAACGGCTTCATAAGGAAGTCGAAAAATGAAAACTTGCTTCGCAATCGTAGCATGCAACGCGGCTTTAAAGCAAACGAAAACTTTTATCATACGACAAAAAAAAAGAAGGGAAATACACACACACACACACACACACAGTTAGAGAGAGGCACAGTAAATGTATACGACATTGAAGGCGAGAAGGCAGCACATGAGAAAATTAAACTTAATGTCAAACAACCAAAAGTTCGTAATTTAATACTAAAAGAAACAAGAAAACAGGAAAGAAAAAAAAAAGTAAAGCTAAAATAAAGAAAAAAGTGTGTCCATGTTTGTTGTTGAGTAAGCTGTAGCTGCTTCTTCTTCTTCTTCAGCTGCTCGTTTAAGTGTTGTCAAATTTCGCTTGTGTTGAAAAATTTAATCAAAGCACACATAACCGAAATATGATTGTGAAGGTGCAGCTGTGGGGAGGGGGGGAAAAGGTCGTTGACTTGCAGAGGACTAAAGCAATTCCAGGACTATGCAGGACGAAAACAATTTCCGCTTAAAATTACTTGTGGAAATGAGTGGAAATAAAGGAAAAGCATAAAAGTTTGCAATTTCAAGTTTGGCGCAACCAAAAATCTAGTCACAACAGAGCGACATAGAAAGAGAGAGTGAGTGAGTGAGTGAATGAGATAGATAGATGTAGTCTAAAAGCATTTTTTTTTGGCATACATTTCACATGACAAATAAATTAGCGAAAAAAATGTTTACCATATTCTAATCCGTGGTCGTAGTATAGGCCTGATTTCGTTTCGGGTTATAGATATATTTTTGTATGTTTCGATATAGTTTGTATATAGAGAGAGTAGAGATTGATTGATTGATTGATTGTTGTAGTTGGAATATGGAGCAGTCGAACGTGTTTGAACACGCACACACAAAATTACAAAATAATCAAATGAGAACGAAAAGAAATTGCAGAACAATCAATATAAAATTTATATAAATCGATTATAATTGATATAGATTATATTTGGAGGGGGCGGGGTATTTGAATTTTTTATTAATTTAATTGCAGCAGCAGAACGAAACACAAGTGGGGGAAGAACGCCGCGCATGATGGATTTATATATATTTTAGTATATATAAATAGAAAGAGAGAGAGAGAGAGAAAGAGGAGTAGAGAGAGAGAGAAGAGTTTATAAGTAAAACAAATCCAAACTACAAACAAAGTGTAACGCAAGAGCTAACGCAACTATCGTAGAGTAAGATTCGATTGCAATTAAAGTCTCATCACTGGACTTACTTGAGCGAATAGTTGTTGCCCGCCGCATCCTGGCGCACCACCAAGGGACGCTGGTTGGCCGACTGCTGCTGGGCGGCAGCGGCAGCTGCGGCTGCCATGGAGCCGATGCCGCCGTTGCTATTGGATATGGCTGCCGCCGTGGCAGCACTGTGATGCTCCTGTGTGGGCGTGGCGGGCGTCGAGGCGGAACTGGCGTTGCTGCCGCCGATGCCCACCTTCTTCTTCAGCGCCGACTTGAGAGGAACTGCATTTGGTTTTGGCTCTTTGGCTGGAATTTCCTCGACACGCTGCGTATCCATGACTCGCACATGATTGCCAGCAACGCCGCCGTACGGCGCATACTCATCATCCGAGTCGAGCTCATCCTGATCGGGATCGTGATCTGCGGAGGCAAGGAGGAGAGATTGAGGCGGTTTAGTTTAAATGGCAACTAGAGGCAACCTATTGCACATTTGCTGTCATTGTGAGAGCAGGAGGAGCAGGGCATAGGGCACTAGCATAGTTATGAAGTGCGCGTTGTTAATGAGCTGAAAGCTAGAGAGAGCTTTGGTGTTCGTATTGATTATGTTTACCATCATAGTCATAGTCCTGCTGGTAGTCCTGATCGTTCATGGCGCCTGGCCCGTGCGGTCGTCCAGCGATGAGCGTCGGGCTCGGCGTGGAGAACATCGGCGGCGGTGGGATGGGTCCAATTTCCGATACCGGTATCGGCGGCTCTGGCAGCTCGCTGAGCATCACGCCCGGCGGCAGCTTGCCCCCAGCATATGGCGGCGGTGTGCTGCCCGGCGGACCGCCCACCATTTTGCCATCCTCGCCGCCATCTACAAAAACGATTACAATCAAGAGTCGGGGCAACACAAACAAGAGAGAAGGAGACAGAGAAAGAGAGAGAGAGAGAGGCGAGACGTAAGAGACAGTGAGTGTGAGTGTGAATTGTTGTTCTTCTAGCCAATGAATTCTGATGTGTGCGTGTGCGTGTGAGTGTGTGTAGAGTATGCATGTGTGTGTGTGTGTTTGAGAGAGAAGTGTGGGATAGCTAGTTACTGGAAAATTGCATAGTTAAAGTTTATAGAAAAGCGAAGTATATCGATAGCTAGATTTAGCTAGTAATAGTTATCGATAACTTTATCGCGATTATCGCAATTGTGAATCATATTTATTGTAATAATATTCAAAAACTGTGGGCTATATATAGATATACGCTATCAACATTATTCGCTTAGCTAGCTTAAATAGCTGTAGGATATCTATAAATAACAATTATCGATAACTTATCGATTTTTAGGAAATTACTCATGGATTGAACCACTAAAAATATTAATAAAATTATACAATATCATATTTATTTTGATCAATTATCGATAATTAACCGGTGAAAAATTAAAACAAGTTTTCACTCAACAATGAAATGCTATTGCAGAGTAAAAAGATATATATTTATTGGGATTTCTGTAATAGAACTTGACTGATATAAGATGCTATTGAGTATGAATATAATTTATACATCAATCTGCGCAAATACCAGAAAATCAATATTGCTTTTGATTATTCATGAATACGATTCAAACTACTAATACAGTTTCCAACACTTATGCAATTCAATTCTTCCTATGCAATTTTCCACAACTAATCTCAGATCTATTGCTAATCTAGCTTTAAATAGTTTATTATAGAGAAACAGAAACAGTTGAGCTTGAGTTCGCTTCACTTACAATGCTCATTGTGGTAGCAAATGTTGACTCCTCGCCGCGACAGCTTGCTGCTGCCACCCAGAGTATTGGGTCTCTCCGCCTTGTTGTTGGAATCGTTCTGTTGGTTATATTGCTGCTGGTGCATGCCACCACCGCCCGCACCGCCACCAACACCAGCGCCTCCGCCACCACCACCACCACCGCCACCACCGGGTGGTGGCAGCATAGAGCCCTGGCATGTTGGCTGCTCAATATTCGGTGTTGATAATGTGCCATTGCCACCGTGTTGTTGTGCATCAGTCTTGTCTTTTCTTGGTTCTATAAATAGAGAGGGAAAGAGAGAGAGAGAGTGAGAGAAGAAAAATGAATAAAGTATATAATATACACACATACATATAGTAAAAGCTTGTAACAAGTGCAGTCAACTAATTTACAAACATGTGCCAAAACTAGCCAGACGAAAACAGAGAGAGAGGGGGGTATGAGAGAGAGAGAGAGAGAGGGCAGAACTACAGCATGTGGAGCCTCGAGCAAGCACTTGATGGGCTTTTACATTAATTGTCATGCTGGCTAGTGGTTGAGCTCGGTTTGCTCGGTTTTCTCGGTTTCCCTTGACCACAACAGCAGCAGCAGGAGCAGGAGCAGCAGCAGGAGCAGGAGCAACAGCAGGAGCAGGAACAGCAGCAGCAGCAGCTGTAAATTGCCTGCCAGGGCAGCCACTTGAGTGGCCACAAAGTACACACACACACACACACACACAAATAAAAAGACATTTACACAAATACACTCACACACATACACAGCTGCTACCCTGCTTGTTCCTGACCTGCTCTTGTTGGTCAAGTGTAATATTTTTAATTGTTGTTAAAGGGTTAAGCGTGTGGTTCGGCTCTTCAGAGCCTCCAGCCAGTCCCGAGAGAGACTTTTGAGTACAAAAGAAACAAAAAGAAAACAAAACTAAAGCTCGGCCGGACAGCTGACTGCACATTAAATGTGCGCGCATGTGTGTGTGTGTGTGGGTGTGGGGCTTCTCTCATTAATAATGAGTAATGGCAAACAATTATATGCGCCCGTTAATTTGAGTGTGCGAAGCACAACAGACTCTCGTTTAATTTGTAGCACGGCAAATGCTTATCGCTATTTGTGCAGCATTTAAATAAGAAAGCGAAGGAAAGCAAATCGGCTTAAGTAGACTGGGAAATGAGGAGGAGCAAAAGAGGTAAACAAATTAAATATGTTTAGCTAAGATGGTGGATAAGATGGGTAGTGTTGCCTGTAGAGAAATCAAGCAAATGGAAAAGGATTTGGCAAACTCCGCTAAGAAAATACATACAAAATATATTTATATAAGATGATAAATAATAAAATATCAAATAAAATATAACAAATATTAAATAACAAAATAAAAAATAAATAAATAAAAAAAGACAAAAAAACAAAAAAAATTAATTAATTAAAATATGAAATAAATAATATATACTTAATTAATAATAAATACTAAAAACTAAATAATAAATTAAAAATGAAATGAATAAATAATAAAAAATAAATAAACATTAAATACTAATAAATGTTAAACAATAAATATACAGTTAATAATAAATAAAGAAATACAAATTTTAAAAATCATATATCATATAATAAATAACTAGAAACAAGAAAATTTTAAATTATAATTATTAAACAATAAATACTAAATAATAAATATATAATTAAAAATAAATAATAAAAAAAAAATCATATACAAATAACAAGGCATCTTTTCAAACTTCCTAATATCATCTACTGTTGCACTAGTATTAGTGTCAGACTGGGAACTTGTAGTGACACTGAGCTCTGAGAGAGTGTGTGGGTTGGACAAACACCCTTCTCATAATCTGACATGTATCCTCTAATGCTCACTCTGTAAAACAAAGATAGCTATTGCTGAACAAGTGCTGCTGAGAGAGTGCTAGAGTGAGAGGGATATACAGGGTCGTCAAGATTTTCAGTAGATGAAAAGAAGCCGACTGGAAATTGTCACTCTGGCGAATCACATTGTGAATGACAGCACAGCGGGAATTCCTTATTCAGTGCACAAGCCCAGCCCACATACATGTAAATCAATCCCCAGTAAATCCCAACATAGCTTCCACCTCTCAGCTCTCATGAAAATCAATTGAAGCCTTCAAAATTTCAAGCTAAACAACCGGAAACAGCCTGATAGATAATCAATCGACTTGTTTAATTACTCAAACCAAAATTGAAAAATATTCGACTGCTGCTATGGAAGTGGAAGAGGCCGTCACGATATCGTTTACCAAAATGCCGAAAAAGCAATTAGTAGAAAATTCCTTAACAAGTGCTCAAATGCTTCAGTCAGTCATTAAAATGAATTTAACAACTGACGGACAGCCGATCCAAAAAAAAACAAGTAAGAAGGCTCCAGTCGAGACTGCTCGACTAGGAGATACCCTGAACCCTCCAAACTGATATTCTAATCATTCTGGACTTCTTTTATGCACACATACATACACATGCACGTATAAGCACGCGCTTTGCAAACTGCGCAGCTAGCAGCGGCTGCGCTTGGGCTGCACTGCAGTGTGGGCAATATAACGAGAATTTATTTGTTGAATAATTTCTTTTGTAGACATACGATCTTAATGAAACTTTTAGAGCGTAATCATATGGCTTAAATGTGTGTACATTTCAAAGCACAAGTCTCTAGTACTTGAAATGCGTTTTTTACAAATTGGGGGCGAAGGGGGCGTGGTATCCAAAATCTGTAAATTACAAAATCTTTGTATCCATTACCTTTATATACAACGCAAGTTTGAAGTCTCCAGGTCTAAAAGTGTTCAAAATAAGCTGAAAAAACATTGTCGATTTTTCGATTATTCTCGATAAAAAAGTTATCGGATGAGTTATCGAAAAAATAAAGCAAACTTGTACTGCCTATGGTATACACGAGTATGCTTGCCAAATTTCAGCTCTCTAGCTCTTATATCTTCTGAGATCCTTTTGCTCATACGGACGGACGGACGGACGGACGGACGGACGGACGGACGGACAGACGGACAGGGCTATATCGACTCAGCTCGTCGTCCTGATCAAGAATATATATACTTTATGGGGTCTGCGATGATTCCTTCTGCCTGTTACATACTTTTCACAAAACCATTATACCCTGATTTCCCATTTTCAATGGGTTCAGGGTATAAAAAATATATATATATAAGAGGGCTAAGAAATCTGGGCAGCAATATTTATGGTCTAAGCAGATGAAAATATCTTTCGGCAAGCGAAAGAAGAATTCTCTGCGCTCTCGCTGGCAATTAATTGGCAAATAAAGACAACAGCAACAACAAACAGCGAGGGGGAAAAAATGCGGAATAAGACATTTATAGAGAAAGGAAATTAAATGTGAAAATGCAACAGCCGCAAAACCTTTAACCAATTGTTGCTAATCACACGTAAATAAATATCAAAGCGCGTTTAGTTTAAATAAGCAGCACACAAATTACCAGATTAGAGACGGTTGGCATTGGGGGGTGAGTGGTGGGAGGAGGGGGCGAAGACGAAAACTATTTGAAACAGATACAAATTCCGTTGGCCCAGAGCCAGAACGCAGCCAAAGGCTGGTGCGAAGAGAAGAGCCCAAATGACTAAATAAACGCGAGTCTATGCGGTTGGCTGGCGGCAGGGGGCAATGCCTTGACGTGTTTGCAAAAATATTTTCACGAAAATAATAAAAACATTAAAAGAAAAGAAGAGAGCTGAAGAGCGAGAGAGAGAGAGAGAGAAGAATATG
Source organism: Drosophila arizonae (assembly GCF_054131065.1). NCBI lineage: Eukaryota > Metazoa > Arthropoda > Insecta > Diptera > Drosophilidae > Drosophila > Drosophila arizonae. Next base: position 5,319,216 of record NC_142924.1, on the reverse strand, counting down.
TGCCATATAGTTAAACACTCTATGACAGTGCGAGTGATGAAGTAATGAAATTATTTTGAAAGCCAAGAAAACATTTTCATGCATCAAGTTCATGAGATGTTGGCCAACAGACAGGAAGAGCAACAGACAGAGAGACAGAGACGGCGATAGCTCTGTGCATAGCATATTTTAATGAATTTATGTGCCTGTCAAATTATGGCGACAAATGTCTTTGTATTAACTGGCTAGCGACTAGCCCTTGCTGCTCTCTCTCTCTCTCTCTCTCCCAGTCTCTGCAAATTTATGGCCTGACAACTTGGGTAACGTCACAGCAGAGGGAAACGAAGAAACAAAAGAAGAGAAAAAGAGAAGAGTCCAACTAAGAAAAGTAGCCCAGAGCTTTGAGTAGGGTCCACACAACACATAATCAAAATGAATACCCCTAATGCAGGCCTGCAAAATCTAATTGATTTCCAGCATAAATATTCAACACATTGTATTTATAGGCCTATTATTCAATTAAGAACAAAGCTCTTAGCTCTTTATCTTAGCTTGCCGCACATTTTGCCATAAATCTTACTTCAGTTTAGCTCTCAGTCTGCCTCTCTCTGTCTCTCTCGCTTTCTTGTCTTGTCTTATCTGCTTGTTTAATATATTTTATTTCTTCTTCTGCTAAATTCCATTTAGCTGCTTAGTTCAATTAACTCAGAAATAGCATTTGCATAGTTTATGCTCAATACAAAAGCAGCAAAGATTATTTGGATAATGTATAAGGTGAATATATATGATGATATATAAACAGTTATATTTGCAGAGAAAAAAGGTCAAGAGGATTATCTACCGTGTTACAAATCAATGAAAACGATGACAAAATTTAATGAACTAGTAGACTTCACATTGTTTGTTTTCTTCAAATATAAATAGATTATAGAACTTCAGATCTGTCACTACTGATTTTGTCCTTTTATAAGGTCTCAACCGAATACTGGGTAATAAGAAATTAAGCAAAATAACACATGAATATAATGCCCAAATCTCAGACCCAAAAAAATAAAAAATAAAAATAAATACAATAAAATAAAAATAAAAATACAAAAAATAAATAAAAAAAATTACCGCTATAATCAATATTTGTCTCTTGATGACAATAGTAAAAAAATAATAAAAAATACAAAAATGAAATAAAATTATACTTTATTTAAATATACATAAAATATTTGGTTTTTGTTTTTTTTTTTTTTTTTTTCTTTTCTTTTGGTCTATATTTCATCTGCCAACAAGAGTTGGTCCATTCATGACACACTCGATAGTATCGATAACGCGATCCATTGGGTGCTCACCATCGCAATTCTTGCAACTCTACCCTCTATTACAACAACTTAGTGGGCTCTTAGAATAAATGCTTATTCATACGATCATAATAAAATCCCTTCAGCTGCTGAGCAGCTCAATTTTCTTTGCATCTTTTGTGCACCTGCACTTCGACAGCTTTTCCCTTTGCTCTCGAAAAACAAAAATTTCTTCAAAGCAAACTATTCAAACTAATGTTAATTACTTATATCAGCCATCTGCTGGCTACTATCTGCTGCACAGCCCCTCTCCCTCTCACACTTCCTCTCTCTCTCGCTCGCCCACTCACAGTCTAATGACAAAATTAATTAAGCAGAAAGTTTGGTGTCTAATTAGCTGGGCCAACATCTGCGCTGGGGCTGCTCATAATGGGCCATTCGCTTGGCCTTTAATCAATTAGGTGCAGTCGGGCCAAGGTAAGGAGAGTTCAGGTGGTTCAACAAGCATTACAACTGACATGCCAATAAGTAGGCAAAACAAAAATAAATGAGATGCTGTGCGTGCGTGTTTGCGTGTGACGTCAGTGCCATCTGCAATTCCATGGAGTCAAATGCACAGATTTATTTATAATTCAGAGAGTGCCAGAGAAAGAGCAAACACCAAATAAAAACAAGTAAAAAGGGAACAGAGAAGAGTACAAAAATAACACGTAACTGAATTTGGTAAGCAAACCGCAAATTAATTGTACGACTCTCAGCATGTTGGAGCAGCCCACACAAACACACACACACACACGCACACACTCACAGGAAACAGGCAAACAAGGCTAACAAGCAACGGGCATTTGGTTTACCATGCCCTCTCCTCCTCTCTCTCTCTCTTTCACTTCCTCTCACCCATTCTGCACTCAATTGAAGCGGCTTCATCAGCTCTTTGCAGCATTTTGT